>NC_045986.1:21740464-22044069 GCF_010909765.2 Amblyraja radiata
AGAGTCGGAAGCAAAATTACACAAGTGGTTCAATCTCATCTTTTTCGTTGGAGTGATTTACCAGAGAAAATGATTTTTTGTGGCACTCACCCACAACTGCTTCTGCCATTTGTTTCCATGGTAGAAATGGAGCAGATCCCTCTGTCCCGACTGCCAGTATAATTGCTTCTAATGTGTCTTTCTGTTCCCCTTCAGAATCCAATATCAAATCTTAATGACTTTTTATTGTGCCCAAGAAGGCTCCACCATCAGATGTTTGTGCTGCCGGTCTTGCTTTAGCTCTCTATATAGCCCTATTGACTGATGCACAGGGAACTGAGAAGACAATTTGCCTCGGGTGAGACGAGTTCTGCATGCATGGCTACACTTTGTTCGATTCCGTTGGGAGCCATGAAGTTGAAAACAGAAAAAATTAGACAAACGCACGTCTCAGGTGGATAATCACCATCAAAATCAGGAGATATAGGTAGGCAAAGATTTCAATAGATTTAGGAGTGGCAGGATGGCGTAGTACTAGAGCTACTGCCTTACAGCCTCCTGCTGACGAGTGCTTGGCTGCGCAAAGTTTCCACGTTTTCCCCGTGACCTGCGTTGATTTTCTCCGAGATCTTCGGTTTCCTCCCTTCCTTCCTTCCTCCAAAGACGTGCAGGTTTGTAGGTTCACAAAAAAGCTGGAGAAACTCAGCGGGTGCAGCAGCATCTATGGAACGAAGGAAATAGGCAACGTTTTGGGACGAAACCCTTCTTCAGTCTGAAGAAGGGTTTCGTCCCGAAACTTTGCCTATTTCCTTCGCTCCATAGATGCTGCTGCACCCGCTGAGTTTCTCCAGCTTTTTTGTGTACCTTCGATTTTTCAGCATCTGCAGTTCCTTCTTAAACACAGGTTTGTAGGTTAATGGCTTGGTTTAAATATAAAATCATCCCCAGTGTGTGTAGGGTAGTGTTAATGTGCGGGGGATCGCTGGTCGCTGCGGTGGGCCAAAGAGCCTGTTTCCGCGCTACATTTCTAAACTAAACTAAACAAAGATTTTGATAGATTCAGGAACGTTCATGGGAGGATACAACTCAGATGGATATGGTACGAGGCGCAATTAATAAGGTTGCAGATGACACTTAAGTGGGTGGTATTGTAGCTAATGAAGCTGGTTATCAACAATTGGAGGCCTGGAGTCCTTCAAAGAATACCAGCTCAACACCGCCTTCTCAGGGACATTGAGGCAGAGACAATAACTGCTGGCCATGTATCCTATAACTGAATAAATGAGTTGTAGCTACAAACTGAGACTGGGGATGAGGTACTGTTGGTGCTCATTAAGAGAACCAGCATCAGCATAGAGCAAATGAGCTCGTACGACACAACAGTTTCATGTGATTCCATGAAAATACATAAAAAATAATAGTCAGAAATCTTGATGGTTCAGCTTCTGGCTTATTTGATTCTGTTTCCGCTGTTCCCTTTAAGTGCCCGTCCCACATAGGCGACTCTTTCGGCAACTGCTAGGGACTAGTTTTAATGGAATTCACCTACAACACCTGGCGACAACCTACGACAGCAAAAATTGTCGCCACTGTCGCCGAAAAATTTTCAACATGTTGAAACATTCCTGGCAGTCGCATGTAGTCGCCTAAAAAATCGCCTGAGTGGGACAGGCCCTTTAAGCGCACTGGTTTTACGTACTCTTTTTAAACTCAGTGGAGCTCTCTTTAAACATCTGCTTTTCTGAGAAATTTATGATATCGCTGTGCAACATCTGAAGAACGTGAATTAAAAATTGAATTTGTGCCTTAGTACAATAGTCTAGAAGATCTGCCACTCTTTTCTTTTATTTTCAATAGTATTTTTGCATCTTAAAATACCTCATCACTGACACAGATAAGCAATATCTACCCAGGTGTTCAAGATGGAGAAACCAGTAATTCAATTCATGTACATGTATCCTGTGGATTTAATTGGGCATCTGCTAGTTTGGGAGAGCGTTTGGAACTTGAGATGTGAATGATTCCTTTGTCGTGGACGTTTAAATACTTTTTTCCTCATCTGTCTTGTTAAAAGGGGTCCAAAATAAGCCAATATACCGGATGTCATGGAGAGCTCACAACAAACCATCTAGCACGGATTGATAATTGGAAAACACATACCACCGTGGCACACGTTATGTTTTAGTATAGTTGACTGCACTTTTATTATGAGCCGACAACTAATTCAGTGGCTGCTTTAAACAAATTTTGTTGTTTCTTTCCGCTTACAAATGCCTAGTTGAATTTTATTTTTGTATAGAAAGGTCATATGATTTAGCTTAGTTTAGTTTAGAGATGCAGCGTGGAAACAGGCCCTTCGGCCCACTGAGTCCGCACCGACCAGCGATCCCCTCTCATTAGCACTATCCTATACACACAAGGGACAATTTTACATTTATTCCAAGCCAATTAACCTACAAATTGTACGTCTTTGGAGTGTAGGAGGAAACCGAAGATCTCGGAGAAAACCCACGCGGTCACGGGGAGAATGTACGAACTCCATACAGACAGCACCTGTAGTCGGGATCCAAACCAGGTCTCTGGCTCTGTAAGCACCGTAAGGCAGCAACTCTACCACTGTGCTACCATACCACCCTATTAACTGATGTAATCAGTAAGAATGGAATATACAGGAAATTATTTACCCAGACCCTCAAAGTTTCTTCATTAAATATGGAAACACGGATCTGCAAATGCTGGTTTACCAAAAAAGGAAAAAAAAGGTTCTGGAATAACTCAACGGGTCAGGCAGCATCTCTGGAGAACATGGATAGGTGACATTTCAGGCTAGGACACTTCTTCAGACTTCTTCTAGACACCCCCACTCCCAACCATTGGAGTATGCAATCATTCCTTGGCAGCACTCCCCAATAGTTGGAAGAGTGCAGATTGTATAATGAAGTGATCCATCGAGATTGCTGTCTGAAATCAGGACTGCAGGAACACATGCCTTGGCCTTTTCTGATGTACCAGCAACCCTATACGAGGAAGCCTGATAAAGCTGCTGTTGAATAGGTTCAGTTTTGCTGTACTTAAGGCTTTTAAAACTGATAAAGAGGATGTAATTACCATTTCAATGCCCACTAATTTCAGGTCCTTTATATTCATAGCTCGATCCCCATTGCAAGAGCACTATGCTTGTGACTCTTTCTGGGTTCAAATCAGCTCGCCCTGTTTGTGTTCTGCAAAATGTATTTTCAGCACAAAGTCTCCTCCGTTCAAGGATCTGCTTTCACCAAAAATGTAAACTGCCTTGGAAGCAGAGTTTCTCAGTTTATTGCTTCATTACCTGCAGACATCTAGCTCATTACACATGAAATGCTTCACACAGGTGTATTTAATTCCCTTCATAAAATTCAAGGAATGGAATCGCATCGAGTGCTCTGAATTTCAAGGATCACAGATTGGTTAAACCATGAGAAGAATCTTAATGCCCAAGAGCAGAAGGGTGGAAGCTGGTGGGGATTAACGGGGGGCAAAACCTGGCTCCAGCATCTCATCTCCACGATGGGCCGGGGCACTGTCAGTAGCTGCTGAGGAATCTACTTCCCAACATTTGTGGATTTTAAAATTGTAATGCGGGCAATTACTGCCAGCTCAATTAACCTCCTTATCAAACATTAAGACATTTTTTAATTGGGTTTAACTTAGCTTGAAAATTGTTTTGATCAACATAGATTTCCTTGGGTTGGAGGTGAATTGGAGGTGAGTCTAAACAGCAACAAACATGTGGGTGCCCTGTCTGAAAGAATGCTGGCTTATTACATGTGTAGGAAGGAACTGCAGATGCTGGTTTATGAAGAAGAATTCCGACCCAAAATGTCATCAGTTCCAGTTCTCCAGAGATGCTGCCTGACCCGCTGAATTACTCCAGCATTTTGTGTCTATCTTCGGCTGACAGTGAGTGGACAATAATTTCTGACAAAATGCCATGATGCACCATGGCACGCATCAATCCATGGTGATCTGTGTTTGATAGGAACAGGGAGACAGAAGTTAAAGGATGCACATTAAACCAGTCAGTCAGTCAGCAAGATATAGAGGAAGGAACTGCTGGTTTAAACCAAAATGAACTGCTGGAGTAACTCAGCGATGTTGGCGCTGACCTGTTCTGTGCCTTTTCATACTTCTAGTTTCTCTCTCCCCTGACTCTCAGTCTGAAGGAGGGTCTCGACCCGAAACATCACCGAAACATCACCTATTCCTCTTCTCCAGAGATGCTGCCTGAGCCGTTGAGTTACTCCAGCTTTTTGTGTCTATTGTCAGTCAGCAAACACTGACATCTCATCCCGAAAACTCAGGGAAATGCTTTAGGAGCCAACAATTGTTCAACACCACAGATAGTCATTAAAGTTGAGTGGAAGGGCAATCCATGGAATTGAAAAACCACAAACAAACTACTTGAGAGTGCGTGAAATCTGTTTGTTTTATTCTTGCTTCAATAACCAACGTGTTAGGTAATGGACCTCGCGTTAGTTCTGAAGAATTTCACAATCCAGACATGGAGGGTGTGTGAAGCACATCAGAGTTGCTCCGTGTCATCTTACTTCTGGCACAGCAGAATGCACTATATGAATTATTAAATATGCCCTGATCAAACAAATGCTAGATGCAAATTCAAAGAAATGTCAGTTATCTCTGGATCAAAACTAGGCGCTTTTTCTGATAACTTAATGAAGCGCTCCTTACAGCACCCGACTGGACCACCAGCTGAGCTGTTTCTTGGAAGGCAGCATTGGGTAGAGTTCTCTTTGTTGTGGCATAGTTTAGCCCTATCACTGGAAGAGAAGCAAACATAAATGTGAGCCACGGTAAGAGCTGAGTACGTGAGATGCATGACTCAAAAATTGAGTAATTGTTTAGTTTTAGTTTAGAGATACAGTGCGGAAACAGGCCCTTCTGCCCGCACCGACTAGCGATCCCCGCACATTAACATTATCCTACACACACTAGGAACAATTTACATTTACACCAAGCCAATGAACCTACAAACCTGTACGTCTTTGGATTGTGGGAGGAAACCGAAGATCTTGGAGAAGACCCACGCAGGTCATGGGGAGAACGTACAAACTCCGTACAGACAGCACCCGTAGTCGGGATCGAACCCGCGCTGCAAGGCAACAACAACCGCTGCGTCACCGTGCACATTGCGCGTGACTAAGATAATTTTTGCTCTCCTATCCCAAGAAAGTAACTGTGAACAATAATTTTTCAAATGCAATTGTATAATAATTGCATTCATGTGTTTCTAGGTATAAATCTGTAACTTTTCATTAAGGTGACTGATGAGTCACAAAGCATGGTGGAATAAACAACTAAACAGATGAAACTTTGTAGCCATACATGCAGTATGTGTAATACGTGACTACTGGAAAATCTCAAAGGTGAAATTTTGTTGAATGTTACCCCATGAAACACACTGGAAGGTATTGTATAAAGGGCGGCACAGCAGCATAGTTGTATAGTTGTGTCGGAATCAACTGCAGATTGGGTTTACCCCCAAAATAGATACTGAACTAACTCAGCGGAACAGGCAGCATCTCTGGAGAGAAGGAATTTCGGGTCGAGACCCTTCTTCAGATTGAGAATCAGGGGAGAGGGTAACTGGAGATATGGAAGGGCACATGGAGAATGTAAGGTGTGAAAACGACAGATCAAAGCAGCAGTAGTGTTGTTACTGTAAAGATATCAGTGATCCCTGTACGCTATCACTATCCTACACATTACGGACAATTTACAATTTTTACCAAAGCCAATTGTTACGACTCCCGAATGCAAGTACTTCAGAGCCACGTAACACAAGTCAAAAACCAGGTTCAGGTTCAAAAAACAGTTTTAATGATTCATTGGAACACAAAACTCAAACCTGATATAAACAACCCAGTCAGGGATATGGATAAACCGACAAACAATTTAACAATGCTCCAGCCAGCCACACCATGGGCCGTCGAACCGGAGATTCCAAAACCTGCCCAAAGAGATACAACCCTGAAACCAAAATACACGAAAACTCTAAGGTCAGCCCTTATCCGTCCCAATACAATATCTGATAACAAGGAATGGTGAAAATACACAAAGTTCTATGCCATGTGGTCAGGCTGCCTCGGCCCCCACCAACAGACTGCTCATCAGTCAGAGTCCATGATGAAGAGAAGGAATTCTGGGAAGCTCTGGTCTTTATACTTCAGATGAGTCACCCGTCACCTGACGCAGCTGGGCCAATTGGGTACAGGAGCCTTTAACCCCTCGATTCCAGACTCACAGCCACGAGGCCTGTACTTGGGATAGAAACAGAGAAAGGTAAGTACATAGCATTCACCAGGAGGGGGAAAGTGCCTAACACCAATTAACCTATAAATTGTCTGAAGAAGGGTTTCGGCCCGAAACGTTGCCTATTTCCTTCGCTCCATAGATGCTGCTGCACCCGTTGAGTTTCTCCAGCTTTTTTGTGTACCTTCGATTTTCCAGCATCTGCAGTTCCTTCTTAATCAACCTATAAACCTGTGCGTCTTTGGAACGTGGGAGGAAGCCGGAGCACTCGGAGAAAACCTGCACGGTCACGGGAAGAAGTTACAAACTCCGTAAAGACAGCACCCGTAGTCAGGATCAAACCCGGGTCTCTGGCGCTGTAAGGCAGCAACTCTACCACTGCACCACTGGGCTGCCCCGTTCTGTGAAGCTTTGGTTCCACTCTGGGGCTGGGGCTGGGGCTGGGGCTGGGGCTGGGGCTGGGTTCTGGCATTGAATCGCATGAAAATGTTTATGTAATCTCGTCGGGATATGCACCCCTGAATACAGAAGGTTGCCGGTTGAAGTGATTAAAGTGATTAAAGGAGTTGATAAGCGCTGCTAGACTGAGAGAAACTGTTTCATGCAGTAATGGAGCCCAGAATAAATTGGCATAATGTTAACATTTATACTGCCTTGTTTTGCTCTTATGTTAAAATTAGAACTCGGCCATTCAAGGGTGAAATTATAAAGCACCTCATGTCTATCGCTCAGACTACTGTTCAGACTCTATTGCAAGACATATTCATAGAGTCATACAGCATGGAAACTGGCTGTTTGGTCGTACGTGTCCATTCTAGCCATGTGCCCATTTAAGCCACTTGCCTATACACCTCAAAACCCTTCCTATCCAAGCGTCTGGGCAAAAGCCTTTAAATGTTATTATTGCAACTTTATTACATATTTAAAATTTCTAAAAATGCAAATATTTCAAAATTATTAATAGTCATCATATGAAATTCTCAGGCAGGGACATGACTGGGGTTAATTAAATAGTTCTCTAGGTGGCAGCATGCATAATTTTGATAAGAATGCAACATGTCGTTGTCTCTGTACTTATACACTGCACGATGACAATAAAGTTTGAATCTGAATGTACTTCAGAATATGTTGCCCTCATCAAAGCAGTGGGGTTGGGTGATTTTTTTTGTTTCCTCTTTAATTCTATTCTGGGCAATTTTGGGCACCATATCTGTGCTGGCTCTGGCGATGGCCCAGAGGAGGTTTACAAGAATGATCCCAGGAATGAGTAGGTTAACCTATGATGGGCGTATGTCAGCACTGGGCCTGTACTCGCTGGAGTTCAGAAGAATGAGGGGGGACCTCATTGAAACACAGAATAGTGAACGGCTTGGATAGAGTGGATGTGGAGAGGATGTTTCCACTAGTGGGAGAATCTAGGACTAGAGGGCATAGGCTCAGAATTAAAGGACATTATTTTAAGAAGGAGATGAGGAGAAATGTATTTCATCAGAGGGTGGTGAATCTGTGGAATTCTTTGCCACTCAAGGCTGTGGAGGCAAAGTCAGTAGATATTTTTAAGGCATAGATAGATACATTTTAGATTAGTGCAGGTGTCAGAGGTTATGGGGATAAGGCAGGAGAATAGGGTTAGGAGGGAGAGATAGATCAGCAATGATTGAATGGCGGAGTAGACTTGATGGGTCAAATGGCCTAATTCTACTCCTGTCACTTACGAATATATAAACATTTGCTAAAAGTAGGAATTGGATGTTCTTATGGATCTCCTTTGGAAATTGAGCTATTTCACTATACTCACTACTCCTTAAAAAGAGGACAAAATTATTATTTTGCAGGTGGTTGCCGGAGGTTGCAGGTAGTGGAAGGCAAGACCTTCCACTACCTGCAACCTCCAGCAACCACCTTCAACTAGCATCGCAACCGGCTTCGGCTAAAATATGATCGATTTTTTAAACGACAACCTATTTTTAGTCGCGGCCGGTTTTGAATTTTTTTAAATAATCGCCGGAACATAGAAGAAGCGGAGACCACTTTCGACCATTAGGGAGACTGACAAAAACCTCCGGGAACCGCACGGAAACCTTGGGTGGGGCGCAAAGCCTCCCGAGGTTTCCGTTCAGGTTTCCTAAGTGGGACAGGGGCATAACTCAGCGGGACAGGCAGCATCTCTGAATAGAAGGAATGGGCGATGCTGTCTGTCCCGCTGAGTTACTCCAACATATTCTGCCTATCTTCGGTGTAAACCAGCATCTGCAGTTCCTTCCTACTCATTAAGCAACAACTGCTATTTGTCTTGGTTGCATCCCAGAGAACTATGGAGGAGATCACTGTAAGCTGAAACTGGAAGAGACTTGAACCATGAGATAGGCACATGGTGTGGGGAGAGCAAGGGAAAGTGATGCTGAGGCCAAGATTGGATGAGTCGTGATGTTATTAAATAGTTGCGCATGCTTGAATGTTCAACTAAACCAGTCCTGCTCCTCTCTTTTATACTCTAACACCAGGACCAATATTGGGAAGCAGATGGAGTTTTACTTGGAGACGAGCACATTGTAGCAGTGTCTAAAGTAAGCTGCTAATTAGAAATTAGATTGAGAATAATTGGCAAAAATGCTAACAGCATATCTCAAATTAGCCTGTTTCACAAATTTATTCTTGTCTACCAAGGGAACGGCCCCTAGATTAGAAATTCTCTTTGGTGCCAGTTTATCAGATGCACGTTCAAGTGTTTGAAGAGGGCAACAGAGATTGAACAAAGTTACTATCTCTCTCCTGATCTGCACCATGCTGCACAAGTTCACATCAGCGTGATTTACTCCCCTGTCTCCGAGACCCATACGTCTTGAGGACTCTAAAATCGACTTGGCTTTGCAGAGCAAAGACATTGAGCTTTCTTTGCAGTCTACTTCCTCCAGCTATTAGTCAAGTCCTCACTCCTTAATTGCTCGGCAAGACAGTTCCATTACTTTACTGGAGTAATGAAGTCTTGCATTCTAATTCAAGGCGGCTATCTAAGCCCTTCCTTTGTGTGTAATTCTTCATCTAGTCCAAGGGGACAGTGAAAGAACAGTGTTCTTCTTCCTCAAATTGTATTAAGTTCAGATATCAACAAGCCTGCAAGCTTCGTGTGTGAACAGAGACTTCATTTACTGGCGGGCTATTTAACCCCTGAGATGTCACAAGGTAAGCGGTGTATGACCCCACCCCTGGGAGACATTAGTAGTCATTGTTCCATTATTTGCGAAGATGAGTGAAGAGATGTGTGGGAAGGAGAGCATGTAGGAGATAGGTGACTCCAAGGAATTAAATGTGTAGTAAGGAAATGGGGATGCTGGTTTACACTGAAGATAGACTCAAAAGCTGGAGTAACTTAGTGGACAGGCAGCATCTCTGGATAGAAGGAATGGGTGATGTTTCGTTGAAGAAGGGTTTCGACCTGAAACATCACCCATTCCTTCTCTCCAGAGAAGCTGCCTGTCCCACTGAGTTACCCCAGGATTTTGTCTCCATCTCCATGGAATTGAAGGTGATGAACGTGGTACAGGCACCGTTGTGTGTGTCCAGAGGCCATGGGGGACTCTAGTCAGCATTGTGTGAGAGGTGTAAAGGCAAGAAAGCATGAAGAATAAAAATATGCTTTTAATTGTTATTATTGACTTTGTGATGGTTGGGAATAATTTGGAAACAATATACATTTGCAATGATTCAAGCAGTTAATAGTGTATTTGTCTACGTTAGATTTTAGGAGTTACCTTTGATCTTGAGAAGTGCGTGCAATATTCAAGGCTATGAATAGTTAAAGTACCTCTTTAGAACAAGATCTGAGTCGTTATATTTGAAGTATATTGTATAGTTCACTTATTGGGCTTTTTGGTATCAGAGTATGTACTATTAGTTGCTCCTGTTTCACAGTGTTGTATTTCAAAGAGTTAGAAGAGTAGATTCATATTTAGCTACATTTACACTTGTTTATAAATTCGTATAATTTTATATTATATGCAAATGGTTAGATTAATTAATTGGACAGAGCTAGTTATTGGTGTCATGTGCTGTCATGGACTTAAAAAAAAGGGTAATTGAGTGTGCATATACTTTTAACAATTGTATAACTCATATGATATAACTTTTAATACATGGTTATATTGGCCAGAGGAGGCAGTTGAGGTTGGGACTATCGCAATGTTTAAGAAACAGTTAGACAGGTACATGGATAGGGCAGGTTTGGAGGGATATGGACCAAACGCAGGCAGGTGGGACTAGTGTAGCTGGGACATATTGGCCAGCATGGACAAGTTGGACCGAAGGGCCTGGTTCCACACTTTATCACTATATGGCTCTATGACTCTATGAGAAAGGAATGTTTCCCACGCTCCAGACTGCATGCTTGCATTAATCACTCTGGTCATGACCTGAAGAATTAGCTTCTGATTCTGACTATTGCCAACCAAATACATTTATGTAAATACATGAATAATGTTTCCTGAGCAGTTGAAACTAAAACAAATTAGAGGCTGGTGATAGAATACCTTCCGTGTTGAAGTAATCACCACTTCAGGCTTAATGGCTGTTTGTGTGACTGAGAAACTGAGTACAAGAAATGAAATATACTCAAATTGAGTTAAAAAGGCTTTCATCAAACATTCTGTAGCTAGGATTATAAAGTGGATGAGATCTTTAGATGAAATATTAAGCAGATCTCAAGGGAATGTAAAAGATCCCGTCGTGCTATTCCGAAGATGAATGGGGGAGTTCTCTCCACTATCTGGGTCAATATTAATTCCGCAGCAAACATCTCTGGTCATCCATTCATCTCCTGTTTCTGAGACCTGACTGTGTTCTTTATGAAGGGAATTTGGATAAATACATAAAAGAAAGAAATCTTTAGGGAACAAAATGGGTGGGGAAAAACACAACCTGGCCCAACCAGTCTACGGAAAGAGACACAAGGAGCTGCAGATGCCGATTTACAAAAAACGACACAAAGTGCTGGACTAACTCAAAGGGTCAGGCATCATCTCCGGAGAACATGAATAGGTGATGTTTAAGATCAGGACCATCCCGTCCATGGAGCGATGTACACTTCATTGGTCTCCTCCCCTTCTTTTTCTATGTGTATGAGTGACCCTGGTATCCCTTCCCTAGATTCCCTTCGCATGTTTCAATTGGGTTAAGGATTGCAGGGGAGAGGAAGAAATAGTCTTTTACCAGAGGGTGATGGAGGACTGGAAGCCACTGCCTGACCGTGTCGTGGAAGAACAAAGCTGACCATGTTTAAGCAGAGGGGATAGAGCCTTCTCTGTTGCTGCTCCGACATTATGGAACACTCTACCTTTGCACATTAGACAGGCCCCTTCACTGTCCATTTTCAAAACTAGTCTTAAAACCCTTTTCTATTCCTTGGCTTTCACCCCTGCATGAGACTTTGCTCTTGTTTTATAGTATAGTATAGTATATCTTTATTGTCATTTTCCTGAGTACTCACATACCTAGAGGAAACAAAAAAACATTGCTCAACCAGTGTCCATTCAGTGTGCAGTAAAAAATAAATAGAAATAAAAATACATATATCATGAACAAATTAAACACTCTACTCTCTACTAAACATCAACAGGCATTCCGATCGGCAGCGGCACGACAGTGGCTCTGCTGCAGTGTGTCCAGGTTGGTGGTTGGTGCGCGAAACTTTGGCAGGGGGCAAAGTCCGTTTATCAGTCCTTTAGTGTTTCTATTATTGTTTTTACTGTTTTTACTGTCTTTTAATGTTTTGTTTTATGTTTATGATTAGTCATGTACAGCACTTTGTTGCAACAGTGGTTGTTTTTAAAGTGCTCTATAAATAAAAAAAAAGAAAAAGAAAAGTTCTTGAAGTTCTTGTGGGTTGATGTTCAAGTTCAAGTGAGTTTATTGTCATGTGTCCCTGTATAGGACAATGGCATTCTTGCTTTGCTTAAGCACACAGAAAAATAGTAGGCATTTACTACAAAACAGATAAATGTGTCCATTTCTAGGATGGACAGTTGGATCAGACCAGCAAAAACATGATGGGCAGAACAGCCTCCTGTGTCAGAGCTCGCCATGACTCTATGATCCTAATATAATCTGTCTAGACCAAGGAAATTAACCTCTTTGGGGTTATTTGATATTACTTCTCTAGTGCTGTATGACTCTATAACACGATGTGGGTTCACAATCCAGTTCACGAAACAGCTGGAAAAACAGTAACAGCTGGCTAAAGCATGTCCCCAATTTCAGCAAACTCTCAAATGTGCATGAATGTCCACAAGCATTAAAAATGTAATATAAATGATGATGAAAGAATTGTATTCAAATTGCATCAAAATACTTTAAAACAATCAATAATTTTTAAGCAAACTCATTATGAAAAATGCAGATCTCCCTACTATGTATCCTCACTTCCCTTTCATTGAGTGAGCTGCTGTGTTCATCCAACCTGACACAGAGTTAGGTTCCACAAAATTCAGATAGATGCCCAAAGCTCCTGACATGGGAATGATCAGCCATGATCACATTGAATGGTGGTGCTGGCTCGAAGGGCCGAATGGCCTACTCTGCACCTATTGTCTATTGTCTATTTCCATCCCTCCCCCACCAAAGTTGTTGTACCAGCTTCAAAGTCGTCTTGTTGAGTCTCATTGTCTGTAACTCGTTTTCACCTAGCCCACTGTTAACAATGGCCTCTTTATCATTGTTACTTTTTTGCATTTATGTTATTCATTTGTTCTATATTTCTCGATAGCACCATTTATATCTCTCGTTTCCCTTTCCCCTCACTCTTGTCTGAAGAAGGGTCTTGACCTGAAACGTCACCTATTCCTTTTCTCCAGAAATGATGTCTGACCCGCAGAGTTACACCAACTTTTTGTGTCAACCTTCGGTTTAAACCAGCATCTGCAGTTCCTACCTACACATGGGGTTAGTTGTCAGCGCTGCTGCCATTTTACCAACCAACTCCTTTGCATTGTTTATCCCCAGTTTTGTCTCTTTTAATTTAGAAATACAGCGCGAAAACAGGCCCTTTGGCCCACCAAGTCCATGCTGACCAGCAATCCCCGCACACTATCCTACATTCACTAGGGACAATTTTACAATGATACCAATCCTATTAACCTACAAACCTGCACATTTTTGGCGTGTGGGAGAAAACCGGAGATCTCAGAGAAAGCCCAATCAGGTCACGGGGAGAACGTACAAATTTCATGCAGACAGCACCCGCAGTCGGGATCGAACCCGGCCTCTGGCGCTATAAGGCAGCAATTCTACCGCTGCGCCACCGTGCCGCCCAGTGCGGAACAGTTCTCTGCTTCCGCCTTTTTCCCACTGAATCTTTTCAAAATAAATTATAGTCTCATGTAACATTTCTGGTCCTGATGTTTCTACCGTTATCTTAGATCACGAGTCTTATGGGGCTGTCCCACTGTACGAGCTAACTCAAGAGCTCTCCCGAGTTTAAAAAAAAATCAAACTTGTGGTAAGCACGTAGAATGTACGTAGCGGGTACGTCGGAGCTCGGGACGTCTCTTAGCGCCCGTAACGCTAACGGCAGGTACTCGGGAAACGCAGTAAGCTCGGGAAGACTCGTGAAGATTTTTCAACATGTTGAAAAATGTCCACGAGAGCCCCGAGTACCTACGAGCGGCTATTACCGTAATTCTCCGAGTTCGAATCAGGGGAAACTTGGGAGAACTCTTGAATTAGCTCATACAGTGGGACAGCCCCATTATTACCTCCAACCTCCCCCCCCCCCCCGCACGTCCCCCGCACGTCCCCAGCCTCCACTACATTCAGCTTTGTGTGCGTGGCTGCACGGCCAAGCCCACCCACCTCCTTTCACTTTACTTTCCCACCTGGTTCACACAAGTTGCAGTGCAGTTGCCAATTTCTAATTGAGAAGGCACCAAATTCCTGGCCATACTCTTCATCTTTCCAAAGTTTTTCTCACTGAGAGTCTATTAAAATTGATTATGCTCAGTTGTGTTTGGCAGAACACCGATCTAATTAGCCTCTAATTTACGTTTCGCTTCAGAGAGGTTTAGAGATTAGAGTGATTAACTTCTCATCACCACATCGCTGAGAACTGTCGCATTCTGTGCAGGATTATCGAAAAGGACATCAACTTATTTAGTTTTTTAGTATTAGAGATACAGCGCGGAAACAGGCCCCTTCGGCCCACCGAGTCCGCACCGACCAGCGATCCCCACACATTAACACTATCCTATACGCACAAGGGAAGATTTACAATTTTACCATTCCAATTAGCCCACAAACCTGTACATCTTTGGTGTGTGGGGGAAAACTGGAGCCCTCATAGAAAACCCACACAGGCCACAGGGAGAAGATACAAACTCCGTACAGACTGCACCCGTAGTCAGGATCGAACCCGGGTCTCTGGCGCTGCAAGCGTTGTAAGGCAGCAACTCTACAGCTGCGCCACTGTGCCACCCTTCCATTAGGTGTTTGATAAATACCTCTTTCCTCTGTCTGATTCCCTTGTGATTTCAAGTTCAAGTTCAAGTTAGTTTATTGTCATGTGTCCCTGTGTAGGACAATGAAATTCTTGCTTTGCTTAAGCACACAGAAAATAGTAGGCATTTACTACAAAACAGATAAATGTGTCCATATACCATGATATAAATATATACACACATGAATAAATAAACTGATAGTGCAAATAACAGAAAGTGGTTGGTAATAATCAGAGTTTTGTCCGAGCCAGGTTTAATAGCCTGATGGCTGAGGGGAAGTAACTATTCCTGAACCTGGTTGTTGCAGTCTTCAGGCTCCTGTACCTTCTACCTGAAGGTAGCAGGGAGATGAGTGTGTGGCCAGGATGGTGTGGGTCTTTGATGATACTGCCAGCCTTTTTGAGGCAGCGACTGCGATAAATCCCCTCGATGGAAGGAAGGTCAGAGCCGATGATGGACTGGGCAGTGTTTACAACTTTTTGTAGTCTTTTCCTTTCCAGGGCGCTCAAATTGCCGAACCAAGCCACGATGCAACCGGTCAGCATGCTCTCGACTGTGCACCTGTAGAAGTTAGAGAGAGTCTTCCTTGACAATCCGACTCTCCGTAATCTTCTCAGGAAGTAGAGGCGCTGATGTGCTTTTTTGATGATTGCATTAGTGTTCTCGGACCAGGAAAGATCTTCAGAGATATGCACGCCCAGGAATTTGAAGCTCTTGACCCTTTCAACCATCGACCCGTTGATATAAATGGGGCTGTGGGTCCCCCTCCTACTCCTTCCAAAGTCCACAATCAGTTCCTTGGTTTTGCTGGTGTTGAGGGCCAGGTTATTGCGCTGGCACCATATGGACAGTTGCTCGATCTCTCTTCTGTACTCTGACTCATCCCCATCAGTGATACGCCCCACAATAGTGGTGTCGTCAGCGAACTTGATGATCGAGTTCGCACTGTGGTTCGCTACGCAGTCATGGGTATAGAGTGAGTACAGCAGGGGGCTGAGCACGCAGCCTTGAGGTGCTCCCGTGCTGATTGTTATTGAGGCTGAAACATTTCCACCAATACGAACAGACTGTGGTCTGTGGACGAGGAAGTCAAGGATCCAGTTGCAGAGGGATGCGCAGAGACCCAGTTCTGCGAGTTTGGTAACCAGTTTGGAGGGGATGATTGTGTTAAATGCCGAGCTGTAATCAATGAATAACAGCCTGACATATGAGTTTTTGTTGTCCAAGTGGTCCAGTGCGGAGTGCAGTTCCTCTTTGGATCTAGTTGCTACTCAGTAAAGTTGTTACATCTACAGTAGTTACCACACAGCAGCCTGCTTGCAGCGTTAGCCTGACTTCAAACTAAATATCTTTGTCACAGAATCAGTTAAGCAGGAATTTTATCTTTCAAATGCCCAACTCTAACTTTTGTGCCTGTCTTCGATTGAAACCAGCATCTGTAGTTCCTTCCTGTACATCTAATTCTGACCTGTTTGTTGCATTTCCTTCTATGTAAGTCCCAGTAGATGAAAGGAGTTAAGGTAGTGGATGCAGCACTTTCTATAGATCTGGCCACGTCCAAGTATTCAACAATGTGTTTTCACATCTTTATACAGTGAGTTCTGAATTTTTTCAAGGATCCTACTATTTAAAAAGAACTGATTTCAAAAGCATCCATTCCCTGTCTTTGGGAAGGTTGATGACCAGAAATTGGGTTTTCACCTGTATTTTGATGCCAGACCATTGTGGTCAACGTTAATACCATGGCTATGGAGCCATAGAGTCGTACATCACAGAAACAGTCTCTTTGGCCCACCATGTCTATGCTGCCTGTTGTACTTATCTACACAAATACCATTTACATGCATGCAATCTGTAACATTTCATGCCTTGGCAATTGATTTGCTTATCTAGATATTTCTTAGGTGTCCCTACCACCTCTGCAGGGTAATCTAATTGTGTGACGGCAAACCCCCTTGAATCTCCCACCTTTGCTCTCTGGTCTTTGACACCACAACTTGGGAAGTTTTTTTTCTTTTTCACCATAATCTAATCTTATAGCTCTTGTAGTTTTATAAACATCCAACTGATTTAGTTTACCCTCAAAGAAAGTCTTGAAATTAGCTAAAAAGATATTTACCAGGTTACTAACTACAGTTTGATGCCAAGAGAGAGGGAAGAGTGTTCTTTCATTTTATGTGAGCGTGCATCGATTCTGCACATCGAATGTAGCGTGGAAGCACATGAAGCCATACACTTTGTTAGTTAAATTGAAAAACGTTTAAATGGCGGAAGATTGAATGGAGTTGGTGTTCAGGGAGAGCTGGATGTCTTTGCATAGGCATCATTGAAAATTACATAAAATAGACACAAAATGCTGGAGTAACTCGGCGGGACAGGCAGCATCTCTGGAGAGAAGGAATGGGTGACGTTTCGGGTCGAGACCCTTCTTCAGACATTTTCCTTCCTACACATTATTCTGGTCTTTATTGTCGGGGGATTGAGCACAAGAGTAGAGATGTCTTGCTATGATTACATTGGGACTTTGTGAGATCTCATTTAGAATATGTTGCAAAGTCCTAGCCTTCCTGCCTAAGGAGAAATATGTGCTCGAAAGATGCAGTGAAGGTTTATCTGATGGATTTTGAGATTGTGAGTTTGTTATATTGAGGAGTCTGGGCCTATACTCGATCTCTAGAGATTTGATCGCCTTTGGCCTTATGAGTTTCTCTAACACTTTACCTTGTGATTGGATGGTTTATAAGCTTTTCCCTGTTATCTGGAGTTAACCAGTCTGTTATCTCAGGGATATTTGTATTCTCTTTTAGAGTGAATTGATGCAAAATTTGATGTGATTTATCTGCCATTTCTTTATTCCCTTTTATTAATTCATCAACTTCTTTCCCTACGGGCCCAGGCCGACATTAGTTAGTTTATTTTGTTTTATGTATGCATAAACTACTCCTGATGTTTGTTCTGATATTATATGTACGTTTTTCTCTCAGAATCAATGCTCTCCCTTCGTATGAGCTTGAAAATCTTTCGCTGCAGGTTCCTAATATCTTCCCATCTACCAGCCCCTTGCCACTTTGCACTCTCTACTTTTCAATGTAACATTTTGCTTGACCTGCACAGTTCATCACAGTTTGTTCCTCATCCCTGTGAATTTTCTCTCAATTGTTGGAGAATGCAATTCCAATCTCTTCAATTGTTTGCTCATTAGATAAGGTTTCGGTAATTCCTTCATAGTGGGAATCAATGTAGTGAGCCTGCTCTGCAAAAAAAAACCTTGTTCAATAAGTCAAAAACTGCACACATTGCTCCAGGTGTGGCTTCACTATTGACTTCACATCTGAGGGCAAGATACTCCACACCTCTTCCAATAGGGGCAACATGCACTTCGTCAAACTAATTGCTTGATATTCTTGCTTGCTAATTTTCCTAACTATTAATTGAACTTGAAATAAATTGAAAAGTAATACGTGCATTTTATGCATAAACTAAGCATTTGAAAAAATATGTGACACATTTCAAAGTGTTTGTGCCTGTTGGCCATGGAAAGCTGGAGGGGACACTTCCTGTCACAATTCACCCAGGTAAAGCACTGTTTCCCCACATTCTTTTCTACACCTGAGGATGGCCCCATCGTGCTGTAACTGTGTTTCTGACTGATTGACTGATAGTCGATCAAAAGTTGAAATCTACGCCCTTTCGATATGTCGTTGAGTTCTCTATCAAATGTTAACAAGTGTACGGGAGAGAATATACCGACTGGTTGCATCACAGCCTGGTTTGGAAATTTCAACACTCTAATATGAATGAGGCTGCCAAAAGTGGTGGACATTGCCCGGTCCTACAGGGGGCACTGACCTCCCCACCAATGACGGTATTATGGGAAACAGTGCCTTGAGAAGGCAGCTAATATCATCAAAGACCCACACTGCCCTGGCTACCTCCTCTCCTTACTGTCACCATCAGCTCAGACAAATGACAACTATACCGATACCTACACTGATCAACTGGATCCCAGACCAACCAACAGGCCTGGATAGAGTGACTATGGGAAGGATATTTCCAGTAATGGGAGAGTCTAGAACCAGAGGCCATAGACTTAGAATAAAAGGATGTCTTTGGAAAGGAAATGAGCAGGAATTCTTTAATCAGAGGGTGGCGAATCTGTGGAACTCATTGCCACAGATGGATGTGGAGGACGGCAATGGATATTTTTAAGGTGGAAATGGACATACAATACAATACGATACTATACGATGGCACTTTATTGCCAGATTGAGGTCTGAAATTTGTTTATGCATACAGCCATACAATAAAATAAAGAACACAACACACAACAGAGTCCAACATAAAACATCCCCACACAGCAGAATCAAAAAGTTTCCCACTGTGAGGGAAGGCACCAAAGTCAGTCATCTTCCTTGATGTTCCTGATGTTCACCCATGGTCGGGGCCTCCGGAGCCCTCCGCAGTTGCCACTACGGGCGGCCCACCACTCAGGCCCGCTCGCCGGGATGATGGAACTCCGACGTCGGAACGGGAGGCCAACCTCAGCGGCTTGGACCTCCGAAGCGGCCGTATTCGTGATTAGTACGGGTGTCAACAGGGGCGAAGGTCGGAGAGTGGGGTTGAGTGGGAAATAAACCATGATGGAATGGCGGAGTAGACTTGATGGGCTGGAAGGGCTAATTCTGCTCCTAGAACCTACGAACTTACGAACCAACAGCCGCTAGTACACTTTGGCCCAGTTGGACTGACGGTTGTGTTGACAGTTCAGGGAAAGGACTGAAGGTGAACTTTCAGGAGGCAGTCATGGTGGTATTGTGAGCGCCAGACTTTCTCCTACAATGGTGTTTGCTTTGTCTCCTGCCCAGTTATCCATTGAAGGTGAAAAAGACACTGCCACATAAGATGAGGCAACGATGAACAAAGATGAGGCAACGCTGGCTGTCCTTTCGGTGGCTTTCAAGGCCACCATTTCGCAGATGGTTTTGTTGAACTGCCGCAATGTTTTTGTTTTCATTTGCATTTAAATGAGAAAAAAATGTCAAAAAATATGCTGAGCTAAAATGAAATAAAGGAACATTGGACGTCAGCAGTGAATTGATGTATTAGGTGGCAGTGGCCACTTTAAAATTTAAAATTAGTTTTAATTTTGAAAATCTACTTACATTGCTACTTGTCGGACAGGCTACACAGTACATATGTCAGAGTGTCAGAAGACAGATAGAACGCTTTTATTAAACGAGGAAGGTATAGCCAGCAGAGCAAGTCATTGATTTCCATTTTCCATTAAGCTTTTCAGTAAGGAATTAAAAGAAGAAAAAAAACAGCTGGTGGCTGATGCAGATGGTGCACTTTGCATTGCTATTGCCCAGAAATAGAAAGCAAATTCCTTTGTGAGCAACAAAAGAAATGGAAATAAACCAAGCAAAAAAATATCCGGCAGACACTCCACCCCATTTCTGTGGGTGTGCTGCTCTACCAGTTGTGGTATCTTTCAGAAGCATTAAACCCTGCCTCCCCTCACATCTGGATACAGCTGGACAAACAACCTTAAAGCATAGGTGGGGCAGCGGTAGAGTTGCTGCATCACAGCGCTTACAGCGCCAGAGTGGACGCTGGCGCGGATTAGCTGCCGCTGCTCTCTCTTCACATTGTGTTTTTGATTTTTTTGTCTTTGGATCGAATTCTGTCTTTAATTTGTGTATTGGTGATATCTTTATTATTTATTTTACTCCGATTATATGTTTTTTACTCTTGTTAAATTCTGTAAGGTGTCCTTGAGACTTTTGAAAGGCGCCCATAAATAAAATTTATTATTATTATTATTAGAGGCCCGGTTTCGATCCTGGCTATGGGTGCTTGTCTGTATGGAGTTTGTACGTTCTCCCCGTGACCTGCGTGGGTTTTCTCAAAGAACTTCGGTTTCCCCTCCACACTCCAAAAGTCGTACGGGTTTGTTGGTTAATTGGCTTGGTATATACAGTACGTAAAAATTGTCCATAGTGTGTGTAGGATGGTGTTAATGTGCGGGGATCGCTGGCTGGTGCAGACTTCGTGGGCCGAAGGGCCTGTTTCCGCACTGTATCTCAACAAAAAAACTAAAAACATAACCCAACAGTTACTGAATATGTGAACATAGAAAGCAGGAGCAGGAGTAGTTCAAGCTAACTCCGTCTTTCAACCCAGTCAAAGCTGATCCTCTATCTTAATGCCGGAATCCTGCTCTCCTCTGTAACATTTTGAAGTCTTTTGTGTCCAGAAAATTATATTTTTCCTTCTTAAAAATATTCAGTGACTGGACTTCTTCATCTCTCTGTGAAGAGCAGAGAACTATCAGCTGGATTGACAATAATCATTCGAGGAAAGAGATTTGATAAACTCATGACATGGTGTCAAATCAATTATTCAGTCCTTAATGTCAGTAAGAGGAATGAGAAGGTTGCTGACCTCAGAAACAATAGCTCTTCCAAACACCCATCAGGCTCTTGAAACCATCCGGCTCTTGAAAAATGTCCAAATTAATCTCAACAATTATGAACCTCTATGGACTCTTGGCTGCATTATGGACAGTTGTTTTTGCATTAGTCATAGAGTCATTATCTTACAGCGTGGAAACAGGCTCTTCGGCCCAACTTGCCCACACCGGTCAATATGTCCCATCTACACAAGTCTCACCTGCCTGCATTTGCCCATATCCCTCTAAAACTGTCCTAAATATGTACCTGCCTAAAAATGGGATTAGTATTTTGGTTATTAATGTATTGCATATTTTGGACTGTTATATTTATCTGTGTGTATAGCTGTTAAACTGCTGCAAGTTAGAATGTCATTGTTTCATTGTTGGTGCATATGACACTCTTCTCTCTTGAAACGAGTGTTGATCACAACCCTACCCTTACCTGCAGATGCCGGTTTACAAAAAAAGTCACAAAGTGCTGGAGTAACTCAGCGGATCAGGTGACATTTCAAGTTCAAGGTTTCAAGGTCAGTTTATTGTTGCATGTACCAATCAAGGGACAGTAAAATTTGAGTTACCATACTGTGAAAAGCAACAAGACACACAACCACATGAAAGTTAACATAAACATCCATCACAGAGGATTCCACAATCCTCACTGGAGGGCAATAAATTTCAATCTTCTTCCTCTTGTTCTCCCGCGGTCAGGGTAGTCAAACCATCTGCAGTCGGGGCGCTCAAAGCCCCCGCTGCCGAGGATCGAAGCCATCGTCGGGATGATCGAAACTCCTGCGTCGGGGTGGTTGAAACGGATGTTAAAGTCCCGCAGACACCCGCGGCTTGGAGCGCCGGGTCGGTCTCCAGGAAAGGCCGCCAACTCCACGATGTTAGGCCGCAGTGCGGACGGAGAAACGATATGGAAAAAAATTGCATCTCCGTCGAGATAAGAGATTGAAAAAAAGTTTCCCGCAAACCCCCCCACGACCACCACCACCCACATAAAACAAAACAAGGAACACTAAAACATACTTTTAACACATACTAAAAATAACAAAAAGAAGAAAGGACGGACAGACTGTTGGCGAGGCAGCCACTGCTGGTGACGCCACCCGATTGGGTCCCTTTTTCAGAAAGCTGCCTACCAAAGGAACTGCTTTAGAGATGGTCGAAAGTTTTAAGTTGCGAAACATCCATTTCAGCAGCAAGCTAACCGAGACCTTTCACCCTGATGTGGTGATCAAGAAAGCATGTCAGTTCGTTTACCATCGTAGGCATTTGAGAAGATATGGCATGTCTATGCGCTGTAGAATGTATTCTGATGGGATGCATGTCTGCCTGATATGGTAACTGCTCTTCCCTTGACCATCTGAACCTACAGAGAGCGGTGAACACAACACGCTCACCTCTTCTTGCCATTCAGTCCATCTTCATGCTGGTTGTATCATGATGTCTGGAGATTTCACCAGGAATGCCTGTCCCCCTGGCCATTCCCATTACTTTCTTAGTCCTAGAGTCAGAAGGTCTTACAGCGTTGAAAAAGGCTCTTTGGCACAACTAGCCCACACCGGCAAACATGTCCTATCTACACTAGTCCCACCTACCTGCATTTGGCCCATATCCCTCCAAACCGATCCATATATCTGTCTAAATGTTTCTTAAACATTGCAAAAGTCCCTGCCTCAACTACCTCTGTAGCAGCTTGTTCCATACCCCTACCACCTTTTGCGTGAAAAGGTTACCCCTCAGATTCCTATTAAATCTTTTCCCCTTCAGCTTAAACCCATGCCCTTTGCTTCTCAATTATTCCCCTACTCTGGCAAGAGACTGTGCGTTTACCCGATCTATTCGTCTCATGACTTTGTACACCTCTATAAGATCACCTCGATCCTCCTATGCTCCAAGGAATAGAGTCCAAGCCTGTTCCACCTCCCCTTAACGCTCAAGCCCTTCTTATACATTCTGGAAGAAGATATAGGAGCTAGAAAGATTGAAAGATTTCCACTGCTCTTTGTCTCCCAAAGTAAAAATCTCTTAACTCTACTTCAGTTATTCCCTTATTATACTTTAATATTCTTTGCACTACACAGATTTTGCATCCTGGCACCATTTTATTATTTTGCCCTTGTCATTGTATTTATTTATTATTACTGTATGTATATTGTTTACTCTACAAGCTTTATGTGAACAATAAACTATGAATTTTAGTGCACCCTAGTGTATATGACAATAAACTAATGTGAATTGGAAGGAATTACCAGACAGATGGAGGAAAAGTTTCAAGGATTCAAAGTGAAACAACTTCACTGACACCGAAGATAGACGTCAAATACTGGAGTAACTCAGCGGGACAGGCAGCATCTCTGGATAGAAGGAATGGTTGATGTTTCGGGTCGACACCCTTCTTCAGACGGAGTGCAGTCTGTCTATCCAGAGACGCTAGCTGTCCCGCTGAGTTACACCAGAATTTTGTGTCTACCTTCAGTGTAAACCAGCATCTGCAGTTCCTTCCTACACATTTCACTGACACTGAATCTCTGGGCCATGACTGGTGCAGTGATGGGAATGGTTTTGAGAGCCATGCATAGAGGGAGCAAAGGAACCCTATGGAAGCGGTGGAAGATTTTCAATAACATGTTTCACATTCGACATTGTGTGTCCAACTAAGGGCCTGTTTGGTTTTCAGAGGTGGCAACATTCTTCAGTGGGATTGACGATCCGTAGATCTTGTTTATCAGAAGGCTTGTGAATCAGTGAGACGCGCTGGGCGGCACAAGCTCTCAGTAAGATTCGGTCACACCACGACAGCAGAGCTGGATTGCCTACTGCGGAACCGGGAGCCCACCTGGAGTCGTACGAGGCTCGTCCCCTGCTCGACCCTGAAGATCAGTGACCAGAGAGGAGGGCGGAGGGAGTTGGGGACAGCGGCGGATGCTGGATGCTCGATTTTTTCACGATTCTTGACTCAAAAAGAGATGAATACCAATGGCCATGCAAGCAACTAGGAAACCAGTAGATGTGTGGATGATCTGGAAGATATAAAGCAGGAAGGTAAATTTCCCTCCTGGGGTAAATAAAGTTCTATCGTATCATATTTAATCGTATTGGAAATGGTGCTGGCGCAGAATACCAAACTGGTCAGCATGGACAAGTTTGTCCCAAGGCATGTTTCCATGCTGTATAGTTCCATGAGTCTATGACTTTGTGGCTCTGTGGCTCTGAGGTACATTTGGTACATTTACTTTCTGGGGTATATGGGAGTGCTCGGGGAGGGGTAACACCTCTGGTGGGGGACATGTCGTGCTCCTATGAGGGTAGTTCGTCCACCTTTGTCCCCAACTGGCCCCCAGCTCTCCACACCCTGGAGAACCGCTCCGGCTGGCGGGCTATACCAGGTGAGGGTAGCTGACGGGTCTCAGACCCTTGGTGAGTTTAGGGACCCGCTCGGCCCGGCAGGCGGAGTCTATTCCGGCAGACCGGGCGGAGGAAATCCACTGGAGGGTTCAACGGCCAGGAAGGCAGCTCAGCGACGCACTGTGCAGTGCAAAGGGCATGTCAAAGCACAAAATAAGACATGGCTATCCACGGCAGCCAAGGGAGTTTCAAGCCGTAACGTCTATCCGCGCCACTGGATTCCAGCTCCTGCATCCGAGGGGGTGGGTTTGCTCGTGAGCAACAGCCTCGTCACCATATTCTTTCCCACGCTCAGTCTTTGTGTGAGTCTAATGAAACTGCACAACCATGCTATCGTCGTCTAGGACGGGCCACCACCGTAACTTTCTTTTGCGGTTGGGTGCTTAAGGGTGTTCCATGGCTCTTTTTCACACTAGACATTGCACTACAATTCCTAATGCCCAGTTCTGCCAAACATCTGCCACACAATGGGTACTCAACAAGAGGAATATCTATCTTTTTATTCATTCACACCTGGCTCCTGTCTTGAATGAACATCAACTAATTCCCAAAGATAGACACAAAATGCTGAAGTAACTCAGCGGGACAGGCAGCATTTCTGGACAGAGGCAATGGGTGACGTTTCGGGTCAAAACCCTCCTACAGACTTCAGACTTCTTCAGCCTGAAGACGGGTCTTGATCCAAAACATCACCAATCCCTTCTATCCGGAGATGCTGCCTGTCCCACTGAGTTACTCCAGCATTTTGTGCCTATCTTAGATTTAAACCACCATCTGCAGTTCCTACCTACAACATCCTATCAACTAAATCCCTCTGATTATAGACCATCTGACATCCAAGTGTTAAATTCTAAGATATGCTTAAAGGCTTTTGAAATAAATCATAAGGCTTATATGAAAAAAAACCTCCAATACTATTGGAGTTGGATATTGTTGTGTTTTCAGGAATATAACATGGCACGATAGGATGATTTTGAAAGCTGTAGGGGGTTTGTTAACAATAACTTCAATATAAAGATCCTTAAATCCTCACACCTTCTGATGTGTGGATGAGGATCCAACTCGATGTTCAACAAATGTCATGGACCATATTAAATTGTTTCTTCATTGGTAGATCATTAAATAGTGTTATGGATGATGAACATCTTAACTCCATTTAACTGACCTGATTCAGTAAACTTTGCAAAAAAGAAAATGTAGCAATTTTAGTCTCAATTTCAAAGGTTTTAGGGGTGAGAGGACCTGATATCCCAAACACTTTAATTAAAGACATTCTTCTTGACATTAGCCTGAATGAGCTAGATCGAATTCTGTTGTTAGCAAGGAACATTTTACTGCTATCCTAGTGGGCCTGTACTCACTGGAGTTTAGAAGGATGAGGGAGGACCTCACTGTAACTTACCGAATAGTGCAAGGCTTGGATAGAGTGGATGTGGAGAGGATGTTTCCACTAGTGGGAGAGTCTAGGACTAGACTCTCCCACTAGATGTGTAGGAAGGAACTGCAGATGCTGGTTTACATCAGAGATAGAAGCGAAATGCTGCAGTAACTCCGCGGGACAGGCAGCATCTCTGGAGAGAAGGAATGGGTGACATTTCGGGTCGAGACCCTTCTTCAGAGTGAGAGTCAGGGGCGAGGGTGACACAGAGATATGGAAGGGTGAGGCGTGAAAGCAAGATATCAAAGGGGCCGAAGTTCAAGGAAGATATAGGCTCTTCCTAGGATGCACAAGCTGCTTTAACAGAAGGCCGTTCTGACTTTTTCAACCTATCTGTGTGGGAATGCCATAGTGTTCAAGGCTCCTAGGTGATTGTTCTCAATAAGCTGGCTTTCTTTTCATTTCTATCTAAAGGGGGCTGGAAATTGAAGCTGTAATAATGCAGATTTATTTCCACGCTGAACGCTTCCAGGAATGAGATAATTACCAATTAATGGAGGGTGTTAAAACACGAGGCCCTGTGGTCAGAACCACATCTCCAAGAGCACTATCTGTCTACAAAGAAACATCACTTGCAACACAATAAGCACTCTCCAAAGACTTGTAAGCATGATCTGTGTGTTAGATTATTTGACTTGAGACCAGTTGTAAGCACTTTAATTACATATTAAAGGATCGCTAAGCTCAGAGGACGTTAGCGAAAAATAATTTTAATGCAAATGGATGGCCGCCATACGCCAGATACGGCTAGCTTTGCACTTTGATTTCCAACCAGATCCGTTTCCACAGCTAAAACAATGCGTTGCCGTGAATTAAAATGTACGTATGTATCAAGATGTCTTTAAGTGAATGCTGCTTGTAGTGAATGCTACTGACTGCAACCTTCCAGTGTACAGGTATACGTGCTAAAGTACGCATTGAGGTTCAGTGTATCCACTGTAAAGGCTCTGTGCTGAAGGACACTGAGGGACACTGGCTAATAGCTTGTTTAAGAAGGAACTGCAGATGCTGGAAAATCGAAGGTGCACGAAAATGCTGGAGAAACTCAACGGGTGCAGCAGCATCTCTGGAGAGGAGGAATGGGTGATGTTTCGGATCGAGATCCTTCTTCAGACTAGTTAGGGAAAAGGGAAACGAGAGATATAGACGATGATATAGTGAGATAAAGAACAATGAATGAAAGATATGCAAAAAAGTAAAGATGATAAAGGAAACAGGCCATTGTTAGCTGCTTGTTGGGTGAAAATGAGAAGCTGGTGCCACGTGGGTGGGGGAGGGATGGAGAGAGAGGGAATGCCGGGGTTACTTGAAGTTAGAAAAATCAATATCATACCACTGGGCTGTAAATATGAGCCAAATGAAATATGAGATGCGGTTCATCCAATTTGCGTTTAGCCTCACTCGGACAACCTCACTCTGACCCACTCTGGTGAACCTTGCTGAGGATCACGTATATAGGCACAACCCATGGGTGCAGAATTGGAAGGCAGACAGCCTCCAAGGAACCAGCAGGGAGTCGTTGGAGGATGGAACTGTTGATAAAGCAAATAGGGAAACAAAAGGTGTAATTAATGTTCAGTCTCAAACCAGACAATGATCATGGAAAGTAATTTGTATTTCAGACATTCTTTACAAAAAGTATAAAATTAATGGTGCCGAATACAAACACTAAGCATTAATTTGGCCCCACAGTGCTCTCGCTCTTTAACTTATCCTTCAATTGATTCATGTTTCCATGAGCATCTCCATTGATCTAGCCTTCATGTTATCAGCCGCGGCATTACCCAAGCTGTGCGGTGTTTTGATTATTTTTTGCTTGCTGCATTTCCAAGCTCTCCGGGTTCCTCGCAGCTCCACAATGGAGCGAACAGTTTCTCCTCAGCAGCGTGAAGTCGTTTTTAAAAAAAACGACGTTGTCTTGCGAGGGCAAGGCGGCCATGAGCAATTATACAGGAGAAATTTTAAAGATAATTGAAATCAAGCGGCACTGTGGCGCAGCGGTAGAGTTGCTGCCTCACAGCACCAGAGCCCTCGGTCCCAGGTTCGATCCTGACTATGGATGCTGTCTATACGGAGTTTGTATGTTCTTCCCGTGACCTGCGTGGATTTTCTCCGAGATCTTCGGTTCCCTCCCACGCTCCAAAGACGTACAGATTTGTAGGTTCATTGGAATTGGCTTGGTATAAAGTGTAAATTGTCCCCCGTGTGTGTTAATGTGCAGGGATCGCTGGGCGATGCTGACTCGGTGGGCCGAAGGGCCTGTTTCATGTGCTGTATCTCTAAAACTAAATTGAGAAACTGAAGAAGGGTCCCGACCCGAAATGTCACCCATTCCTTAACTCTTGTCTCAATGAGATCGGGTGGATGCAGTAGTAGGAATCTGAGGGGTAACTTTTTCCACACAGAGGGTGGTGGGCATATGAAACGAGCTGCAAGAGGAGGTAATTGTATTGTATTGTAATTAATTTATTAGCCAAGTATGTAAAAACAAACAAGGAATTTGATTTGCCATACAGTCGTACCAAAAAAGCAACAAGACACACAACAACATAAAAATTAACATAAACATCTACCACAGCGCATTGTGATGCAAGGCAATAACGTATTATAATCTTCCCTCCTTTTGAGGCAGGAACTATTGCAACAGTGAAGAAACAATTGAGCAGGTACATGGATAATAGAATGTTTGGAGGGATATGGGCTGAATGCTGGCAGGTGGGACTAGTGTAGATTGGACATGTTGGTTGGGTTAAAGGGCCTGTTCCCATGCTAGATGACTCTATAACTCTATAAGATGCTAATCCAATAACATATCCACAAAGCTACCCTACCCTACGCCAGGTGATAAAGACTTGGCAATCCTCCCAAAATACAGACATGTTCACAGAGCCTCCGGTCCCAAGTTCTAAGAGGTAGTATCAGCTGCAGAAAAGAGAATCCATGTGTCACTTAGCGAGTGCAGTTTTGTTAAGTGGATGCAGGAAAAATAAAAGGCTGGTAAACAAAGAAGCTGACAAAAAGCATCAGCATCTCTGATCAAACCCTCCTAGGAGAGAGTTAGGATGGAATGAATGAATGAATGCATGAATGAATACTTTCTTGTCACATGTGACAAGTCACAGTGAAATTCTTTGTTTTTACACAAGGCATACAAAGAGTCACCACCTAAAGGGTGCCAACAAAGTCACAAAGTAGGAGGATGACTGAACTTTGATGCCTTCCCTCACAGTGGGAAACTTTGATTCCATTGTGTGGGGATGTGTATGTTAAAGTCTATCGTGTGTTGTGTTCTTTTTTATTCGTATGGATGTATGGTGACCCCCAAATTTCACTGAACCAATTGGTGCATGTGACAATAAATGCCTCTTGAATCTTGAATCTATTGAAGTATCCCACGCCAGGTCCTCCTTTGTTCTCACCCCCCCCCCCCCCCCCCTTCATGGCTGTTATCCCACAGTGGAACCACCTCACAAGTGGGTTAGTCACCCACCACCTCAAGCATCTCCTGCTCCATCTGGGAAAGGATGGTTCCCAATCAATCAGAACCTCCAGAACTGGAGTGGAAACAAATCACCCTTAATCCCGAGAGAATGAAGATGAAGTAGAGAAAATGCAAAGTACCAATGCTTGACGCACTGGACTGGCTTCAGATGGGTTGAAGTTTACATTAACTCATCAGAATCACCATCATCTGTGGGTGAAAGCTTCTTTTTCAACGGGGTTGGTATGGCTGCTATTCCTAATGAATATATTACATTTTAATGGAGCATTTATGCTGCTAATTATTTTCAGCAAAGTTCAACCTCTCACTATTTAGCTAAAGACAATACTTCGATTAGCACACAGTCGTAATCCCCTTAGATTACACATTGGGGACTTCTGGCATGTATCAACTCAGATTAAGTTACCTCCCTTATGAGCTAAAGCGACACAGTGCGTGGAGTGAGCAGAGTATTTGATTAATAAGCAGCTGTTTCAATGCAACACCAGGTCATCGGTTGACAAGCAGTTTATTAAATTATAAATTTAACAGAGTCTGAAACTCTCCTGAGAACTTGGCTGCTTCTGCTCTGCACTCGAATGTCTGGCTAGCTGGCACTTCACGGTGATTGCATTCAGAACAGTAAAAATGTTTCTTTGCATCAGAGACATATAAATTCAAACACAGCCTTGCATCTGTTTAATCATGAATTTAGATTTAACTTGTGTGCATGGTAGATGTGTTACTACATTCCAATCTTCTTTGACAAATCTCAGTTCCCCAATACATCTTCCTGCCTTACGAGAGTTGGAAGATTCCTTTAATTTCATTTTAAGAGCTAATTCAAGAGTTCTCCCGAGTTTCTCCTGATTCGAACTCAGAGAATTACGGTAATAGCCGCTTGGATGCAATCGGGGCTCTCGTAGACATTTTTCAACGTTGAAAAATCTTCACGAGTCTTCCCGAGCTTACCGCGTTTCCCGAGTACCTGCCGTTAGCGTTACGAGCCGTTAAGGGACGTCTCGAGCTCCGACGTACCCACCCCGTACATTCTACGAGCTTACCACGAGTTAGATTTTTTTTTAAACTCGGGAGAGCTCCTGAATTACCTCGTACAGTGGGACAGGCCCTTTAGTTTACTTTAGTTTAGTTTAGAGATACAAGCTCTTCGGCCCACCGAGTCCACACCGACCAGCGATCCCGCACACTAACACACACACACACACACGCAAGGGACAATTTACATTTACATTAAGCCAATTAACCTACAAACCTGTACGTCTTTGGAGTGCGGGAGGAAACCAAAGATCTTGGAGAAAACCCAAGCGACCGCGGGGTGAGCGTACAAACTCATAGTCATAAGACAAGCACCCATGGTCAGGATCGAACCAGGGTCCCTGGCACTAGCTTGCCATGCCGCCCATTTGTTCCATGATAAAACACTTTGACCGAAGACTTTACCTTCAATTCCTGTATTATGCCTCAAGTGTTTGGAGAGATTTATAAAGAGGATGTGATTCCTAAAGTGGAGGGGGGTGTGGGGTAAATCCTGCGATCAATGGGGCTCCCCATTTCTCTGCAAGGGGCAGCTAGTAATGGGCAGTAATTACTGGCATTGTATTGGACAGCTACAGCCTACAATTCAATAAAAATGATTCACTCTTTATAACCTCTTCCGAAGTCAGTGGCCAAGGGAAATAATTGTTCTTTCCTTATCCTTCTAATATAATGAAACAGTTCTCGTGTTTACTGTCCCTGAGTATCCCTTATTTATGGGCTCCAGCAATTCTCGGTTATTAATGTGAAGATAATGGGCTGTAGGTTGATGCAATATTCCTTTCCCATATTTCTCAGCAGAACTGCAATAGTGAGCAGCCCGGGTCTTTTGTTACGTTCCATTAAAACGAAATGTGTTGCATTATTTAGTTTAGTTTAGAGATACTTCGGCTCAGCCCTGTCCTCACCGATCAGCGATCCCCGCACATTAACACTATCCTACACACACTCGGGGCAATTTACACATACACCAAGCTTATTTACCTACATAAGAGATCCAGTCACCACAATGCAGGAAGGATGTGCATAGACTGGACATAGAACAGAGGAGATGCACCAGGATTTTGCTATGACAAGAAGATTGTTACCAATAAGAAAAGCTAGATAGCTTGGTGTGATTCCTTAAAACAAACAAAGCTGATGGAAGAGAAACTGAGGTGCATAAAATTAAGAAGGCAATCAGTAAATAGGAGGAATAAATCATTGAAGAAGGGACTCGACCCGAAACGTCACCCATTCCTTCTCTCCAGAGATGCTGCCTGTCCCGCTGAGTTACTCCAGCATTTTGTGTTTACCTTCAATTGAAACCAGCAACTGCAGTCCTTTCCTACACAGTAAAAAGGAGGATCTATTTCCCTTAACAGAGAGGTTAAAAACCAGAGGCATAAACTTAAAATAACTGAGGGGGCTATTAAAGAGGAGGTGGGAATTTTGCTTCACCTAGGAGTGAGTCTGGAACTCACTTCCTCAGAAGGTAGCACGCAAAGAGTATTTCATGGGCAGTGATTGTCCGAGCTACAGACCTAGTACTGGGAGATGAAATTTGGGCCAAATGGTTCTTTCCATGAGCGTTCACTGTCTTTGATTACATGAGATTGTTAGCCAGATTGCAGTAGAAAATGAGGACCCTGCTCCTGTACAGAAATGGGCATTGATTTGTCATCAGGATCAAATCGTGTTTCACCTAAGAAGAAAATTGTAACACCATTAAAATGGATGAAAGCAAAGCTGAATTAAACCTTCTAAACCAATAAACTGAAACAGTTTGAAATGTACATATGGAAAAAAAATGACTGCAGGATCCCACTAGTGGAATCGCTGAATTATTTTGAGCTTTTAATATACTTGCTACAGGGATACAAAATAATTCATGAATTAGTTTGTGTTATGTACACCCCTCCCATCTCCTCCAATATTCACTACTTTTTCCTGCTATCATTTAATTGTTCTACATGCTACATGTTTTGTGCTCTTTGACCTGATAGATGATGCTAACTTAGTTACATTATTTTCAATTAAAGTCCATAAGTTATAGGAGCAGAATTAGGCCATTCGGCCCATCAAGTCTACTCCACCATTCAATCATGGCTGATTATCATTCCCTCTCAACCCCATTTTCCTGCCTTCTCCCAATAACCATTGACACCCTTACTAATCAAGAATCTATCAAACTACGGGTGCTGTCTGTACGCACTTTGTATGTTGTCCCCGTGATCTGCGTGGGTTTTTCTGGGATCTCCGGTTTCCGCCCACATGCCATAGAGCGTACAGGTTTGTAGGTTCATTGGCTTGGTATAATTGTATATTGTCCCTAGTGTGTTGAGAATAGTACTAGTGTATGGGAATCACTGGTCGGCATGGACTCGGTGGGTCGAAGGGCCTGTTTCTGTGCTGTATCTCTAAACAAAACTAAACATTAGGAAGCACACCTTGTGACCAGTCTGATTGAGCTTGATTGATTAAGGGCACATTGCTGCAAAAAGAGAGAAATTCCTTGTTAGTTGTTCTGCCCAGTGATCCAGTGCTGTACTTTTGCCTTCTTTCCCTTCACTGAAGGTCATGTTTAGAACTTGGACCGTTTGCCTGTTATTAATTATTCATTGGATGGACATTGGCTTTGTGAATGCAGGAGGCAGCTTTGCAAATATGGCCCGTGGGTGAATCTGTTCAAGGTTCAACACTGGAATAATAAATTAGAGGAAAGCAGGACAGCACAGCTAGAAACAAGTCAATGACACGACCCTGGGTTGCCAAGGTAACAATGGTAAATTGCCTTCAGTCCGTACCTTCATCACCTTCAGCCTCACAGCTCACAATGCTCAAGATAGACACAAATTGCTGGAGTAACTCAGCGGGACAGGCAATGTCTCTGGAGAGAAGGAATGGGCGACGATTCAGGTCGAGACCCTTCTTCAGACTGGTTGGTTTTACCGTCATCTAAGCACTTCATCGCACTTCATTCTCTCTATGTTTCACATTCATCACTCCCCACCCCCTCCCATCCCCACTCCCTTCCATGGGCCCTGCCATTGAACTACAAAATATGAATGAATGAGTAATGAATGAATGGATGAATGATGAATGAGGAATGATAATTTATTTTCACATGTGACAAGTCACAGTCATTAAAATACCTGCTCATCAGGTGTTAATCCATTTACGAAGACTTCAGTTTATCGGGCATGGAATACTTAAAGAAACAAAAAAACAAAGGTGGTTGCAATAGTCAGCAACATTAAAAGACAAGAATAATTTATGAGATTTCGGACTGTCAGCCCTTACAAATCCTACTCCAGATGGTGAACCTGTGCTGAGCAAGCTGGTGTTAAGCTGGATGAGAATACCCTGACCGCCACTGTTGATATGACTCTTACAGCCATCGTTAGATGATTGCTGATGTTTGATGAGTTCACTCGCTTGGGAAGGTTCAGTGATCGTGAAGATAAAGGACATCCTAAAAGGAGCACTCCAGGGGTCATACATTATACCGTGCAGCGGTAGAGGTGCTGCCTTACAGCGCCGAAGACTCGGACCCGATCCTGACTACGGATGCTGTCTGTACAGAGTTTGTACCATCTCCCTATGATCACGTGGGTTTAATCCCACACTCCAAAGACGTACAGGCTTGTAGGCTTGTAAGTTAATTGGCTTCGGTAAAAATTGCAAATCGTTCCTCGTGTGCAGGATAGTGTTAGTGTACGGGGTGATCGCTGGTCGGCGTGGACTCGGTGGGCCAAAGGGCCTGTTTCCACGCTGCATCTCTGAAGTCCAGAGTCTAAATATAAATGTACATGTTTCTTTTTAAAGATCTCCAGGGAGCACCTTAAAGGAAACTAAATATTCTCCTAGTGTCACATGCAAAAAGTGTCAAATGCTTTCATCTGGCACAGTGTACAGAATGGCTGTGACATTTGTGGTGCTGCAGGTGCTTTCAGGAGAAAATAGGTGTTGCAAAACTGCAAGAGCTTTCTGCCCACAGGTCCAGACATTCAGCACTAATCCATCTTGCGTTAATTATTTTTATTACTTTAATATTACAACATGGTGACATTCACATCCAGGGAGCCATATATCATACAGGATAATGAAAGTACCAAGAGCAGATATAGGCCATCCAGCCCCTCAAGCCAATTCCGCCATTTTATAAAATCATGGCTAATCTTAATTTGGCCTCACCTTCACATTCTGACCCGTTTCCTGTCTTATGATTAGAAACCTTTGATTAGATTAAATTCCGCTTTCTATACTCAAAAGAAGGACCACAATAGTTGAATGAAAAACCTCATTAACTGTCCTTCAAAACGCCATCCAGGTTATCGAGGATGAGTTATGAACTATGAACTATGAACTGAAAATGCTGGATTTTAGACATCAAGCAGCATCTATGGGGAACAAAAACAGAGTTAATGTTACAAGTTGAAGAACCCTCATCAGAACTGGGAATGAAGAGAGGCAAGTTCATTTCAGGTGTATTAGAACAAGGAAATGGATCTGATAATGCCCTGTCCTTCTCGCTCCTACACCCTGGGAAATTTAAAACCAATTTGCTTCTTCCCTTCCCTTTTTTATATTGGAACCTGAAATATTAATACTCTGTTTGTGTAGGGAGGAACTACAGATGCTGGTTTACACTAAAGATGACACCAAATGCTGGAGTAACTTTTATTCCTGATTTCTAGCATATCTAGTCTCGCTTTAACCCCCAGTTTTAGAAGGATGGTGCTCGGACTCAAGGATCCAATCTGTAGGGAGAGGTTGGACAGGCTAGGACTTTATTCCTTGGAGTGCAGGAGGATGAGGGACGATCTTATAGAGGTGTACAAAATCATGAAAGGAATAGATCGTGGAAATGCTCAGAGTCTTTTGCCCATAGTAGGGTAATCGAGAACCAGAGGACATAGGTTTAAGGTGAGGGGGGAAAGTTTTAATAGGACCCTAAGGGTGGCCTTATTTAAGAAAGGATATTCTAGCCTATTTGAAGACTCTGATCCATGGTAAGAGTGCTCCATAGATTCTGAAGATAAATGGTTTAAAGTCTTATATTAGGTCACATTTTTAAATTTTAGTTTAGTTTAGTTTAGATTAGAGATACAGCATGGTAACAGGCCCTTCTGCCCTCGAGTCCGTACTGACCAGCGATCCCTGTACATTAACACTATCCTTCACACACTAAGGCCATTTTTTTTACATTTACACCAAACCTGTACGGCTTTGCAGTGTGAGAGGAAACCGAAGATCTTGGAGAAAACCCACACAGGTCACGGTGAGAACGCACAAACTCCATACAGACAAGCCCCCATGGTCATGATCGAACCCGGGTCTCTGGCGCTTTAAGGCTGTAGTTCCACTGCTGTGCCACCGCGCCACCCAGACAAGAAGTCAAATTGAACAATTAATGTCTACTGAATTTGAAACTGTTGGTTCAATATGTTAAGGGGCTGTCTCACTGGTGACCTATTTGGCGAGTTTAGAAGAGTTTGCCCTCGACTCATACTCGCAGCATGGTTGACACGAGGTCCTAGGAAGTCTTTGTAACTCTCCTTCATGCTCGAGAGTAGTCCCCGTGTACTTGAGGCCTCAGCTAGGTCATGGCGTATTTTTCAACATGTTGAAAAATCCCCTTAAAAAAAGGTCGCCGTGGAAAAATCAATATTTTTTTACTCGCAGGTTTAGCTGAAGTAGGTCGTAGTAGGTCGGCATATTATTCGTAGGTAATCGAGGGTAGTCGAAGGTAATCAAAGGTAGTCGAAACTAGTCTTCAACATCGTCGAAGGAGGTCGAAGGAGGTCTTCTACATAGTTGAAGGAGGTCTTCAACATGACACTTTTTCAAACTTCCCTAAACTCTTCTAAACTCGCCAATTAGGTCGCCGCAGTGGGACAGCCCCTTTGGAAAGAAATATCAGAATCATCAGGAGACAGACACTAGCTACATGGTAGCTGGCTTCAATTTGCAATAGTCTGAGGACTTGGTGTGAGAGATGTGATAGGAATGTTTCTCCATATTCAGACTGCGTGAGAAAAGTGTTCTTAATGCTAAAGAGTGAGGCTAAAAACGAATATTGCACGTCCAAGACCCTTCCAATGGAACGAGAAGATGTGGTCCACCATTCGTTTGTGGAGCCAGAAATGGATGAGATGGATCTGGGATGAGATTCAGTGTGTCTTGTCCAAGATAAAAGAAAATGCAATCACGGATCAGGAGGAACAGGAGAATGATCTTTAAAAGGACAATAACTGTGGTAGCATCGATCGAATAATGAAGCACAAGAGAGATTGCAATAGAACCAAAGGGAAAACAGTCAGGATAGGATTGCTTATCTTGTTGACAGTGTCTTCAAAATTAATTCAGCTCCAAACATAGGTGTACATCTAAACGTATGCCTGGGATTAATATAAAGGTTCTTAATCAGCTAAACATCCACTGACAATATTTACCACTGAATTCATCTTCCATTTTCACTGCTCCACTTACATACCATAACATTTAATAGGAATGCTTTTTTTTTGCAGATTGGGAAATTGATGGATGGAGATTATTAGCATCGAGTTACGAATTGAATGTGGAGAAAGTTTATTGGAGCCTGAATTTGTGGATCTTATTAGCCACATAATTACTGTTGTGTTGCAAGGGAAAGCTTTCAAGGGGAGACATTAAATTTAATGGTGACAGGAAAACTAATTAAATATTTGGACTTTTTAATAAAGCCTTCTCGTCAGGAGGCATTGCACAGGGACAGAGTGAGAGTGGAAAACTGATGAAAATTAGTGCAGATACATCACTTGATACTTTCATAATTTTATTCATTTGGAAGGGTTGATTAAAAAAATAAAAGAAGCAGAAATGTTTATAACACTCAAAGTCAATTCTTCTGTTACAGTGACCTGTGGGATTATGGATTAGTTGAGTTTCGTTTAGAGATACAGCGTGGAAGCAGGCCCTATGGCCCACCGAGTCTGCCTGACCAGTTCCCCATCTGGGTTAGAGCAAGCTAAGTGCTGGCACCAGGTTCCAGTGAACATGAATTTCTCATGTGAATTGGCAAATCTCTTTGCACCACACATTGGTTCAATCCAAAACCAAAGATGAAATCCATATTCCCACTCCATTCTCTTGTTAAGAGGAAGTAAGAAGTCTGAAGAAGGGTCTCGACCCAAAACGTCACCCATTCCTTCTCTCCAGAGATGCTGCCTGTCCCGTTGAGTTACTCCAGCATTTTGTGTCTATCTTCAAGAGGAAGTAGATGTTGCTGTGCTTATTCCAGTTACTAGCATTTGCCGCTGATTATTTAGATTGAGGGGAGGATTGTCAACATTTGCTTACCTTAATGACTTGCATGTCTTGAAAACACATTTGGGGGTTATAAATTAACTGGGCAAACATTCAATCGCACACGATATATCATCGCCAGAATAATGTGGCACTGTGGCGCAGGGGTAGAGTTGCTGCCTTACAGCGCCAGTGACCCAGGTTCGAACCTGACTATGGGTGCATGTCTGTATGGAGTTTGTACATTCTCCCCGTGACCTGCGTGGATTTTCTCCAGGATCTCCAATTTCCTCCCACACTCCAAAAAACTTACAGGATTGTAGGTTAATTGGCTTGGTATAATTGTAAATTGTCCCTCGTGTGTGTCGGATAGTGTTAGTGTGTGGGGTCGCTGGTCAGCATGGATTCGGTGTGCCGTGGGGCCTGTTTCCGCGCTGTATCTCAAAACTAAAATAAGTAAAAATGGATTGTTGCACCAAATGTGAGCTCAGTATGTATAAGGACCAGAGGAACTTCTATATAATCTCCACCTGACAACAACTAATTCAACTCACCACGTCCCCATGCAGATGGTGCTGCCCCCCATCTGGTTTAGGATATGCAACTTCATGTAAACTCTTTTCATTAAAAGAGTTCACATCATGTGTTGTCCCAGAAAGACCTGGCCAAGCATATTTGGTTTGGAGTATTGAGAATAAAAACACAGCAGTAGAATATTTCATTTCCACTAGTGACAGTATTCTGGAAACTATCCAATTGTTGTCAAATCTGTCTGACACACTAATATCATTCGTGGAAGGAAATGTTCAGAAGTTATAGGAGCAGAATTAGGCCACACGGCCCATTAGGTCTATTCTACAATTCAATCATGGTTGATCTACTGATAATTGCTCGTTTCTAAGCTTCCCCCCAGTCTAGTTTCAATAAAAACACCAAATCAAGCACTTGAAACAACTAAATATTATTTTACCAAAAGCGCTTTACAGATCAACTACTGTACCTATCCCACCGCGGGTTAGATCCTTGTGTCTGCCTGTTCAAGCCCCCTAGGCCTCGCTCAGACAGAGACACTCCAGATGTTCACGCAGTCCCAAGCGTTCTTCCAGAAGATCGACGCTGAGCCTCGTGATCGCTGACTTTTTTAAGTCAGTGATGCTGTAACCTGGGCTGACAGAGAAGAGACGGAGGAACGCAGCATAAGTAAGAGAATGAGCTTAACACACTAATTGTGGGAGTGGAGGAGATGAAGGAAGCAGGCTTAGCAAGCTGGTTTGTGGCAAAGAATGGCTATCCTTGCCTTCCTGAATACTGCTTGAATATTGTGCAGGAAGGAACTGCAGATGCTGGTTTAACCTGAAGATCCTTGAATATTGTTGATGTTTGGTAATGAAGATGGTGAGCTGATAACCTGGTCCAGCTACATCTAATGATGTGGTTAGACACAAAAAGCTGGAGTAACTCTGGAGGCAGCATCTCTGGAGAGAAGGAATGGGTGGGTGATGTTTCAGGTCGAGACCCTTCTTCAGACTGGTTAGGGATAAGGTATAATGATGTGGTATAAAAGCTAGCTATCTGTCATAGTCATTGAAATCTGTCTCTATGACTTGGGTGTAAAGGTGAAGGGTAAACTTTGGTGATTCACAATAATAAACAGGGACACTTGCATATCATTATGCGATACCCTATCGCTAAACCTCCTCATTCTGTCAAGTGGTTAGTCAAGCATTTCAATCTCTCCCTCTTACTTCATTACTAGCCACCTTTGTTGCTATGAACAGCTTGCATGACTGTCAGGTAATGTATCCAATGAATGACATCTTCTCAGTATAATTATCCTGATAACATCTGTGCTTCCACTGCTCCAGTTAAGACAGAAAATGAAAGGCCAATTGAAATCAACAAAAGAAAACTGCCGTTGCTGAAAATCTGAAATAAAGACAGGCAACCCTCAGCAGGCCAGGCAGCATCTGTAGAGACAGTGATATTATTTCAGATGCTTTCTGAACTGCTAAGTCTTACAAGCTTTTTCTGCTTGCATTTGGAAAAGAAAGTATGTGCATTTGAAAAGTACATTGTGATCTCAACGACACTCCAAGATGCTTCACTGCTGTGAATTACTTTTGAAATATATTCATTGTCAGGTAGAAATATGTGACAGCCAAACTGTGCACACAAAGTCCGACACACAACAAATGAGATAAATGACCAGTTAAATTAGTTTCCTTAGTGGGGTTCGATAAAGGATGAAAGTTGGCCAGGCCACATCCAATCTTTATTCATCACCTGAGCATGGAGACGGGTTCATCCACTTAATCTCTCTTTCAAAAGATCGCAAATCTTACAGTGCAGCACTCACTCAATGCCATGTACTGTCTGCAAGTCTCATAGCAAGACTGAAACCTGGAGGAAAAGGATGGGCGATGTTTCAGGTCAGGACCTTTCTTCGGATTCTGAAGATGGGTCCCAACCCAAAACGTCGCCCATCCTTTTCCTCCAGCGATGCTGCCTGACCCGCTGAGTTACTCCAGCACTTTGTGTCTAAATCTCCGGAGATGTTTTGGGGAATTTTAAGCTAAGTCCATATGGAACGGCGTATGGACCAACACTGTTCCTTCCGGTCAGCCTGGTCTGTGTGAGATTACAACTTTGGCTAGTCCAGATTATTTCTGATACTCCCTCAGCAACCTAGATTTTGATGAACATGCTTTCTGTAGGAGTTGAACTCTTTACTCTGAACTTCATATATGCCACAACTTCTGTGGAGAGAAATAAAGTTGTAAATTGGAGGAACAAAACGAGCATGCCTTTTAATTTGCTCCTGATGGATATAGTATCCCACCACTTAGATGCTTATCCCTGACAACTGCCTTTATTGGATAAATTGTTCTGTTTAACTGCCATTGCCATAGGCATCAATTACTTAGGCACCAGCTAAATTGTATTAAGTTATTTAAGGTCATTCAACCAATGTTGCAGAAAACACCCTTTTTTTACTTCTACCACGTTATGTACTTCAGACAAAGGACTAACTATAGTAACAGGTGCACCGTTATATAGTCATGCAAACATGCCATTCGGCCCATCCCGTCCATGCCAACCAAGATGCCCCATCTAAGCTAGCTTCATCTATTCACGTCTGACCCATATCGCTTTAAATCTTTCCTGTCCATGTATCTGTTCAAATGTCCTCCAAAGGTTGTTATTGAACCTGCTTCAAATACTTCTTCTGGCTGCTCGTTTCATACACTCACCACCCTCTGTGGGCAAAGGTCGCCCGTCAAGTTCCTATGAAAACCTTTCCGTCTCACCTTAAGGTGAGAGGATCTTCAGTTTCCTCCCATACACCAGAGATGTTCAGGTTTGTAGGTTAATTGCCTTGGTATAAATTGTCCCTGGTGCGTGTAGGAGATCGCTGGTCACTGAGGACCCGGTGGGCCGAAGGGCCTGTTTCCGCGCAGTATCCCTAAACTCAATACTAAACTTCCCACATTATTCAAGAAGGGTTAGTAGATCCCACATTGGCTTCATCAGCCATCTCAGCACCGGCAGAGCCAGAGTGGAAGCAAGTCATCCTTGATTCTGATGGACTGCCCTGTGTGGCAGAGTAGTTGGAGCTTTATTCGACACTTAACCCTGTTATGTTTGGATGGCTCGGTGCACAAGCCGGGCACATCATGTGGAAGTTTTTATTTTATTGTTTAGCGTTGCTGGTGCTCGCTTCCATGAGCACAGACATCACATTATCAAAATGCAGTCCTCCCTGAAGAATCTCTTCACTGGCCCACTCAACTGCAAACAGGAGCATCCTTCAAACCTGCTGTCAGAACCTTCTCCCCGACACCAACCCAGCTACAAGAAACACACCAGCTGCTTGAGAGAGTCGCAGAATATAAATTAGGTCAGGTCAGTGAAGATTGTCTCCTTCCTGCCTTTCAGCTTTGACATATGTGAACAATACAAGTCAACTCCAGCCAGTAAGATCTTGATGTCCTCGACTGCACCCACATCATCCCGCCTCTCAGAAGGAGAATTACACAAAATTATGTTTAAAAGCACCTGTGAACCTTTAGCAGCACGTTGGAGCAAGCAACACAAGATCTTTAGAACTATTTTTCCAATAGCAATGTAGTTTTGATGTATGAGCATTTATTCAAGTCCTTGATAGTCCTTGATAAAATTTCATGCAATTGCTCTTGCAACCTTTTCCATTTTTGAGTTTTGAAGTAAGATTTCAGAAATCAATGTTTTATTCTGAATGGCATTTAATAAGGTTTGGAACAATGAATAAACCAGAAGTTTGCTAGTTTCCTTCCTTCCCACCTTACCTTCATCCCTCACTTGCTGATAAATTAATTGAGATTTTACTTCATTATAACAACTGTTACTTGGAATCATTTCACCAGCAGTTAATGCTCCATTAATGCAGCCACAAATGATACAATCTTCCTTATGGTGAGCTCTGGCAAGTTATCTAATCTTCAGGAGAATACACATAGCTTCCAATCCCAGCATCCTTTTATGCCATTAATCTCTCCCATAACTGACCTTTTCTTTCCCTTACTGAAAATAGAGTCTTGTTAACAAGATTATTATAATTCTTTTCTTGCAGCTTAATTGTTCAGATACCTGTGTTCAAGAATTATATTCAAATCAAGTTGAGTTTGCTCTCAGGATGTGTAGGAAAGAACTGCAGATGCTGGCTTAAATCAAAGGTAGACGCAAAATGCTGGAGTAACTCAACGGGACAGGCAGCATCTCTGGAGAGAAGGAATGGGTGACGTTTCGACCCGAAACGTCACCCATTCCTTCTCTCCAGAGATGCTGCCTGTCCCGCTGAGTTCCTCCAGCATTTTGTGTCTACCTTTGAGTTTACTGTCATATGCATGTACGGTGAGGTACAGGTGTAATGAAAATCCTACTTGCAGAAAAATCGCAGACACATAGACTCAGACAGCACACATAAGCAAATCATGCATGAGTTATGCCTACATTAGACATAACATTTCTAAAAATAAATGATGTGCAAAAAAACAAGGCATTGGTGTAAAAACATAATTCGACCAAAACGTTGCATGTTGTCGAGGTTGGATAAGGATTGTGCAAGTAGGTTGAAGAACCTGATAGCTGTTGGAAATTAGCTGTTCCTGAACTTCGTACACCAACATCATGAAGTCATCTAAAGTGATGAGAGGGTGGACGGTCACTACCCTGTTTTCCAGGGTGGAAAAGGCAAAGCCTAGCAATCGTAGCTTAAAGGTGAGATATCAAGGATGAGGAAGCATAACTTTAAGATGGGAGGGGCAAATTTTAATGGAGATGTGCGGGGCAAGTTTTTTTACCCAGAGGATGGTGGGTGCCTGGATTACACTGCCAAGGTGGCAGGTGGTAGAGGCAGATACTAGAGTGGCATATGAGAGACTATTAGATAGGCAATTGGTATTTCTGGACTGGATCAGGTGCTGCCAGATGAGATCAGTTTATCTTGAAATCATGTTCGGCACATACATTGTTGGCCGTAGGGCCTGTTCCAGTGCTGTTCCTTTCAATGTTCTATGTTTTAGTCCACTCAATCTCCCTTCATAGAACAGACGGTCCAGCCCAGGATCCAGCTTGGAAAGAAATAAACGGATCATAGACACACTGTGATGAAAATAAGCTATTCCTCATCATTTTTAAATGAGAAAAAGGGAATGCAAACATTTTTGCTTAATGAGCTAAGTTTCTCTTCTCGTATACAGGTAAAGTCTTATGAGGTGTTACCTTCTGGTAAAGTGAAAGCTGTCAGGATTTCCCAGAGCCCTATCTCAGAACCGTGAGAGCAGTGGGATAGAGTGCAGTGAGTCCGTGGATCAGGAGCCACGATGAAGAGGTGCATAAATCTGTGTGTGGTGTGAAACTCACTTTACTGCAAGATCTGAAATTCAATTTGGCTGCTCCCACTCACAGGGAGTGAATGTATTCTGTGGAAATTAAAGTCAAACAGCCCATTCCCAGCACTGATGTGAATTGCCTTTCCTACCACCGGTTGTCAATGTCATAACTTATTCAAAGGTCATTGGTGATTATAATCTGACCACGTATAAACGGTCACATATTTTGGAATTTAGTAGATATTTAGTTTAGGTCACAAGGCAATGGGACTCCAAAGAGAGCCAGGAGACGAGAAACACCATACAAGTTTTTCTTTCTTGTTTTCATGGAGAGGGTTACAGTCTTTAGCGGACTAGGTATCAGAATATTCAGAAGTATTAGCTCATGTAGAAGAGTCCCAACACAAAACGCATCCTACCCATGTCCTCCAGAGATGCTGCCTGACTTGTTGAGTTAGTCGACACTTTGTGTGTTTTTCTTAATTCGGAATTATTTTCCTGTCGGTGGGATATTTTAACTTTCCTCCCACTGGTACCCTACTGGTTTTAAAGTCCTCCCTAAACATTGACAAGCCTGTCGTTTATCTTTGGGGACTACCAACTATTCCCTGGATGGCCTGGAAATGTCCCGAGAAAACAGCACCATAATCTCACCCAGTCACGAGACTTGCTTCCAGTCTCCCCCCAGAATATCCTCACCTTGAATTAGCCTTTATCAGACTTTGCTGGCTTTACCTTGCACCAAACGTTATTCCCTTATCATGCATCCATACACTTTAAAGGGCTCGATTGTAATCATGTATTGTCTTTCTGCTGACTGGATAGCACACAACAAAAGCTTTTTACTGTACTTCAGTACACGTAACAATAAACTAAAACAAAACTGAAACTGAATCAGTCTGAAGAAGGCTCCCGACCCAATTCGTCACCTATCCGTTTTCTCCAGGGAAGCTGTTTGACCCGCTGAGTAACTCGAGCATTATGTGTCTATCAAAGAGTGGGTGATGAGTTGGATATGCCTCCAACAGGTCATTGGCGCAAGATTCCATCAACAACACTGCTATGGCAAGACTCCCATCCCATACATTGCACATGGATATCAGGAAGTGGGAATGTGACGATCTGATGTCTCTTCCCAGCCTGGGCTCCTATTTGAAATTTAACATTTTAAAGTGATTTGGGAGAGGTTCGATTCCAAACAGTGACTCAACAAATTAACTCCTCTGTTCCTCAACTCTGTGATGTTTACTGCAGTTTAAGATCTCTCTTAAACACAGGCATAATATGGCCAAGGGCTCCAGAACAGGGTGGGAACAGGGTAAGTCTCGATAACTTAACTCAGGGCTTCAACTTGAGAGAAACCAACAATAAATTGGTGTGGGTACACAAAATTGCTGGGGAAACTCAGCGGGTGCAGCAGCATCTATGGAGCGAAGGAAATAAATTGGTGTGCGTGGGAGGTCTTTCAGAGAGATGAATAATGGAAGTGCAACGGGTTCTGTGTACAGATTCACCACATTGAACAATTTAATTATATCCTCAAATGCAGACTTGGCTAAATAATTGGATCAAGACCCATGACTTCAATTAAATAAGGTCATTAGAATATTTTGTAATGGACTTCCAATGTTGGAGTGAAAGAGTCAGTGCAGCCTTTTGGGTCTTAATGAAAGTAGGAAAGAAATTGCTTTCAGGAACGTGACAAAGCCCATAAAAATAGGCAAATAATGAATATTTCAGCCAGATACTAATTGCTCAAATTCTATTGGATTCTTTATGCAAAGTCCACAAGAGAGCGACTAACTTCCATTATTATAGCTGCTTTGTTGTTGCATTCAGACAACAGGTAATTGAAGATAGACACAAAAATCTGGAGCAACTCAGCGGGTCAGACAGCATCTCTGGAGAAGAGGAATAGGTGACGTTTCGGGTCGAGACTCTTCTTCAGACAGAGTCGGGGGAAAGGGAAACGAGAGATATAGATGGTGATATTGAGAGATATAGATCAAATGAATGAAAGCTATGCAAAAAAAGTAACAATGATAAAGGGAACAGGCCACTGTTCTCTGTGGCCTAGGTGAGAACGAGTTACAGATAATGGCTCAACAAGACGGCTAAGGCAGGTAAGACAGAATCTGATTATTGCATATCTAATATCATACCGGGTTACTCTTGTATTACTGTGAGGTAGTCTGCTTGATTGAGGATAAGGCAGTTGTCTAGGTCTGTGCATCAATCAGCAGTAACAATGCTCCAGATACTGGGCATTAAGTAGACAGCAAGGTGTGGGATTATATTAGGAGCAGTGACCAAGATTTTGGGTTAGACGCTTTGGATTTTCAGTCGTCTGACTGGGGTGGCACGGTGGACCAGTGGCTGCGTTACAGTACCAGAGACCTGGGTTCGATCCTGACTACGGGTGCTGTCTGTATGGAGTTTGTACATTCTCCCCGTGACCGTATTGGTTTTCTCTGGGTGCTCTGGTTTCCTTACACACTCCAAAGATGTGCAGATTTGTAGGTTATTGGGCTTTGGTAAAATTGTAAATTGTCCATTGTGTGTAGGATAGTGCTAGTGTACGGGGTGATCGCTAGTCGGCGCCAACTCAGTGTGCCGAAGGGCCTATTTCCGCACTGTGTCTCTAACACCTCACGTATAATGGCTAACAATGCCATCTTGGTACTGCAGGTAACTAGGATCGAAGTGGAGGATTTCAGTATTTAATAAGGAATCAGCCAAGTATGATATTGCTCTTGACAAAATGTATTTTTATTGAAAATAAAAGAAATTCTCCCATTTTCTTGGTAACCTTCATTTGTAGAAACATTAATTAAATCATTAATTATTAACACTTTGATTAATGCATACTTGAAATGGCGTTGCAAGATAAGGGATTCTTATTTTATAATTTACTTCTCAAATCAACCAGGATCTGGTGTGTTAAATTTTGAGTGGTAAAATTATTAGTGATGTATTAAACAGTGTATTAAACATGCACTGAAATATATGGTTACAGCTGACCCAACTAACGATGGATACTCGGGATTTGTATGTGTGTTTGGAGTCCCACATTTGTGCATCTTTATGAACCCAAATACTCACTAAATATTGCAAACTTCTCTATCTGTTCTCTTGTGTTCCTCACTATGATAATCGCACAATTCTTAATTGAATTATCATTTAAATATTAGCCAACAATTCCCTAAAAGGAGAATTTAATTAATGTTCTTCATATAACACTGTCTTTACCTTCTAAGCTTGTTTTTCCTGAAGGACAATGCACTTGCTGTTTAACTGAATAATAGTTTCCCTCATGTTTATGTACGATTTCAACTCCACCAAGTGAAACGTTTAACCACCATTCTTTGGGTCGGTAACATTTTGTTCCCATTTATCAGTTCTTTCAAAGTAAATCCTAATCATAATTTAAATAGAACAACGTGTCTCCACTTGTTTTCTGTTGACAAATTAATTCCTGGAAATTGGCAGTTGTCTGAAAAGAGAGTTGTGACCTGCTCCTGGGAATCTACGTGTTGCAATGATCAGGACCCACATACTCAGGGCCAGTTCATTGCAGATGCACCTATGTGCAGACCTACAGTATGTATATATGTACCTGTATATCTATGTACACACACATTTTATTTGCCATTTATCAATTTTTGCCATTTTGCCATTTAGAAGTGTGAAAACGCACACCACCAGATTCAGGGGCAGTTTCTTCCCAACTGTTATCAGGCAACTGAATCACCCTACCACAACCAGAGAGCAGTGCTGAGCACCTATCTACCTCTTTGATGTCCCTTGGACTATCCTTGACCGGACTTTGCTGGCTTTACCTTGCACAAAACATTATTCCCTTACTGTGTATCTATACACTGTAAATGGATTGATTGTTTACATGTATGTTCTTTCTGCTGACTGGTTAGCACACAACAAAAAGCTTTTCACTGTACCTCGGTACATGTGACAATAAACTAAACTGGTGTAGTGCTTACAGAGCACTACGTTTACATATCAGTTGTGCTGAATTAAGAATTTCATTGTTTTGTTTCAGGACATATGACAATACAACACTATTGCCTCTTGAAGTTGAGCAGGTTGGACCTGCAGTCATGAGAGTTTAGAACAGTGAGAGGTGAACTTATTGAAATATACAGAGTGGGAATAACATACTTATAAATGCACAGGAGTTAAGGGGTATGGTGAGGGAATAGGAAAGTGGGTTTGATGCAGATATTGGATCAGCCATGATTTTATTGAAAGGTGAACCAGGATTGAGGGATTGTTAGTCTGACTCTTTCTCTTGTTTCTTGCGTTCTTGTGTTCTCAGTGATGGAACAACATACTGTAGGTGCACTTGCGTGTATGCTGCAGCTGTAACTGTGGCTGTGGACAAATGGGTCAATCGGGCAAGTTACTCCTTCAAGGAACAGATAGTTCCCCATTCCCAGTACTTACACACACTTGCTGTCACTTGACGAAACGACTCGGCTGATGGCCTCTAATCAACTCGAACAGAATCTTAGAGAGATATAACCCCGTGTGATAAAATGCACTACCCATCTGAAGCATGACATCCTTTTCAATAATATTGACATCAACTGAGGAAGGGCTGATTAACAGGACATAGCTTGGTAACTATTAATTAAAGCCTAATTATGAAGTATAATTGGGGAGATTAAATCTAAATTCTTGTGTCTGAGTTGACTGTTAATGTGATTGTGCTCGTGTCTGGCCATTTTTTTTGGCATTAATTAGATCAGAATAACTATTAAAATGGTGATTACAATGGATCATTCTAACATGAACAGAAGGATGGTGGGGGTGCAATGTTTCTCAATGAAATGAAGTTGGTTAATTTAAAATACCAAGCATTATTATAAAATCCAGGGTTGCGGGTAATAATATTGCAGGGAAATTGCAATGCAGATGATACAGCTGTTTTTAGCTCTTAATACGATGGAAAGGTCAGGGAGCATTACAGTTCACTTAACCAGTCATTGCTGAGAAGTGTTTGACAATGTCTTGTAATTATCGTTCCTGCATGCAAATGAGGCAAGGTATAACTGATGGCCGCTGCGACAGGTCACCGGGAGGATGCGTGGAAGAGTAGAAGAGTGTACAGCATGGAGGGCAGACCTTAGTGATCCAGGAGACTGCCAAAGCTAACAGCAGACCCATCCAGCAAAATAGATCAATGTCCAGAAACGCTTCTGCCACATGGCAATGGCAAGTAAAGAGCTCTGTCGTAAACATGGAGAATGTTCCAACGGTCTGTGAAACAACAGTGGAACGTTAGACTTTAGACGTTGGAGATACAGTGCAGAAAGAGGCCCTTCGACCCACCGAATCAGCGCCGAGCTGGCATCATCCCATACACTGGCATTGTCCTACACACTAGGGATCATTTACTGTTAACAGAGGTCAACCAACCTGCAAACCTGTACGCCTTTGGAATGGGGGAGGAAGGCGGAGCACCCGGAGGCGCTGGGAGGCTATGAAATGGCCACATTCACGTTCATACAACTGTTCTTCAGCTCAGTAAAGATGAGGTAGGTGAAAATGAGGAAAGTTACAGCCACTGCTGGGCTGTTGAATTTCGAGTACCTCAGGTTTAAAAAAACGTTTGATTTGCCTTTTATTTTCTGGAATCAGCCGGCAATTGATTCATTAAGCGTGAAATTTAGTTTAAAGCTCAATTAAGGCACTTATTTCACACCCTTTGGTTACAGGTTCAGCTTTCAGAAGCAATTGAGGCTCAAGGGCACTGCACACAAACTTTCATTGAGTTTTTTACTGGCGTAATGCATTCCTCTTTATTCCTCCTTTCCCCATACTGAGGTTTAGTTCTATTATTGTCATGCGTACCGAGGTACAGTGAAAAGCTTCATCTTGCATGCTATCCAATTGAATCAGGTAATAATATACATAAATACAATCAAGCCAAACTCAAGTACAGGTAGTGGAAAGTAAGACCTCCCTGGTGGAATAAAACTGGGTGAAAAAAAGGTCTTACCTTCCACTACCTGCAACCTCCGGCAACCACCTTCAACTAGCATCGCAACCGGCTTCAACAAAAAAATTACCGATTTTTAAAACGGCAACCTATTTTTAGTCGCGGCCGGTATTGAATTTTTTGAAATAATCGCCGGAACATAGAAGAAGTGGAAACCACTTTCGACCATTAGGGAGACTGACAAAAACCTCCGGGAACCTCCGGGAACCGCACGGAAACCTCGGGTGGGGCGCAAAGTCTCCAGAGGTTTCCGTTAAGGTTTCCTAAGTGGGACAGGGGTATGAGGGTGCGGGGATCGCTGGCTGGTGTGGACCCGGTGGGCCAAAGGGCTTGTTTCCGCGCTGTATCTCTAAACTAAACTAAACTAAACTAAACTAAACTAAACTAAACTAAACCATGCATAAATACAATCAATTCAAACTCGTCAAATAATAATTCACTCTTCAGGGATGGGCAGCTGGTATCTAAGAGATTCTACATTTGGGTTAAGATTTTAAATTAGTTCCTTAGAATCATTGGTGATCTGTTCCAATGGTAAAATTTCAAGAGATTCATGTTCACCACCATATCTCTTATTGCTGATCAATAGTTATGTCAGAGGCTCAAACCACAGCAAATGGGGTGGAAGAAGGAGGATAATTGAAGAATTATATAAATCTGGACTAAGCCCATGTTGCCCCAACTCGTGATTCCTGTAATGTGGTTCTTCACAGAGTTTTAGCAGGCAACATGTAACACTAACTCTCTGAACTATATAACTATAAACCTACTAAAAGAAATACAGGTTAAAATAAAGACAGGCTCCCATCTACCTTTTTGTATAAAAACTGTGCTGCACATGTGATTAGTTTTTTAGGTAGACACAAAATGCTGGAGTAACTCAGCGGAACAGGCAGCATCTCTGGAGAGAAGGAATGGGTGACGCCTCAGGTTGAGACCCTTCTTCAGACCCACCTCGACCCAAGGCATTACACATTCCTTCTCTCCAGGGATGCTGCCTGCCCCACTGAGTTACTCCAGCATTCAATTTAATTCAGTCTACCTTCAATTTAAACCAGAATCAGCAGTTCTTTCCTACACATGAGTAGATTTTTAGTTTAGTTTAGACATGCAGAGCGGAAACAGGTCCTTCGGCCCATCGACCAGGGATCCCCACTTATTAACACTAGGGACGATTTACAATTATACCAAGCTAATGAACCTACAAACCTTTGGAGTGTGGGAGAAAACCAGAGATCCTGGAGAAAACCCACACTGGTCACGAGGGGAACGTACAAACTCTGTACAGACATCACCCGTAGTCAGGATTGAACCCGGGTCTCCAGCGCTGTAAGGCAGCAACTCTACCGCTGCGCCACCGTGCCACCTCGGTGAAAGCTGGTGAAGGTGCAGAGGTAATTCTCAAGGATGTTTCCGGGACTGGAGGGCTTCAGTTATAAGCAGTGAGTATGTAGAGACAAAGAACTGCAGATGCAAGTTCACACACAAAAGGACACAAAGTGCTGGTGTAATTCAGCAGGTCAGGCAACATCTCTGGAGAACATGGATCGGTTTTGTTTTGGGTCGAGACCCTTCTTCAGACTGGTTGTAGGGAGGGGAGAAGAAAGCTGGACAAGGGGAGAGGCAGGACAAAGTGTGACAGGTAAATGGGGCCGTTTCCCTGGAGCACAAGAGGCGACCTGAAAGAGTATTTTTTTATCATGAGTGGCGAAGATATGACTGATTGTCACAGTCCTTTTCCCAAGGTAGGGAAGTCCAAAACCAGAGGGCATAGGTATCAGTGTCTTGATACATGTGGCAATAAGGTACTATGAAACCATTAAAACTCTTTGCCTTCTTTTAATACCTGCTCCTTCCAACAGCTAGTGTTGGAAGGAACTGCAGATGCTGGTTTATACCAAAGACAGATACAAAGTGCTGGTGTAACTCAGCAGGTCAGTCAGCATCTCTGGAGAAAAAGGATGGGCGACGTTTTGTATCGGAACCCTTTTCAAAGTCTGAACAAAAATCCCAACCCGAAACGTCACCCATTCTTTTTCTCCAAAGAGGCTGCCTGACAGCTGAGTTACTCAAGCACTTTGTGTCTATTGTTGTCCTTCCAACAACTATCTAGTTTTTGTCCACCTAAATTTAAATAAACCTCTATAGATCTGTGTAGGAGAGAACTGCAGATGTTGGTTCAAACCGAAGATAGACACAAAATGCTGGAGTAACTCAGCGGGACAGGCAGCATCTCTGGAGAGAAGGAATGGGTGACGTTTCAGGTCGAGACCCTTCGTCACCCATCCCTTCTCTCTAGAGATGCTGCCTGTGCCACTGAGTTACTCCAGCTTTTTGTGTCTATCTTTAGTGAAAGTTTATGATCTTTTTTTCAGGGTAGAGGATTCAAAAACTCAAATGTAGAGGATTAAGAGGGGAGAGATTTCACAGTGGGCGGTCCATATCTGGAAAGAGACACTTCTTCAGTCTGTTCCGTTTTGCCCAGAAACGATGGTTGGGTCTGCAAAAATATTCACAGTGGCAGGAATTTGCATTGCTAACCGTTCAGCATCATGACTTACTTGCTGCGCATGAGAACTTGACATTTGAAAACAGTGACACTGGCATCACATCAGAGTTGCACCCTCTGCTGTCTCATGATTCATCTTATCTTCATTGTACTGTCCCTTTTATCCCACTGGGTAGAATAGATGTGGAGAGGATGCTTCAACTAGTGGGAGAGTCTTGGACTAGAGGTCCTAGCCTCAGAATTAACGGATGTTATTTTAGGAAGGAGATGAGGAAGAATTTCTTTAGTCAGAGGGTGGTGAATCTGTGGAATTCTTTGCCACAGAAGGTTGTGGAGGCCAAGTCAGTGGATATATTTAAGGCAGAGATAGATGTATTCTTGATTAGCACGGGTGTCAGAGGTTATGGGGAGAAGGCAGGAGAATGGAGTTAGGGGGGAGAGATAGATCAGCCATGATTGAACGGCAGAGTAGACTTGATGGGCCAAATGGCCTGATTCTACTCCTATCACTAATGATCTTATGATCTTATGATCCTATGGAGTGTGCACATGCACACCCTCATTTCTGAACATTAGATAGCTGGCAACAACAAAGCATTAAATAAATAGGTTGGAGACAATCAAAATGACGTTCCAGGTTCCTACAAAGTCAGTCAGCAGGTTTCAAGCTTAGATGCACATTTATTTCAGATTTTTTTTCCTAACAGACAGCAGACAAAAATGTCCTCTCTCGCTTTCTTCTGGGAGAATGCTGACACGTTTAATGAAAGACACGACTGTGAATCATGTTTGTTTACTCAAGTGTGTGGCCTATTCTTGTTGAAGTTTGAAGTATGCCTGATGCAGAGAATTACACGCAAAGCACTGGGTAGAAACAAACCGTCTGGTTCACCCCTGTTAACACCAATGTTACTTACCTCTCTGAGTTTCTGTACCAAACTCTTTCTGCAGAAACCTCAATTCCTTTCTACTACACATGCTTATATTGCCGCCTTTGAAAAAGATTCACATTTTGCATCCCAACTATTCCATGGAGTTAATCTAGCCTTTGGGATGGCAGAGCAGTTGAGTTGCTGCCTTACAGCGCCAGAGACCCGTGTTCAATCCTGATTACAGGTGCTGTCTGATGGAGTTTGTGTGTCCTTCTTGTGATCACGTGGGTTTTCCCCAGGAGCTCCGGTTTCAAAAGCCGTGCATGGTTGTAGGTTAATTCGTTTCTGTAACTTGTCTCCAGCATGTCGGATAGAATTAGTGTACAGGGATTGCTGGTCGGTGTGGACTCGGTGGGCCGAAGGGCCTGTTACCATGCTGTATCACTCAACTCAACTCAACTCAACTCAACTAAATTAAAACTTAATCTACTAATAATTTTAAAGAACTATTGGTTAGCCTTCAAACCTCTCATTTTGAAAGCAGATTCAGCCTGCTCATCCTAACTTCCTGGGTAACATCATTGCTCTTTGTCTACAATTCCTGTTAATAATAATAATGTCTTTATTTATATAGCACATTTTTAGTCAACTTGCATTGACCCCAAAGTGCTTCACACAATTAGTTCCATACAGACAGGCAAAGGTGGGTGAAGTGTCTTGCCCAAGGACACACACAGGCAAAGGTGGGTGAAGTGTCTTGCCCAAGGACACAACGACAGTATGCACTCCAAGCGGGATTCGAACCAGCTACCTTCTGGTTGCCAGCCGAACACTTAGCCTATTGTGCCATCTGTCGTGCCCTTAATCTTTATTGTGCCCTCTCTGGTAGAATCTTATCCATTGCAAAGGGTGACCAGGAGTATACCCAGCCCATCACGTGCAGCCTAACCATGGTTCCATACATGTTGTTCAAGAAGGAACTGCAGATGCTGGAAGATCGAAGGTACACAAAAATGGTGGAGAAACTCAGCGGGTGCAGCAGCATCTACAGTCTGAAGAAGGGTTTCGGCCCGAAACGTCGCCTATTTCCTTCGCTCCATAGATGCTGCTGCACCCGCTGAGTTTCTCCAGCATTTTTGTGTACCATGGTTCCATACATGTTTGACAAACCTTTTCCACCATCCGTCCGGAGATACAGAAGCCTAAAGGCCCGTACCACTAGGTTCAGGAACAACTACTTTCCTACAACCATCAGGTCTTTGAAACAGCCTGCACAACTCTAATGCTACCTCAACATCGGAACACTGCAGTTCACCTTTTGCACCACCATGGACTTGTTGTTTTCTCCTACTTATCGGTTTGCATTAATATTGTGTTTTTTGAACATGTTTCTTTTAGAATTTTTGTAGGTAATTTATGAATAGTTTGTTTTTGTGTGTTGCCCAAGTGTATGTACCTGTGCAGCCACTGCAAGCACGACTTTCATTGTACCTGTCCCTCTCTCTACGTGCAAATGACAATAAATTCACCTTGACTTCAAGCTCTAAAGATTAGTTTGCATATTTTATAGGACATAGAGCAGGACGCCACAGGAACAGATCCTTCAGCCCACAATGCGGACAATGATGGCAATTACATTTATTTCATCTGCCCGCACGTGATCAGTATCTCTCACTGCCTGTTCATGTGCCTGCTTAATGCCTCTTTAACCAGACTGATTCCTGGGATGTCAGGACTTTCATATGAAGAAAGGCTGGATAGACTCGGTTTGTACTCGCTAGAATTTAGAAGATTGAGGGGGGATCTTATAGAAACGTACAAAATTCTTAAGGGGTTGGACAGGCTAGATGCAGGAAGATTGTTCCCGATGTTGGGAAAGTCCAGAACAAGGGGTCACAGTTTAAGGATAAGGGGGAAATCTTTTAGGACCGAGATGAGGAAAACATTTTTCACACAGAGAGTGGTGAATCTCTGGAATTCTCTGCCACAGAAGGTAGTTGAGGCCAGTTCATTGGCTATATTTAAGAGGGAGTTAAATGTGGCCCTTGTGGCTAAAGGGATCAGGGGATATGGAGAGAAGGCAGGTACAGGATACTGAGTTGGATGATCAGCCATGATCATATTGAATGGCGGTGCAGGCTCGAAGGGCCGAATGGCCTACTCCTGCACCTATTTTCTATGTTTCTATATTTAACATTGCTATCATTTTTGTTTCCACAACTGTCTGTGTAAAGCACTAATCTTGTAATTTAAACTTTCTTGCTCTCATCTTAAACCTAAGTCCTCTTTTATTTAACATTTCTACCTTGGAAGATAGACTCGTTAACCTGCATTTCAATATTTAGTAATTTGTAGACTTATACTTAGTTCTTCTTTTTGATTTAGTTTAGTTTAGTTTTGTTTAGTAAAGAGATGCAGTACAACACAGATACAGCACGCCAACTATTGATCACCCATTCACACTAGTTCTATGTTATCCCACTTTCACATCCACTCCCTGCACACCAGGGACAATTTACACAGGCCAATTAACCTACAAACCCACACATCTTTGGGATGAGGAAGGAAAACGGAGCATCTGGAAGAAACACACGTGGTCACAGAGAGAACATGCAAACTCCACACAGACAGCTGCCATGGTCAGAATCAAACCTTGGTTTCTGGTGCTGTGAGGTAGCAGCTCTACACTACCCTGCACTGCAGTTATCTTTATTTAAATTTGCCTGCAAATTGAAAATTGAGTGATGTTACCTCTGGGATGGATGTGCTTGAGAGGTGTATGAGGCACAAGGTGCAGGTCATCCTGAAAAACCCCGGGCATCCCCTCCATGTAATTCTGGAGAGTCAAAAGAGCACTCGGAACAACAACCGGCTCCTCTCCCTGCCCTGTAGAACGGAGCGGTTCAGGAGATCCTTCACCCTTGCAGCCATTAGATTTTATAATTCGGACCGCTAGGCTGTAGGGGGATGCATTTTGCAATTTTTAATTTTTAACTGTTAATTATTGGTCTTTTTAAGTATTTATTGCTCTCAGGTAGTGTCCACATTGTATTCTATGTATTTTCTGTCTGCGTTCGTTTTGAATCTGTGGGTTTGTTGGTTGGGGGCTTCTGGACATCTGAATTTCCCTGAGGGGATCAATAAAGTATTTATTATTATTATTATTATTATTATTATTATTATTATTATTATTATTATTATTATTATTATTATTATTATTATTATTATTATTATTATTATTACCTTTCCGTGTTACAATACCTCTCAGTTTGGAACATTGCCAAATTTGGAAATAGACCTTTTGTTCCCAATGTCCAGATTGCTAAGTACCTTCCGTCATGCTGAATAGGTACCCAGAGCCAATATCCACTCTTCCTGTTTAGCAGCCAGCTGTTTATCCATAATTCTCCTTGTATTTTGACACTCTATACTTGGTTAGGTGGTCTGGGTAAATCAGGTAACTTAGAAACATCGAAACATAGAAAATAGGTGGAGGAGTAGACCATTCAGCCCTTCGAGCCAGCACCTCCAATCAATATGATCATGGTTGATCATCCAAAATCAATACCCCGTTTCTGCTTTCCCCCCATATCCCTTGATTCCATTAACCCTAAGAGCCAAATCTAACTTTCTCTTGAAAACTTACATTTAATGTTTTGCTATCATCTACACCGTTCCTCCTTAAGAATACAATGAGGTTGGTTAAAAAATCAATTCCTGGCAATTTCCCTTCACTTTGCATGGATAACTTTATTTTTCCCACCAATTATTTTAAACTGGAAAGACTATATTTCATTTCCTTTCTTAAATGCAAATCCAACACAATCTTTCAGTCTGCCTCGGCATCAGAAAACTTGAATAACACATTATTTCAAGTGCCTCAGTATTCTCTACATTGTTTTGGAATGCACAAATGCTTTGCACTATCCATTGTACAGTACTTGAGTTTGAACTGACTGCATCTGTGCAGGGTATACCCGATCTCTTTGGATAGCGTGTAAAACAAAGCTTTCCACTGTATCTCAGTACATGGGACTATAATAAGCCTAAACCTAAACACAAGCAATCTGTGTGTTCACTGTGTTGATCTGCTCTAATTTAGGTTAAATGATGTCATGTTCCTCATTATTTAATATGTTGAGATATTATTTAAGATATCTTGATACCATGTCTGCATAGGATGTACAAATTATGAGCATGAGTCATCCACTAGCCTGTTGAAGAACATCAAGCCTCATCCCTCTCTGGTTCATCTATTATCTACCAGTCCCTGCCTCACCCCTCCCGCTCTCCTATTTATTGTTGGCTATTTCCCCTCTCCACTCTCAGTCCTGATGCAGGGTCTTGACAACAGAACATTGATAATTCCTTTTCCCTGCTCAGGTCCTCCAGCACTTTGGTTTTAAAACGTCTCGTGCCGTACTGTGAGGCACATCAGGAGGTCGGGATGCCTTGCGAGAGCAGACAATCGACACCATATCGATAACCTGCCAACACAAGCAGAGGACACAACCAGCCCATGGTGAACATGGAGCCATGGGTGAAATGATGCAGCTTATCAGCGGCAAACAGCAGACATCAACAAATATGCTCATCAGAGGCAAACTAGGCCACCCACTGTCAGCAGTGAAAGAACAAGGAATGTGCTGGCGGAGCACATCAAAGTACTGCTGAACAGAAAGCAAGTTGAAGAGGAAGCAAACATCCAGAAGGCAGATGCAAGTCTTGATGTCCCAACAAAGAGGAGATCATTCAAACCACCAAATCCTTAAAAAATAGCAAAGCTTCTGGCAAAGACAACATGAATGCGTAATTGTTCAAAGTGAGTCCTGCATTTGCAGCATCCACCCTGCCCTCTCAGTGCACATCAGTTTAGGAGAGGTAAAGATATTGAGTTGATGCTGAGCAAAAAATATTCATCAGAGCACAGTGGCGCAGTGGTAGTGTTGAGGCCTTACAGCACCAGAGTGCCGGGTTCGATCCTGACCACGGGTGCAGTCTGTACAGTTTATATGTTCTCACCCACGTGGATTTTCTCCGGGTTCTCCGGTTTCCTCCCACACTCCAAAGACGTGCAAGTTTGTAGGTTAATTGGCTTGGTATAATTTAAAATTGTCCCTAATGTGTGTGAGGATCGCTGGTCGGCGCAGACCCGATGGGCTGAAGGGCCTATATACGCACTGTATCTCTAGACGGAACTAAACTAAATGAAACTAAGCCGAGTAAAAAATATTAATCAGTGTTCAACAGGTAACAATGAGGAAAACATATTAATCAATGTTCAAAAAGATGAATCCACTGAAGGTATGAACAAACTAAACACGAATTAGTCACCGTCGTTAAATAAAGTGACATGTATTTTAGATCGAGGAACTGTTAAACATTGAAACTAACAAGTTAGTGTAGCTCCTGTGATTATTCCCCAATCCCTTCTCAGACTCTATCACAATTTAAAATATAATACATATAAACTTAGTTTACAGTATGATGTTGTATTATTTTGAGTGTGTGTTTCAGTCAATCAAAAAGGGAAAGATTTTTGTTCCTAAAATTGTTGTCTTCTGGATTTTCCAACTTCTGTCTTGGTCTTCAAAAAATGTTCTGTATTGATTCCTTTCACAATCATTTCCATTTCTCTTGTTCTGCTGCTCTCCACTGTCTGTGTCCTCCACATCCGCCTCCAACTTTGGCCTCAATATTTCTCTCATCGCTTTCTACAACAATAATGTCTGATTAGTTTGTGCTTGATTTTTGGGGGATATATTTTCCCTACATTCCGTTTAATATCCTGCAAAACACAAAGTTGTAGAATAAGTCAGCGGGTCAGGCAGCATCTGTGGAGCAAACGAATAGGCAACATTTCGGACTGGGACTGAAATGTTAGTTGTTCAGACTGCACGCTGTCAGCATTTCCTCTACAGATGCTGCCTGACCCTCTGAGTTACTCCAGCACTGTGTGTTGCTTAACTTCTGCAGTTCCTTGTGTCTCCTGCTTAATGTCCTGTTTATTTTTAATCTTTGTCAACATTCTTCTCATTTTCAAAAAAAGGTACACAAGTCCTTTGCTTCCTCATGTACAACTACAGCTGTGCCTATGTTCTCTCTCTATATATATATATGTATATATGTTATAACACAGCCACTGTCGGCAAGATGTACTCCTACTTATGTTTTCATTTATTCACAAGCTGCAGGCATAGTTTTATTGCCTAACACTAGCAGACTCCTGTATCACTGGCTCAGCCTTCACAAAGAGCTGCTAACAGTTGGACACAGGCCAGAATAGGCAGGAATGGCAAATGTATTTCCTTGAAAGACACAAGTGAAGCTGACAAATTATTCCCCACAATCTGCAGTTTTAGGGTCACCATTGAGCATTATCATTTGATTCCAGTTGATTGCTCGAGGAGGAAGTTGAGGCAGAGGCTATCGCAATGTTTAAGAAACAATTGGACGGGCACAGGTTTATAGTGATATGGGCCAAAACACAGACAGGTGAGACTTGTGAAGCTGGGAAATGTTGGCTGGTGTGGGCAAGTTGGGCCGAAGAGCCTGTTTCTACGCTGTATGTCACTAATGACCTGAATCTATATATCTTACTATAAGCACAGAAGGGGACCATTTGATCCATTGAGTGCATGCAAACTCCCAGTAGAGCATTCTGATCTATTCCACCTCCCCTCTTGATTCTCTGTAGCCTTGGAACTTATTCTCTCTCCCAAATGGCCACTCATCCCCTTTAATTATTTTGCTACTTGCCTACATGAAGGCATAACATGTAGTCACCAACCAATCAATCAGATCAATGGTTATAGGATTGCGGGAGGTAATAGATGCTTCCAGGTGAAGCCCACGCAGTCATGAAGTCAATGCGCAAACCTCCCACAGGCAGCATCAGTGGTCAGAACTGAAGCCGAATCCTTGGAGCTGTGAGACAAACAACACTAACTGCTGCACAGCTGCACCATGGAACCATGATAGCAAGCTTTAGACTCATCCAAAACAAAACAAGTCTATAAATACCAGTTGACAATGGTACTATATCCAGTCCATCTCGCTAGACCCATCTGTAAATCCTCCCATGTTGGGATCTGTAAACATCGGATTGGAAAGGAGTCCTGAACATATGTTGGATTGTATCCTCTCTTATACTGAAATCCTCTAAGAAAATTCTTCTCTATTTTTCTTCCATTCCCAAAGTATTTGTTTATTTTTTTCTTCATCAAACATCCACAATCAAGCGGTTTGCTGACTGCATGTTTCAGTGTAACTGACCCGTTATCACAAATCACACAGAAAAAAGTCATCTATAGTTGGACACAAAATGAACTCAGCGGGAGAGGCAGCATCTCTGGAGAGAAGGAATGGGTGAAGTTAGTCTATAGTTAGCCCTGATTTGTTCTGGCTGTTCATTCCCCCCCCCCCCCTCCCCTCCACTGCTCACCCCCACCTCTACGTTCAGTCTGAAGAAGGGTTCCAACCCGAAACGTCATCTATTTGTTTTCTCCAGAGATGCTGCCTTGAAGATCCTGCACCTATTGTCCATTGTCTGCCCTGCTGAGATACTCCAGCATTTTGTGTCTACAGATTCTATTTCTGTCTGTCTGAGAGCTGGGTCAGCAGGAAAGAATGCTCTTCTGCTGCCTATGGACATAAAAGCGCTGTAGCAACCTCCCAGATGCTTAATGATTGTTTCATTCGCAGAGGCCACACGAACAGCACAGCTGCGCTTCCACCCCTGTAACGGACTGTTCCAGCTGCTACAGTCAGGCAAACGCCTCCGTTGCCATGCTGTGAGAACGGAGAGGTTGAGAAGGAGTTTCTTCCCAGAGGCCATTCGGACTGTAAACTCCTATCTCACCAGGGACTAACTTTGCTGAACGTTTTTCCTTCCAATATTTAATATGTAAAAGAATATGTGTGTGTTTATGATTGTGTTTATAGTTTGTTTGGTTGTTGTTTGTTTGTCTTTTTGCACAAAGTCCGCGAGCATTGCCACTTTTCATTTCACTGCACATCTCGTATGTGTATGTGACGAACAAACTTGACTTGACTTGACTTGAGAACGTACGAGTTTGGAGTCGGCTGCCAGAGGAAACTGCAGAGGCCGATACAATTACATTGCTTAAAGGCCATTTAGTCAGGTACATGGATACAAAAGGTTACGAGGGTTGTGGTTAGGCGCAGGCAAGCGGGACTAGCTCTTAGTTGGTGTGGATGAGTTTGGCAGAAGGGCCTGTTTCCGTGCTGTATAACTCTACGGCTTCATGACACAATGAATATATTGACTGGACAGCAATTTGTGTTGCATTTCATGAATCCATTTTTATGAATTAAGTTTATTTTTGAAATAAAATTGAAGCCTGATAACCTGGCCACTATTCCTTCTGCCTTTATCCTCATTGGGAATTAAGCACAGCTAACCCAGCACCCTTCCCTCCTCTTCTATATCCTCTAAATGTGTTAGACCGTGTAACATTACGCTGATCTTCTGAATCCATGATCCTGTAATCCTTGCTCCAATTCAAACATGAATGTAACATTTTTAATTGCTACAGCTCTTAAGTACCATTTTAACATCCCTTTGTCAAATTGTGTTTATTTTGGCCACTTTGCACTTGACGTATTATCCTTTACATTCCTGTGCAAAACACACAGTCCTGGAATAACTCAGCAGGCCAGACATCATCTGTGGAGGAAATGGACAAGTGACGTTTCAGGTTGGAACCTTTCTTCAGACTTCATTCTGCACAGATGCTGCCTGACCTGCGAAGTTACTCCAGCACTTTGTGCTTTGCTGAAGATCAAGAGAGTGTTTTATTGTCATATGTCTCAAACAGAACAAGGAAATTCTTGCTTAAGACCATAAGGTCATAAGCGATAGGAGCAGAATTAGACCATTCGGCCCATCGTCGACTCCGTTATTCAACCATGGCTGATCTATCTCTCCCGCCTAACCTAATTCTTCTGCCTTGTGCCCATAACCCCTGACACCCATAAAATCAAGAGTCTATCTATCTCTGCCTTAAAAATATTGATTGACTTGGCCTCCACAGCCTCCTGTCACTTGCAGCAGCACAACATAATATGAACATTGGTACTCTGTAAACAATATAATAAAATAACAACAACAAAAAGTTTAGTATATATATATATTTGTTATATTTTCAGTACTTATATTTTCAGTTATAAGTTTAGTTTGTAACTGAATATATATATGTAAAACTTTCCACATAAAGCATGTCATGGCAGCAGTGGGGAGAGTTATTCCTGACATCCTAGTCAAAACCTATCCTTCATTCAACTCCACCAAATGGATGATCCAATTACAATCATTGTGATGTATGTGTGAGCTTGCTGAAGGCAAGTTAAAATCTGCAATTACAACAGTGACAAGACTTCAGATGTAGTTCTTTGGCTGAGATGTGTTCTGGAACAATCCGAAAGGAACAATGAAAATTGTGAACTAAAAGCTTTCTGTTGCATCTACTTGACCTTTAATTGAAGCAGTGCACTTTGATACGGTCATCTCACTCAATCAGTCCACACAATATCAAAAGAGGGGGGAATTTCTGGGATAAAGAGTCTTCTCGCTTTTGACTGATCTCAACACAAGTTTCCATCATCTTACCCTACAGCAAAATCAATACTTCTATAAATGAGGATGCCAGAACACCATCCTGCGGTATAGCCTAACTTCAAGTACAGTATTTCTGCTTAGTTTAGTTTAGTTGAGAGGTACAGCATGGAAACAGGCCCTTCGGCCCACCAAGTCCATGCTGGCCAGCAATCACCCCTACACTAGTTCTATCCGACACAATAGGGACAATTTACAGAAGCCAATCAACCTACAAAAATGTACATCTTTGGAGTGTCGGAGGAAACCGGAGCACCCGGAGAAAACCCATGCGGTCATGGGGGAAACGTGCAAACTCTGTACAGACAGCAGCCGTAGTCAGGATCGAACCCGGGTCTCTGGCGTTGTAAGTTGGCAACGCTACCGCTGCGCCACCGTGCCACCCGCTGCGAGCATTTGTGTAACCCCAACCCTTATCCCACCCCCTCTCCAATCTAGAATCTGTGCATTTCTTTGAACTGTTATTTTCCTCTGATGTCAACTGCTCCTTGTTCCACGCTGCTGACAGATTTCGCTTTTAATGAACATTTCCAGTTTTTGAGCTCTGAGTCAGTGTAGATAATTCACTGGGAACAGTTTGATCTTGCTTTCTATAATATTAATTTTATGTTCAGTTGCTGACAGCACAATGATAGGCCAATGTTATGCAGCCTTCTGCAAAATCAAAATGTAATCTTTTGTCAGAAATCAAGGTGCTGTATAAGTCCTGCAAATGATTAATGTCTTTTAAAATATTCTGAAAATGTGAAAGGTGCTACATAAACGCACCTTCTCTCTTCACCTTTTAAGTCTTCTTTCCTATTTTTTCCCTTTCTCATTCATTCATTTTTATTCTTCCTTTCATCATTCCATTTCATTCACTTTATTTCCAACTGGATTGAAAAGTTTTTAAGAAAGTAAATTTAACAGCTACTGTATCGATAAATGAGAAAACAGAGGCGTTATATCATTTCCGGTCTTCCCGGAGATTTAATCTTTCCGTAGATGCTTTTAATCCCAGGAGAGAGATATGGTTTAATTTTAAAGGTTACTGCAGTTGTCCAAGGTCATTACCATGACTTGAGCTTCATATGACACAATAAATAGAAGCACAGGATGAAGTGCTGCCTTTTATTAGCAAGTTTGCACATAGGTCAACCATCCGTCTAGCTCTGCGTTCCGCACAGCATAATCTTTCAAAGGAGATATTAACACAATAATTCACCCTCCAGCTGACTTGGTGAATTAATCTACAGGTAAGTGCCAGAGCTGAGGAAGGCTGAGGTGCAACACTGGATTTGTGAGGTGTTACAGTATGTCACTTCAGTGGGATTCATGGCTGGACTATTCCTTGTCTCTGGTTTGGAAGTGACCATCCTATGGTGAAGTTTGGGGCATTGGAGGTGCTGAGCTAGTGTGTGGTCAGGGTTGTGCAAGAGCCTGATGGTTGATGTGTGGAAGAAGTGGAAAGATTAGTCACCGGGAAGGGGGATGGGGGGAGAACAATGGAGGACCCAGAGGGGAGAACAAAGGAGGAGCCGGCCGACGTACTTTGCATATGTGGCGACTATTTGTATACCTTGGGTAAGCAAGCAAAGAATTTCACTGTGACTTGTCACATATTCCATTCCATATAAATCGCCTGTTTGTTCGCGAGCCTGGGAGTAGAGGACCTCCGTTGAATAGGTACATTCCTCCTCTTAGTTTCTGTGTTCCAGGCTGTCACAACTTAACATCCATTATTCCAACAGTTTAAGCTACTCATTCTCCAACACAGAGTACCCTGCCAACTCACTTCCCTTCAGTGTGGCATGGGTGAATACAGACATTCCATAAAATGACAATCCTGGTGCAGCGAAGCCAAACACACTGTTATGCCCTCCCTTCTATTCAGTTTCTCAGAGAAGAAAAGCCCATTTAAAATTACAGTTGACATACAGAAATGTACTTCCCTGCTGCTTAGTTTAGCCAATAGACAATAGACAATGCACAATAGGTGCAAGAGTAGGCCATTCGGCCCTTCGTGCCAGCACCGCCATTCAATGTAATCATGGCTGATCTTCCCCAATCAGTACCCCGCCCTTACCTTCTCCCCATATCCGCTGACTCCGCTATTTTTAAGAGCCCTATCTATCTCTCTCTTGAAAGCTAGTTTAGTTTAGTTTAGAGATACAGCATGGAAGCAGGCCCTTCGGCCCGTCGAGTCCTCACCGACCAGCGATCCCTGCACACTTACACTATCCTACACTAATGATAATCTTACATATATACCAAGCCAATTAACCTACAAACCTGTACACCTTTGGAGTGTGGGAGGAAACCGAAGATCTCGGAGAAAACCTGCGCAGGTCACGGGGAGAACATACAAACTCCACACTGACAAGTCAGGTTCGAACCCGGGTCTCCGGCGCAGTCTGGCAGTAGCTCTACCACTGTGACAATATTAATTTCAATGCTCCTGTACTTTGCTTCAATATGTGCTTTGAATTTATTTTTGACATTGAATCGGTTGGATATACCAAAGTAGTCTAACCTCCAGAGTTTGACCAAGCAACCTTTATTTCCATTTTAATGGGGAGGTTTGGTTGTACTTCATTATGTTTTAAATGAGTCTTGGAGCTGAACATAGGAGAGAGATTTCAGAATCAGTGATCTCTTTGTAGCTCCACTGAATAACACTGACTTCTTGGTGTAGGTCTGCTTTGAAGGTCCAGGGATGGGAAGACACTGAATCTAATTGCTCCCAATTGCCTTGTTTATATGCCCATAAGGTTCTGAATGAATAATTTAATATTTATTGAATGGGAGAGAGTGTTGACTTTAATTTTTGGAAATATTAAACCTTTTGGATGTAATACTCATCAGGGAATGAGAAGAGGGATACTCTGAATATTTAACAGCCTGAGTATGAACCTCGCAAAGCGTTGGAATGACAGTGAAGAGAATGTATCTGTGGTAATGGATCCAGCTAGCGTCATAGAGAGTCATAGAGTGATACAGTGTGGAAACAGGCCCTTCGGCCCAACTCGCCCACACTGGCCAACAATGTCCCAGCTACACTAGTCCCATCTGCCTGTGCTTGGTCCATATCCCTCCAAACCTGTCCTATCCATGTACCTGTCTAACTGTTTCTTAAACGATGGGATAGTCCCAGCTTCAACTACCTCCTCTGGCAGCTTGTTCCATACACCTGCCACCCTTTGCGTGAAAAAGTTATCCCTCGGATTCCAATTAAATATTTTCCCCTTCACCTTGAGCCTATGTCCTCTGGTTCTCGATTCCGTTACTCTAGGCAAAAGACTGTGCCTCTCCCCGATCTATTCCTCTCATGATTTTGTATACAACTCTCTCTACCAAACATTTAACCCACTACTAAATTCATTTCTGGGCTTCGTGACCCATCAGAAATGTATTTCTAGGCTTAATGATCAATCACCTTGAGCAGCCAACAAATGTGGCCTCAATTTCGCTGTTAAAGGGATGGTCATTCTCGGACCACAGGACTTTAATAGAAACAGAGACAGAAAATGGTATTGAATACTTTAAATCGAAGATGGACACAAAATGCTGGAGTAACTCAGCGGGACAAGTAGCATCTCTGGAGAAAAGGAATGGTTGACGTTTTGGGTCGAGACCCTGTCTCAGACAACTGTAAGCAAACATGTAAAAAACACTGGATATCTGGAAGATCCCACCCTTCCCCCTGTGCACATCACCCCCTGCATGCCTCAATATTGAATTATTCGTTGACATAACTCACTCCATCTTTCTGTTGTATGAGAGTTGGCCATTTTGCTTTCTATCTTTTTGTTTTGTATCATCACACTATGCAACATTACCCAGATTATACAACATTAGCAACACCTTAAACAAACAAAGTTTAATCCTGTCTTAACTGCCCCCATATTTCAAGTCAGGTCAAGTTTATAGTTGAGTTTATTGTCATCCGCACAGGTTCGATGAGGCAAATGCATCACTTTCCTCAGTCTGAGGATATTTCAAAGCATCTTACAGACTGTGAAGACACAAAGTACTCAGAGTAACTCAGCGGGTCAGGCAGCATCGCTGGAGAACAAGGATAGGTGACATTTCAGGTCACGGGGTCACGGAGTTACTCCAGCATTGCGTCTTATTTTTGTAAACCACTATATGCAGTTCCTTGTTTCCACAGTGATACATTTTTTAAAGGTATAATCAGTTGTTTAAAAGAATGTAAAGCAACAAGAAAAAGATCATATCAATACATACAACCTGGAGGAGAGAAAAGCATGAATCAATTTGTTAATGTCAAACTAGCATAAACATTGAAGCAACAATATTTGGGCAAGTTTCACTGTAAAATGGCACCAAAATGACAGCTATTGCATATGGACTGTGTGGCCTGTTCTGTGCATACTGCACTAACTAGGGTGATTGTGCTCGTGTACGGGAAAGCGTTGTTGAGCTGTTTGCAAAAAAAATGAATGCACAGTGAATCTGTGGAATTCTCTGCCACAGAAGGCAGTGGAGGCCTAATCACTGGGTGTTTTCAAGAGAGAGTTAGATATAGCTCTTAGGGTTAACGGAATCAAGGGATCTGGGGAAAAGCAGGAACGGGGTACTGATTTTGGATGATCATCCATGATCATATTGAATCATGATCAGCCATGAAGCCCATCCTGTGCCTATTTTCTATGTTTCTATGTATTTCACTGTGCCTGGTACACGTGACAATAAAGAATCATTGACCATTGGCCATTATTCTTCATCTCTAAATAAAATATTCTTAATGTAAAAAGTTTACAACGAGTGATGTCATTGTCAATGCCAAGAACAACTGCCTTCAAACTTTTGCATGAGGCTCTTTGTCTCCTGCTTATCGAAATATATGAGCTTTGGGCACATGCTTTCTCCAGTCAGCTACACCATTCTGTCTGCCCTTTGTTTAGTTATTGATCGTGAAACAGCAGTCACTCATTCTCTCTGCATCCCGGTCTCAGGTTTAAATGCAGTCTTCTGCATTGATGCTGGGCGATGTATTATTCAACTGAAACAAGCATCCAAAGATCAAACTCGTTGACATGCTCTGCAGGTACTTTGGAATTGACCCAGTCACAGCAGCCTCTCTTATTTTCCCTGCTGCTATACCCAGCCTGTGTCAGTATGATCATGGGTCATGATCACCTTGAACAGAGAATGACTTCAAGTCAAGTCGAGTTCATTGGATCTTATAGAAACATATACAAGTCTTAAGGGATTGGACAGGCTAGATGCAGGACAAATGTTCCCCCTGTTGTGGGAGCCCAGAACTAGGGATCACAGTTTAAGAATATGAGGTAGGTCATTTAGGGCTGAGATGAGGAAAAATGTTTTCACCCAGAGAGTTGTAAATCTGTGGAAATGGTGAAAATGTTTTTCCTCATCTCAGTCCTAAATGACTCACCCCTTATTCTTAAACTGTGACCCCTGTTTCTCGACTATCCCAACATAGGGAACATTTTTCCTGCATCTAGCCTGTCCAATCCCTTAAGCATTTTGTCTGTTTCTATATCCTTTCATCCTTCTAAATTCCAGTGAATATAAGCCCAGTAGATCCATAAGAGATAGGCCATTTAGGACTGAGATGAGGAAACATGTTTTCACCCAGTGAGTTGTAAATCTGTGGAATTCTCTGCCACAGAAGGCAGTGGAGGCCAATTCACTGGGTGTTTATAAGAGAGAATTTGATTTAGCTCTTAGGGCTAAAGGAATCAAGGGATATGGGGAAAAAGCAGGAACGGGGTACTCATTTGGACGATCAGCCATGATCATATTGAATGGCTGTGCTGGCTCGAAGAGCCGAATGGCCTACTCCTGCACCAATTTTCTATGTTTCTATGTTTCTACTTGTGCATATGGCATTGAAAATCTCACTTGCAGCAGCACCACTGTCACAGACTCAAACATGCACAAGCAAACAAATTATATATAAATTCCACATAACTCACACACAAAATTCTGCAAGATGTTAAAAAGAAGGAAAGACTGTGCAAAAAAAACCCCAAGACATTTGTGCGCTTGTTGTCCTATTGCAATGCAAAGTACATCAGCGGGCACTCATTGAGTTTGATGCATGCGCCACAGTGATGCAGACAGACGTACAGCTGCTTCGGGCTCCAGTGATCCCGGTTCAATTCCGACTATGAGGAGTTTACATCTTCTCCCTGTCAGTGTGGGGGGGGGGGGGTGATTTCCTGAGGTGTTCCCATTTCCTTTTACATCCTAAAGACTCGTTAATAAATGAATTGGCTGCTGCATATTATTATCTCTGGTAGGGGGAGGCATGGCGGGGCAGGTGAAGAAGAATGTTCTACAGGGAAATAGGTTGGGAAAGAAGATTAAGCCAAGGATCATGAGTCAACAGTGTTTTTTTGTCATATGTCCCAGATCGAACAATGGAGTTCTCTCTTGCAGCAACACGACAGAATATCTAAACATAGTATACTATAAATAGTATAATAAACGAGATATAATAAATGGGATTGCACTGAAAACTGGCAGCAACTAACTGGGCCTTCATGTTAGGGGGAAAAGTATAACATAAGATGACGTGTGTTTTCGTATTTCAGATAAAAATATTTGCATCCTGAATTCTCCAGTGGAATTTTGAGTCCCTCAAGGCATGGAAAACATAGACAATAGGTGCAGGAGTAGGCCAATCAACCCTTCGAGGCAGCACCGCCATTCAATATGATCATGGCTGATCATCCAAAATCAGTACCCCGTTCCTGCAGGTTATGATCCAACAAGTGGGTTTTTGATAGAGTGGACAGAAACAACCATTTCTTTGGGTTATGTCAAAGATGCAAAATCTTTGGCAAAAAGGTCGAAAAGTGAGATGGGGATCTTTCTTTTCAGCTCTATGGATATTTGGACTGGAGGGCAGTCTGTCTGAAAAGCTGGTGCTAAAAGTCTATAAAGGGAGCTGTGCTGTGAGTGGGAAAAGAGGAACTTGTCAGAGCGCGAGACTTGTGAAGGATCGCTGTTGCACAGAGTATAACAGGAATAACAGCTCACTTGACGTCCTGGCATGCTGCTATATTTTAGGACTCAGTTTCACTTTTAACCCTGCCAATGAATTCATTTCTCCAGTCTGAATTAAATGCCCTCTCCATGCTGCTGAGCAAAGATACAACTGCCGTTTACAATATTGTCTTGTTTTAAGTATGTTAAGAAGGTTAAGCAAGCTTCTTTGCCAATTTAAATCGCACCCTCAGTGCATCTGAAAGTAGATAAATGTGCATGAGATTCATTGGAAAACAACATAATTTATACTTGGCTACAATTTGTGTAAAATTACAAATCAATAGTCACTATAATGGTATTGTGCCATTACACTGATAAGTATTAATCTTTTGCTGCGTTTGCAAACTTCTCAATGAAATATCTACTCCGGATTTATCATGAGCACCTCAGTTCTTGTAATGGAAGATTAAAAATAATTGGATAATATTTATCCTCACCAGTGTCAACTTCAATTATTGTGTTGAATTTTTCTCTCTTAATGAGAGTTAAGTGAGAGACTGGGTGATGCAGGGGCAGAACATTCTGCCCTTCAATCTATTGCTTTCAATATAAGGCACACTAGTGAAGTAACAGTAGTCTGCGTCCCTCTATGGGAAAAGTCTGAGCATTTCCAACTAAGTAATCAATGGCCATAAACTAATATCATGTGCGCAACTCTGCAGCGGTAAATTACATTGTAGGCATTGCATTTTATTCCCCTCCCCCATCGGGCCAACAATACAAAACCTTCAAAGCACATTCCAGAACAGCTTCTTCCCGCTGTTCTCAGACTCTTGAATGGATCTCTTATGTGCTATGGATGAATCGTCAGATCTTCCAATCTACCCCATGATGACCGTTGCACTTTTTAAAATCTGTATTTTCTCTGAACTATAACACCATTCTGTACTCTATTTATTTTCCATTTTTCATCACTGTTGTATTCATGTACGGTATGAATTGCCTGGACAACATGCAAAACAAAGTCGTTTTTCAGTATCTCGATACATGTGGCAAATAATAAACCAATATCCACTGAATTTGGTATATCAATCAGAAAGGTTGACAGGTTTATTTTACTATTGAAGCAAAGGAAGACTGTGCCTGAAGCATTGTACAGAGTAGGGACAGATGAGAAGTGATTGTACAGAGCAGGTCTACTCTTGATGGCAGGCGTCGAGCTTTGCACTGGTACTGGTTTTGGAAACCTTTCATTCTTGAGATGTGAGACATGAACAGATGCAACACCTGATACAGAGAAGAAGATGTGCCGCCATTTTATTGACTATCATGTTTGGGCAGTAAAATATTGTTGCTTTTGTTCATGTCTCACGTCTCAAGAGTTGATGATTTCCAATTTTCTTGATGAAGCAGGACGTTTATATCAAGCAGCTTCAGCCTCCAAGTAACTCACTTCAGAAAGTCACAGCAAAGAACTCACTGCTTAATTAATTGATAATGGGTTTAGGATGGTTTACAAAGCTACAAGGCCCAAGTGAGCTAAAGTGTATTATTATATGGCATAACACCTTGCCCTTAAAGCAATAACATTATTATTTTCCCCAGAATTGGACTGGAAATGACATTGTCATTGAGGAGAGTTCAAGACACCCACACACCAAGACATCTTCAGCAGCACATCCCATACCTTTATCTTCACCAGGCAGATAGATAGTGCATAATCAAGCCTCCTGCTATTTCCAAGATAGACACAAAATGCTGGAGTAACTCAGCGGGTCAGGCAGCATCTCTGGACAAAAGGAATAGGAGACGTTTTGGGTCGAAACCCAGGGGTTCAACCCGAAACATCACCTATTCCTTTTCTCCAGAGATGCTGCCTGACCCGCTGAGTTACAGCAGCATTTTGTGTCTATCTTCAGTGTATACCAGCATCTGCAGTTCCTTCCTACTCATGCTATTTCATCCAGAACAGCAACATGTTGTGACTTTCTGAAGTGAGTTACTCGGAGGCTGAAGCTACTTGATATACAAGTCCTGCTACATCAAGAAATACGGACACAGTTTCTGAGACTCCCAATCCCAATTGAATTGACCAAAAAACACAAAGTATATCAGGTTTTTATACTCTTAGGATCAAAGTTAACAGCAGCTGATTCAATAGAATTTCAATAGCTACTGTGATATTGTTTATATTGATATTTTTAGTCTGACAAAAGATTCCATTGAATTACACATTTACCGTGTTGCTGACAAGACATCTCTGAATGTTCCAACATCTTTGTTGGTTCTAAGTAACTCAAATGGATGGTCTAAATGCTTCTGAGAACAAGGAACACAGACACTTAAAATTAGTGTTGTTATGGGTTACTCTCATGAGTACCATAATACCCCATCATTGATAGACAGGCATCTCTGCCTGTAAACATATATAGGAAGGAACTACAGTTGCTGTTTCGCCATGTATGTTGTGCCAAGTGACAAATAAGTTTGGTTTGGAAGCATTTTTCACCTCTATCACAATGGTTCTTCTGCTTCTTGCGTATGGCGTGCACAGCCTAAAGTTGTAGGACAACTTGTACTATTTGATCTTACTTGATTGTGCTCGCCGGGTTGATTGCATTCGCTGAAACAGGGCGGACCACGTGAAGGTTGCAATCTCCCACAATGGTTTAGACCAACTTAATCTGAAGATTGTGTAGGAACGAACTGCAGATGCTGGTTTACGCTGAAGATAGGCAAAAATAGCTGGAGTAACTCAGCGAGTAAGGCAGCATCTCTGGAGAAGTAGCACCTATTCCTCACCTGACCCGCTGAGTTACTCCAGCTTTTTGCGTATGTCTTTAAGCTGAAGATTTGTGGTTTGATGTAGGCCATTTAACATACACTATTGTCTTACATTTGGCTGATACACATGAGAAGAGACAGCAGATCCTTTTGCAATGCACCTTAGAATAGATATTATGAAGACTAGTTTCTTGTTTTGAAATAATGACTTCTACCTCCACATAACTTTATAACTCCTGAATATTCCCCAACAGTCTTCTTTTGTAGTGTGCACGTGTGGTGGTGCTGTGAGATAGTCCTGTAGATGCATATATCCAAGATTATACACAACTGTCCAGAGATGATCAGTTAATGGGCAATGCTGTCTGCCTGCAGTCTAAAGTGCCACAGGTCCCAGATCAATCACAGCAAAGTAACTGTGGCCCTGATCACACGTTCCAGCTAACTTGGTGTTGTTCCCAGGGCTCAGATTGTTTAAAAGATTCATTCCTTGATTTTGAACACAATTATTGGCCAGAAACATGGCAACATTCTGGGGACAATGGCAACACAAACAGTCTCAGAGAAGAAGAAAAAAAGATGATTTGATTCTAAATTGCACAGACCTCCCTTCTGCAGTTGTTTTTAATGCAACCTTCCTTCCATCGTTCAAGCCTGAGCTCTGGGTCAGTGCAGTAGCCTGCTGTAAAGTGTTTACCTTCAGCCCTGTGTTAAGCCTCCTCTTGCAAAGTGAACCTAATCCAGACTCAAACTCAGATGTGTTCACCGACAGAAGTATGTGGAGAATTTATAGCAGAATCTTTGCAATGGGACTTGGCTCGTGGTGGTACTTAGGTAGAGAATACAGTTAACGTTTGTGTTCTTCCACTTACCTTATGTCGCTGGATGAACTGAAGAGTCAGACTTGCTGAGTGTTTATCACCAGAATGTGTACTTCAAATAGCCCCAGAACTATTGGTAATATGGATCTTTGCACAGTCCAGTTTGGAAGTGATGGGATTACTGAAAGAAGTCAGTAGTTGCCAAAAATAATTAGAGACACAAGAGACCGCATTTGCAGGAACCTCGAGCAAAAAAAAAACCAAACTGCCCGAGGCACTCAGTAGGTCAGGCAGCATCCTATGAGGGAAATGGACAGATGGCATTTCGGGTCTGGACCCTTCATCAGACAAATATAATTGTATCCCTGGAGGATAACCTAGCATCTGAAAGCTAAACCAAAAAAACCTTGGACATCGGGGATGGTGGGGGGAGGGGGGGGGGGGGCGGGGAGACAGCAGGTATGTGACACAACCCCTGTACCTCAGTGAGCTCGGCCACTTGACAAGTCCTTCCTTCATACCAGAGGCTCCAGTAGAGCAGAATTTGTGAGATGTATACACCAGGGTTTCTTGAAACAATATGTTGTTTAGTTTAGTTTAGTTTAGAGATACGGCATGGAAACAGGCCCTTCGGCCCACCGGGTCAGCGCCGACCGCATATTAACACTATCCTACACCCACGAGGGATAACTTTTACATTTCCCAAGCCAATTAACCTACATACCTGTACGTCTTTGGAGTGTGGGAGGAAAGCGAAGATCTCGGAGAAAACCCACGCAAGTCACGGGGAGAACGTACAAACTCCATACAGACCGCACCCAGAGTCAGGATCGAACCCAGGTCTCTGGTGCTACATTCGCTGTAGGGCAGCAACTCTACCGCTGCACCGCTGTGCCGATTGCGTTGTTTGGAGAGATTGAGCCTACACCTTTAACTTATGAGAAGACTGTTCAGAAGCCTGATAACAGCGGGGAAGAAGCTGCTCCTTGGCTACATGTTGATGTTTCGGTCTGACATTATTGATTTTTGAATTGAATTGAATTGAATACCTTTATTGTCATTCAGACCTTACGGTCTGAACGAAATTTCGTGCCTGCAGTCATACATACAATCATACAATAATAAACAACAATAAACACAAATTAACACCACCACAGTGTATCCTCCAAGCACCTCCTCACTGTGGTGGAGGCAAAAATCTTAGGGTTACTGTCTCTTCCCTCCTCTTCTCCCTCTGCGCTGAGGCGATTCCCCACCGGGCGATGGCACAACAGTCCCGCGGCTCACCGAACCCCGCAAACGGGCCGGCTCAAACACCGCGGCCCGGGGGTGGTCGAGGCTGCCGCCCTCCAGTCCAGCACACGCAGCCGCTGGCCCGCGGCTGAACCCAGGACTCAGGTCACCGCCTCAGAACGCCGTCCCAGCCACCGGAGCACCGTTCCAGCCCCGAGCCGGATCGCCCTCACGTGAGTACCGTTCTCCCTCGGGCTGGGCCACTCTGACGGGAGTGCCGTTCCTCCCTCGGGCTGGGCCACTCCGACGGGAGTGCCGTTCCACCCTCGGGCTGGGCCACTCCGACGGGCCACAGCCCCTCACGGGAAAGTCTCTCAGCCCCTCGCCAGGCCGCTCTCACGAGAGCGCAGTTCCAGCCCTGGGCTGGGCCACCCTCACGGGAGCTCAGGGCGAGTCCTGTCAGCTGCCTCCAGAGTCCCGAGGTCGCCAGCTCCGCCATTAGGCCTCAGTGTAGACGGAGGCAGAGAAGGGGGATACGACAAAAAGGTCGTATTCCCCCGAAGGGAGAGACAGCAAGCCCCGCAGATCACTGCAGAATAATGACTAATATTTTGGTCAGTAGAAAGTGGCGAGCGATAATTTCACTTCGTTGTTCGGTGCGGACTCGGTGGGCTGGAGGACCTGTTTCCGCGCTGCAACTCTAAACCATCTGTGGAACTCATTGCCACAGAGGGCTGTGGAGGCCAAGTCAATGGAGATTTTTAAGGCAGAGATAGACAAATGTTTTTATACTTGATTAAGTGTTACGGGGAGAAGGCAGGAAAATGGGATTAGGAGGTACTTCTTCCTCGTGTCCGGCCATCTTCCATATCACGTCTTTCCGGTCGGTCAGTGACGGTTGACGGTCAGTGATGGCTGCAGAATTGGCTACTTCAGTCAGTCACTGTGGTACAGTTTCTGTGGTCAGCACTGCCCAGGATGCGCCACATGGCGGCTTCTGCTTGCATTCCGGATTAGGAGGTAGAGATCAGCCATGATTGAATGGCGGAATGGACTCGATGGGCCGAAAGGCCTAATTTTACCCCAATAAAATGTGAACTTGTGAACTAATAATAGAGGGGAACATCTGTAGACTGGAGTGCAGGGATGGGACACCTGTAAATACACTTGCCATAACTGAAACGATGCACACTCACATCCAAGATAGGCCTCGGGGAAGTTACGAACATTTTATTCAGAATCCTCTCGTTGTCAAACATGATGCACAGTGGCCTGGTGAAATGTTCTGACAGGCTCGATGATGCATTGCAGAAGGAAGAAATTAGTTATGTCAAAGGCATAATGCAAATCATAAATGGCACAGTTGATTATTTTTTCATTATAATTACTTATTTCACTCATTAGAGTTAATTATTTTAGTTGCAACCTGCTACTGATAATTGTTCTTCAGCAGGTTTGGACATCGTGCCCTTGTAATAGTGGATTTTGATCACAGATAACACGAAAGCTATCAATGATAATTATTCAGATGCAGATTGCTCGTTACTGAGTTGGCACAATGGATTTTGAATTATTGAGAAATTAGATAAAGTTCAACCAAAGAGGCTAATTGAGATTTCATGAACTACCAACAAATTTAAGAGGTCAGAGGCACACATTGATTCATCAGATGAAACAAGTTCTGTGGAAGAACTGTTTGTGAGAAGTTAAGTGATGCCTCTTTGGACTGCTTAATATCTAGATGACATAGAGTCATAGAGTCATAGAGTGAAGCTGTGTGAAAACAGGCCCTTCGGTCCAACTTGCCCACACCGACCAACAAATCGCATCTACACCTGTCCAACCTGCCTGCGTTCAGCACATATACCTCCAAACCTGTCCTAACCATGTACCTGTCTAATTGTTTCTTAAACATTGCAATATTCCTTGCCTCAACTGCCTCATCTGGCAGCTTGTTCCGCACACCCACCACCCTTTGTGTGCGTTACCCTCAGGTTTCTATCAAATCTTTCCTCCTTCACCTTAAACCTGGATCCTCTGGCCCTCGATTCCCTTATTCTGGGCAAAAGACTCTGTGCGTCTACCCAATCTATTCCTCTCATGATTGTATACACCTCTATAAGATCACCCCTCATCCACCCAGCCCACCATGGTTATGGCAAACCGTGTCCATTCTGAAGAAGGGTTTCGGCCCGAAATGTTGCCTATTTCCTTCGCTCCATAGATGCTGCTGCACCCGCTGAGTTTCTCCAGATTTTTTGTGTACCTTCGATTTTCCAGCATCTGCAGTTCCTTCTTAAATACATTCCTTTGCATTTGTTCCCACCACTGCACGAATATTAACTTCCATTGAGCAGAAGATGGATACAAAATTATGGAGTAACTCAGATGGTCAGGCAGCATCACTGGAGAAAATGGATGCGTGACGTTTTGGGTCAGGACCCTTCTTCCAGTCTGAAGAAGGGTCCCGACCCGAAACGTCATCCATCCTTTTACTTCATAGATGCTGCCTGACCCACTGTGTTACTCCAGCACATTGAGTCTTTCTTTGGTATTAACCAGCATCTGCAGTTTCTTTCTGCACTTCCATTCAATGAAGCCTTGGTCTTCCAAGCCTTAGGATCAAGACCTTGTTCTGTGTAGTCCATGTGTAGCTGATGTGCATCATCGAGCCCACATTAAAATAAGCCACGCGTAAAAACAACCACTGCTCCACCTGGGAAGATTAGACTTGACATTCCAGGACTCTTGAGGGCAGTTTCAGCACTACAGAACTGGATGCCAACTGCAGTCTTAACTCGGTAACTCTAGTATTTTGACATGGACATTGGTGCCCTGAGTCAGACATGACAGGCACAAGATGATCAGTTTAAATGTCAAGGGAGTGGGTCAAGCTTCTTCTGGAAGAGGAGCGTTTTTTTCATGAACTGAGTTTTGTCATCCAGAGCAGGTTAGTCCAACATTTCGACAACTCCTCCTGCAGAATTAATGGTTGCCTTATGATCAATGGGCCCACTGTAAGATGCAACCCACATGATACAGCTGGAATTGATTGATGCCATGGGCTATCTTCTATGGTGGCATGGCTGACGTACGAAGTATTTTTGAAATATTATAATCATATCCCCATGTGCCAGGGGTTCCCCAGCATAACAATGCCACTAGCAGTGCAACACTTCTTCATTTCTGTATGTGCAATGTATTATGGATGTACCATTCTCAGTGTATCTACATTTACAGTACATTCATACTGTGATACTGATTGGAAAGAAGAGTAACATGGTGCACTACTTCATAACATTATCACAGATAAAAATTCTCATGATGTAGGCAGTTTAAGTGTCTGCTCTACAACTGGATTGCCGCCCATAGACATTTGTATAATGAAGGTGTAAAAATGAAGTACATTTCTCAGTCTCTCGCTCCACTGCTCAGCTATTGACAACCTTGTACAAAAACGGAACTGCAGGGAGATTTCACCCATTCAAGCCTCATCGATGGACAGAGAAACAGCCAACGTTTCAGGTTAGGAAATATTAATGGTATTTCTCTTCATGCAGATGCTGCTTGACTGGCTGAGTTCTCCGACCTTTCTGTCTTTTTGTTTCACTTTCTGCACTTTCCATCACAGCTGTTAACTTCATGGCTGCCTTTGCTACCTCTAGGCTCTGCTGGCCCACTGCTTCCTCAGCTGTTCTCCCACCTTTGCCTTCGCCCAAAACTCACATTTCTTTTGCCTCCCAATCATTCGCCATCCTTGTGCATGTCGACCCTTGTTGGATCCTGGCTTGGCAAAGAGTTGATTTTTACATTTGCTTCTTTATTGCCATATCTCGGCACAGTGGCGCAGCGGTTGTTGCCTTACAACGCCAGAGACCTGGGTCCGATCCTGACTACGGGTGCTGTCTGTACGGAGTTTTGTACGTTCTCCCCGTGACCTGCGTGGGTTTTTCTCAGGGATCTCCGGTCTCCTCCCACACTCCAAAGACGTACCGGTTTGTAGGTTAATTGGCTTTGGCATAATTGTTAAGGGCCTGTCCCACTTGCCGATTTTTCCGGCGACTTCCGGCATCATTGACTGACGTGTTAGGTCACCGAAAAATTGGCGGTGTGATGCGGTGTGACGCGGCTTGATGACGTAAGACGCGCTGTGTTTTTTCAAGTGTTGCAACATTTTTTTTGTCACCACTGGATTTTGAATTGTTCAAAATCTTTTGGCGACACTGATATGACGCCGACAGTCGCTGTAAAAATCGCCAAGTGGGACAGGCCCTTAAGTTGTCCCTAGCGTGTAAAGGATAGTCTTAGTGTACAGGGATCGCTCATCGACACGGACTCGGTGGGCCAAAAGGCCTGTTTCCGAGCTGTATCTGAAGAGGAACCTTTCTTCATATTTCATTCCCTTGGAATTATAAATGTACTTAAAAAAGGATGATTGGGAAAACACAAACTGAAGAAGGGTATCGACCCGAAACGTCACCCATTCCTTCGCTCCAGAGATGCTGCCTGTCCCGCTGAGTTACTCCAGCATTTTGTGTCTACCTTCCATTCTATACGGAATTGTGGATTGTACTTATTGTGTGGCAATAATCTTACTAATTTGTTTCGAGAAGAATTTCATTGTAACTTAGTACAAGAGATAATAAGGAACCATTGCACCATTGAGAAAAACAACTTTCTTACTGACAGAAATTAAAAATTAATGGTAATGACTTTCCCTTGAGATGACAACGGTTCAATTGCATGTCAACTAATTAATGTGTTTAATTGTGAATGGCAGTGTTGGAATGTAGGTGTGGGTTCACCTGTCTCCCAGCGTAAGTGGATTATCTTGTGTTCTTCCTTACCTATAGGCAAAGGTCCCTGCAATGCAACACTTGTACATCTAATCCTCAACGCATAACCTACTCATGACTTGATCTAATTTGACATCCTATTAGCTTGACATTTTGGATGTCAGAACAATTCAATACAAGACTGGGGTATTCACCCCATGTACCTGTGCATGATTTCAAAAAAGCAACAATTCGTTGGATATCATGGACATTGCTTCTGCCCGAAAGATGCTTTGTTTTTCCCCTTCTGCAGCTGATTGAAAGTCATACAATTAAGTTAACTCTCCTGCTGAGAGGGATACAAAAAGCTGGAGTAAATCAGCGGGTAAGGCAGTGCCTCTGAAGAAAAGGAAGAGGTGATGTTTCTGGTCGAGACCCTTCTTCAGACTAACATCACACGATCCTTTTTCCGTTGAGTTACTCCTGCTTTTTGTGCCTAACTTTGGTTTAAACCGGTATCTGCAATGTCTCCTCCTGCCTGCTCACCTGCTGGGAGGGGGCAGTGGGACTCGGTGCCACACAACTAATACTCGGTTCTGCCCCCACAACTAATGATCTGACATACCAATGCTGACAGCCATCAGGGATTATTAAGACCCCTGGATACTGCTTAAGATGTAAGTATCGGTTGTTAACATGCTCCATGCCTTCAGAAAAGAACCTCCATGCTCCCTGTATTTTGTAGGGAACCAGAACCACCTACCTCCATACTTACCAGTGGCAGGTTTACTTCTTTTTGTAGGTTCTTCGCTGCTGTTGTTGCGCTGGTGTCTGGATTTTCGGTTTGGTTGGCGTTGGAGGTCCCCGCATCTTCCAAGAAAGCCGGCCTGGGCCATGACCTAAAAAAGACTCATGTTTTGAGTACCGGTCCTTCGAGCTTTCACCAGTTCTGCTGGTGGGTGCGTGGGGTGCTGTCTTTGGCTGTAGTGGGTTCCAGTAGGTTCTCTTGTTCCTGCGCCCCTTGCACACTTGTCTTTCCTTCTGCGGACCCCTCTTCCAGGTCAGCCCAGAACTGACCCGCCGTGCTCCCCTCTGATGAGGTAGAAGCACTGTGCAGCCCTTCAAGAGGTACTGCTGTGGGTTTATCATAGGGCCCACAGTGACCCGACTCCATCTCCCGGAGCCTGTCACGTTGGAGCAAATGCTCCACACACCGCTCCATCCGGCTCCAGCGCTCTCGGGCGCTGGCCGCCCGCGGTTGTTCAAAGTCGGACTCCTCTGAGTCCACGACCTTGTTTGTTTATGTGTCTAGCCTTACCGCCCGGCCGCGTGGATCTGGCCGGTGCGGAGGCGACATCGGGCACAGCTGATCCCACTATCGGTGATCCGAGTGCCGCTGGCTGCTGCTGGCTGCCCGCTGCTCCGCGGTCCTCCCTCACCAGCTTTGTCCTTACTGCCCTTCCATGGAGTGGATCTGGCCGGTGCGGAGGCGACATCGGACACAGCTGATCCCATCTAGCCCACCAGCTTTGTCGCAGCCCGTTGGTTTCTCTACCTGTAATCAGCATGGTAAAAACACAAAAAGACCGCAGCTCTTACCTGCAGGTCCAGGTTAAAATTGTCGCTACGGGGGAACGTCGTTCCACCCCGTCTCCTGCCGTTTTTGACTTGTCCAAAAAGTCGACGGCCCCATTTGAATAGTCTCCCGCCCGGCCGTGGTGTTCTGGCCGGCGCGGGACCAAAAGTCGGCACAGCTGATCCCTTACGGGGTTTGTGCCTTCAGCTGCTGCTGGCTCCCGCAACTTCGCGGTCCTCCCCAGCCAGCTTCACTCGCAGCACTTGTGGACACTATTTTGTCCAGCTTCCCCCCCTGTGAAAAAACAGCGCGGGGAACAAAACTACCGCAGAGTAAATTTCTTACCTGCAGGTCGCGGTTTCAAACTTACCGCTGTGGGGGAACGCTCCCCCCCGCCTGTCGACTCGCAAGCGTGAAAGCGATATGACACGCATGCGTCGTGGCGGGGTTCTTCACGTAGTCACTCATGTGACTCCAAAGTAAAATTAGCAATTAAGCCGGCAAAGTCCGATCAGAGATAGTCCGAGGGTCTCCAATGAGGTTGATTTATGAACAGTAAATCTACTCGGATTCTTTGAGGTGGAACAGTTGGAGGAAGCAGTGATTGTGGAGTTTTTAAAACATTTGCAAAGCTTTTGATAAAGGCTCACACAGGAGTTTATCACAGGAGGGTATAATGTACTAATGTGGACTGATAAACAGGGAACTGTAGATGCTGGTTTACAAAAAAAGACCAACAGTGGTGGATTCAGGCATGCAGTATCCCTGGAGAACACATACAGGTGACAGGTGACATACAGGTGACATTTTGGGTCAGGACTGAGAAAAGATACTCCATTAACACAGTTTCTTGATTAATGTTTTGTGATTCATGATATCACTTCATTTTGCTTTGTATTACTAGTATCAGTTGCAGTGTTATTTCAACACAAGCAAAAGTTAACGCTAAAAGTCAGCGCAGAGAAATAGAGTCTTGATACTGTCATTCTCTCGGTCAAAAGAACAAATTTATCGAAAATTCAGCACAGCAAACTCTGTATTAGTCTGCAGGGGAAGAGCTAATGCTGGAATATTGCAGTATATCTGCACATGGCCCACGGAGGAGGTGATTAGCCTCTGAAACATATTGATTTGAAGAATGCTGTAGTTAGTCTGACTGGTCACAGAACATCCCAAACTGAGCAGTCTGAAAATGATTTGTGTTGCTGCCTGCCTGGTGCAGTAGAGTGCGTGATAAACTTTAAAGACTCATTTTCTCTCTGGGAAATTTGGTCACATTGAATTTTTTTTAATGGATCGACTTGAGTTCATCATGGTAATAAAGCCTTGAACTTGTAACAGCACTGGAGAGAGGGAAATGTACCTGGATTTAGTTCAAGAAAATGCACCAGCATATTTACTTTCTTCAGCTTCTGAGGAAAGTTGGCATGTCCAGGAGAATTTTCCTCAATGTCTACAAATGTGCTTTGTGTGGTACTTTGACGGTATTGGTCTCAGCAGGGTTTGGCAACAGTTCTTGCAGAGACTGAATGCAGCTCAGCCCGTCAAAGGCTCAACACTTCCTTCCATCCAGTCCACCTTCCTGATGCATTGATCAGGAAAATAGGAAGTATGCTTAAGAATGCCCACCACCCTGGCCATTCTATTTTCTCTCTTCTATCTTGCGGCTACACTTCTAGAGATGGACACGAAGTACTGGAGTAACTCAGTGGGTCAGGCAGCATTTCTGGAAGAAAGGAATAGGTGACGTTTCGGGTCGAGACTCTTCATCAGACTACGATTCGATCTATCCTCATGGTGATATTACTGTGACACGCCAACTTCATGCTCCTCCTTCCGGTTCCTGCATTGTTTTGCTGTCCTGCACAGCCTAGCTATACCCGGAGGAGGATGGGAGAGCACGATGGAGCTGGTCACGGGGAGAATGGACAAACTCCATACAGAGAAGCACCCGTTGTCAGGATCGAACCCGTATCTCTGACGCTGTAAGGCAGTAGCTCTACTACTGTGCCATCGTGCCATTTACATGTACATGTCCCTATTCATGCAACAGACTCTATGTGCCACAGTTAACCCTGCTTAAATTAAATCGCACACAATTAACTTCCAACCGCAGGAGCACAAACTAGAAATAATTTTAATTTGCCCACATTGATTGTCAAAGCAGGTACAGTTGGATCATTATCTGAAACTAGTAAATACAATGCAATAAACAAGAAATGGGATGTGCGGATAGACATCTGAGGCTGGATGGCCTGTCTCTCTGCTGTGTGGCTCTCTGACATTAAACATTATGAGGACGCTTCTGACTTTCAACAGGTCAAGCAAAGCTGTCAGGAATAGCTACTTCCCCTCAGCCATCAGGCTATTAAACCTGGCTCGGACAAAACTCTGATAATTAACAACCACTTTCTGTTATTTGCACTTTATTTGCAGTTTATTTATTCATGTGTGTATATATTTATATCATGGTATATGGACACATTTATCTGTACTGTAGTAAATGCCTTACTATTTTTCTGTGTGCTTAAGCAAAGCAAGAATTTCATTGTCCTATACAGGGACACATGACAATAAACTCACTTGAACTTGAACTTGAGGTATTCCATGTGGGGAAGAGAAATGACCCAAACCTTCGTGCGATGTGTGACTCTGAGCAACAAAGCTGTCAAACCTTCCAAACTGATTTGTCACCTTGAGACCAAACACCAAATTTAAAAGATAAGCCAGTGGAATTTTTTCAATGAAAGGAAAAGCTATCTAGATATAAACCACTAAACACAGCAGTAAGGACAATGGAGGGTATGTTGAAAGCATCATATTCCTGGTCCATCACACACCCAAATAGAAAGGATAATTTCATGAGGTGAATACTGAAATTATTCATTTATGCATGCCTGTAGTTTGGTCTTGGATGAGAAAGCTGCCAAGAAAATGAGTGGTATTTCTTCATCAGATATTGTCTCTTGTAGAATTACTGATCTTGAATTATTTTTGTTGAAGACAGTGAACCTCAATAGATTAAGAGAGTGGACAAAAAAATCAGGAATATCCATATGGCGATTATGGTTTGTTTAGTTTAGAGATACAGCGAGGACACAGGCCCTTCGGCCCACAGAGTCCGTGCCGACCAGCGATCCCCGCACATTAACACTATCCTACACACACTAGGGACAATGTTTATGTTTACCAAGCTAATTGACTTACAAACCTGTATGTCTTTGGAGTGTGGGAGGAAAGAGAAGATCCCGGAGAAAACCCACGGAGGTCACGGGGAGAACGTACAAACTCCGTACAGACAGCACCCATAGTCGGGATCGAACCCAGGTCTCCGGCGCGGCATTCACTGTAAGGCAGCAACTCTACCGCTGCACCACCGTGACTGCCCATTTATCCCATTACAGTGAGGATGTGGAGGCTTGGGAAAGGGTGCAGAAGAGGTTTCCCAGAATTTCCCTGGATTAGAGGGCGTTAGCTACAAGGAGAGGGTTGGACAAACATGAATTGTTTTCTCTAGAATGTCAGAGGCCGAGGGGAGACCTGACAGAAGTATACAAAGTGATGAGAGACATAGATAACAGGGTAGACAGTCAGAAACGTTTCCCAGGGTGAAAATGTCAAAGACTAAAGGTCATAGCATTAAAATGAGAGGGAGAAAGTTTAAAAGAGATGTGTAGAGCAACTATTTTTCACGATGGTGGTGGATACTTGGAGCTCGCTGCCACGGGTGGTGGTGGAGGCAGATGTGATGGTGCCATTCCAAAGGCTTTTTGGTAGGCACATGGACATGCTGGGAATGGAGGGGCATGCATCGTACGTTGGCAGATGATATTATTTCCTTGTGGCATTATGTTTGGCATCATATTGTGTGACACAGCCTGTTCCTGTGCCATATTTTTTTTAATATTCTATATTCAATGCTATGCTTTTCATGGTTTATTCGTGCCTCTGGCTACCGTGAAGATTCACTTTGGGCAGCACAGTGGCGTAGTGGTGGAGCTACTACCTTACATCGCCAGAGACCCGTGTTCGATCCCGACTTCAAGGGCTGGACTGCACGGAGTGTGTAAAAATATAAAATACTCCCCCGTATTCTCGATGATAGAGCTGATATTTCTTTTCAAAAAATGATTGGCCTTATTTTGTCTAAAATAGTAGACTTCGATGGAAAATAAAAATTTGAAATTGTGTGCGCCTTCAATTAATTGCAAGTTTATATGCACAGATTTCAATGTGCCAGGGTCTTAAAATGGTCAGGACCTTTAAAAGTATTATGTCAAGTTAGGGAGTTTGAGGATGCTTCTCGGCACCTGTACCATTCATACATATCTAGACTCTAATCAGTTATAAAAGGAGTAAGACAGTTTAACAATCTGTTCAGAAATTGTCTGGTGCAGAGGGAATACCTCTCTGAGAATCAATCTATTGTTCTATATTGGCAGGCTTCCCACACACGGCCAGTGAATTGCTTAAATGACTTGGTTGATTCCTCATTCACACAGCTGATGGCCGCAGATTGCAGTCAGTATTCCCAATCGGCCACCCAGAACGGAATAATCAGGCAGCCTCTGTCCCGGTTACAGTAATTACGTGTGACACAAACATCCCAATGACTTCTCTAGACACCTCTTCCCTTAACGTTCGCCCCAGTTAAGTTGTACTGTATTAATGAGGATCATTGACATCTTACTGAATGTTGAACTATAAATGAGACGACGTATTCTTCAGTTGATATGAATCGTGGCACACCTTTCCCACGGGAAGTGTGTTTCATTATCACACCATGTTCGATGTCCCTAACATAAATAACCTCAGTATCAATGCTCATTAAAAAACTTGTGTTACATGGTAAATTATTGTATATAGGTTATACGTCAAAAACATCAACAGCTGAATTCCAACGTAAAGTTCATTGGCAAAGCAGTTTGTTTAGTTACAGTTGTTGATGGGTGACTATGGTTTTATGCTTGTACCATCTCTAAGTACAGAGATGTGATAGTTCTCTGGGTTGTAAGAAATGTGGTTGGATTCTCGTGAACTAATTTCCCGTAAATAATAATTAATATTTGAGAAGGTATATAATGCCCCAGCATGTTGAGCAGCAGGTAGAGCTGCTGCCTCACAGCACCAGAGACTGGGTTCGATCCTGATCTTGTGTGCTATCCATGTGGAGTTTGCACGTTCCCCCTGTGACCGCATGGGGGAACGTATCTACTCGTATCCCTAAAACATGTGGATTTGCATGGGTGACTGGTGTTCACAGTCTAGCGAATGGATGCGAAAATGGGATAACATCGAACTAGTGTGAATGGTCAGCATGGACAGCGTGGGTCGAAGGGCCTGTTCACACGCTATATATTTCTATCTGTCTGTCTGTCTCACGACGGGCTGAGTTCTTGAGACTTTTAGTCTGTTCCATTCTTCACCCACAGATTTAAATGGAAAGCTCAAACGCCACACTGGTGATAAGTAATAAAATATGAATGAGTGAGACGGGAAGATGTGGCAAATCCAATGGATGGTCTTCATAGACAATAGACAATAGGTGCAGGAGTAGGCCATTTGGCCCTTCGAGCCAGCACCGCCATTCAATGTGATCATGGCTGATCATCCCTAATCAGTACCCCATTCCTGCCTTCTCCCCATATCCCCTGACTCCGCTATCTTTAAGAGCCCTATCTAGCTCTCTCTTGAAAGTATCCATAGAACTGGCCTCCACCGCCCTCTGAGGCAGAGAATTCCACAGACTCACAACTCTCTGTGTGAAGAAGTGTTTCCTCGTCTCCAGTCTAAATGGCTTACCCCTTATTCTTTGAACCAAGTCATTGAGGAGTTATCTCTACAAGAAAACCCAGAAAAAAATATATACACATCAGACTCAGGATGCGTACGTAGGCTGACGAACAATGATAAAAAGCAAGAGCTTTTAATAATAATGTGGAAATATTTTCTTCCACTTTAAATAAAATTGTTGAAGGAATAGGAGAGAGTGTCAGTGAACAGAATGTAACCAGTTGTGACTGTAAGATTGCTCTCGTGCTGGTGGAAATGGGGTCAGACGCCTACACAATGCTTGTTCCCTTAATGGCTTCTCACATTACAATCAATTTCTCATTCAACGAAGTCCTTGCAATATTGCAGAACCACTTCAATTCAGTGCCCCCAGAAATTTTTGAATGCTACAATTTCCGGCATGAGAAGTGGATTGGTGATTGCATTGTTGAGATCAAGAATTCTTCTCAGCACTGCAATTTTGACTTATCTACAGTAAGGGATCATTTTGTCCATGGCCTTATAAAATAACAATGGTTTTAGGCCCAGTTCTTTCATGACAGGTCTCACTGTTGAAAAGATACGTAAAAATGTCAACAACCGCGAAAACAACATCAGAAAAAACACGGGAATTGTACTCAGTTTGGGAGGCAGACATCCAAGTGCATGCTGTGAGTAAAATAACAGACCCAATGTGGTCCAAAAAAGACACAAAATGCTGGAGTAACTCAGCGGGAGTAACTCAGCGGGTCAGTCAGGCAGTAGGATAGTGCTAATGTGCGGGATCACTGGTGCCGTGGGCCCGAAGGGCCTGTTTTCATGCTGTATCTCTAAACTAAACTAAACTAAATACTGAGACGCATTGAAAATTATGATGCTTTTGGAAGGATGCTAAGTTTCGGATGAGCTCTTTTAATTTTCAGGCGAATACAACAGGAATTTATGGTTATAACAATTCATTTCTTCACGGTCAAATGTTTTAAGAGATCAAACGTTCTGCATTACAATGAAAGTTCTTTCTTTATAATTTCTAATGTAAGGAAGTCTGAACTCAAGGTCTGAAGATTTATAGCAGAAACCATAAATGAATAAGTGCCTGAAAGGAGTTGCTATCAGTGGAGTTTTAAATTAGTTAATTCCTTCAGTTCGTTTGGAAAAACTTCCCGCTCATGGATCCTGAGCTGATTTTCTGAGCATGTGTAGTCGTCATCAGCATGCCCACTGCAGCCCATCTCTGGAACTCATTCATGCTTCTATCCTTCAATAGTTGAATGTGACTCGAATATCCCCATGGTGTCTGAGCTACATCCCCATGGTGTCTGAGCTACATCCCCATGGTGTCTGAGCTGAGCACTTACAGCGCCATCGACTCAGGATCGATCCCGACTGTGGGTGCTGTCTGTACGGAGTTTGTACTTTCTCTCCCATGACCACATGGGTTTTTGCCCGGGTGCTCCGGTTTCCTTCCACGCTCCAAAGACGTACAGGTTAGTAGGCTCATTGGCTTGGTAAAAATGTAATTATCACTTGTGTGTGTAGGAGAGTGTTAACGTGCGGGGATCACTGGTCGGTGCGGACTCGTTGGGACGAAGAGCCTGTTTCCGCGCTGTATCTCTAAACAATAAACAGGAATCTTGCTGGCCATCTCCTAATCCACATCCACCAAGTCCTGCTAGCGAACGTCATCCTTCTTGTCATTAATCTACTTTAGCTGCCAATCCACTACCGTCTTAGATTTTTATTTTCATCTCATCTCTGCCTAGAGACCAAACGTTACCGAGATCTGTATGCTCCTCCAATCTGGTCTCTTGCCCTGATTATAATTTGCTGGGTGAGACTTCAGATGCCTAAACAGAAGGTTTTGAAGTTATCCCCTAAAACTCTGCATATCTATCTTGGTCTATTTTACACTCGTAAAACACATCCCTTTGCCCACATTTTAGCTCAATAATCTCTGCACATTTGGGCCAGTGACATGTGGCCAATTATGGAGGCATTAATGCTACATGAAGCCACTATTTATAGTAAAGTTGGTGTATTGTTGGTATTTTCAATGTCCCGTCACGATTTTAACAGCGCAAAAGATTCCCCTTGTGGACAAATGAATATGTTACTCAATGTGGCTCCATGCCACATGGACCAGCAGGTCCAGAGCTTGATTTTTTCCCTGCATTGTAGATGTAGAGTCATAGAGTTTTGCAGCACGAAACAGGCCTTGGGGCCAATTAGTCCATGCCAACCAAAATGTCCATATGAAGAAAGACACAAAATGATGGAGTATTTCAGCGGGTCAGGAAGCATCTCTGCAGAAAAGGAATAGGTGACGTTTCCGTTTGGCACGCTTCTTCAGACCATGTCCATCTGAGTAATCCCATCTGGATAGATTTGGCTCATTTCCATCTGTATCCCTGTTTATATGTCTCATTAGGATGGTATCAGATGGTTTTAGCAAGGCAGTGTAATTCATTATGTGGAAATTGCCACACAAGAACAATCCAAGCTCCTTGTGAAAGTTAGCCACCACACAAGACCTCTCTTGCCATATCCTGTCATGATATAGTTCTAATCTTTCCTTCCCTTTACGTTCATCTAATTTATTTAAGTCTGTCTTTACTACTCAACCTTAGCCACTCCATGAGGCAGCAAGTATTCCCATTCTCTGCAATCTCTGGGTATATTTCAGCTGAATGTGTTACTATATTAACACCAACTTATTATTTGTAGCCTTTAGTTCTGGTCTCATTCCATTGCAGAAAAATGTTCACCCTGACCATATTATCAATTTAATAATTTAAAGACTTCACCACTGAACTATCTTTCCAAGGAAAAGAGCATCAACCTTCTCAGAAAGTTGGCTTATTTCACATCTGCTATCAGACCCAGGGGTCATTATTGCATCTTCTGCAGTGCATCCTTACATCTCTTCGTAATTTGAAGAGCAATGTGGCGGATGTTTCTGGATGATTCCATAACTGAAGCAAGGCCATGTTGGGCAAGAGATGAGATTAGATATATGTATGTAATACAGCCTTGAATACCCAATCTATACTGGCAAACAATGAAGCTTATTGAAGCAGTAACACCACATATTTCTCATATATTATTATGATGTTGAAGGGAGCCATTCAGTCCATTGAGTCTCAGCCATCTGTTAAAACAATCCAATCAATACTGCTATCTTTCTCACATTCCAAAGACGTGCCGGTAAATTGGCTTCTGTAAATTATCCCTAGTGTCAAGGTTAGAGCTAGTGTATGGGGTGATCGCTGGTTGGTGCGGACTCAGTGTGTTTCTTTTTGTGTAATAATGTTAGCCTACAGGGGAAACTCAGAGAGATTTTACTCCATCTCACCCATGCGGCAACGTTGGACGTTAAGATCTATGTCCAGGAATTTCCTTGAGGGCTTTGAAGGAACATTGCAGCAGTGTATTGGCAAAGTTCCAGCAGGGTTGGTACAACATTACGGCAGACTTACAGGAACATGGTTCATTACCAAATGAAAGACTGAGAGAAGTAACAATACCGGCGCCTCGCGTCGTACATTAAATCTCCAAAACACCCACATATTAATGAACCCGATGGTATTCCAACACTCTGTGCGGCTGAGGAGTGAACCTTCAATCTTGCTCCGCTCTGGATGCTTATTTTCCGGCCGAGATTCCTGCCCTTAATGTTTGCAATAACTGTCGCTTCTCAATAAACCAGTGAGATTGATCTGTGCAACAGAACAAAATCGATGCAGCATTGCTTAAGGTCACTAATGCATTCTGCAGCAACTTGTAGAGAAGTGAAACTCGTTTCGTCTTGAGTTTAAAAAAAAAACTTGTTTGGAGAATGCGGACGACATGCTTGCCTCAAAATCGAAGATCGTGCTATTTTGGGGGCACCAATTGAGTGCTGTACCTCCAAGAAAATCATGAAATGGTGAATATCCCAGTGGAACGATCTTTGGGTAATTAACAGCCTGAGCTACGCAGTAAAAAACTTCACCTGCGTGAGGAGCTGTTCACAAGTTCACAAGTTATAGGAGTGGAATTAGTCCATCCGGCCCATGGAGTCCACTCTGCCATTCAATCATGGCTGACCTCTGCCTTGAGGACATAAAAGATGTTCAGAATAAAAGGCCATACCTTTGGAAAAGGATCTGAGGAGGAATTTCTATAGTCGTAGCATGGTGAATCTGTGGAATTTATTTCCACAGACTTGGCTGTGGAGGCCAAGTCAATGGATATTTTTAAGACAGATTCTTGATTAGTAAGGGTGTCAAGGAACATGTGGAGAACACAGGAGAATGGGATTGAGAGGAAAAGATAGATCAGCCATAATTGAATGGACTTGATGGGTTGAATGGCCTAATACTACTCCTAGAACTTATGAACATGACATTACGCCATAGTGCAGTTGGAAAGACAATGGTAAGGTTCTCTCATGAAGTTTGGGGCATCCATGTTTCCACATGTAGCCCTCAGAAACCAAACTGAGCCGCTCCTCAAAAACATTATGCTCCACTATGCTCACAAATCTTCACCGTGTTTTTGTGATGTAAGACCAGGAAGTAAATAGCACTGAGTAAAAGACAAAGTGCTGGAGGAATGTAACGGGTCAGGCCGTATCTGTGGAGGGAATGGATAGGCAACGCATTGGATCAGGACCCTTCTTCAGAATCAGAAGAATCTGACATCTGAAGAAAGATCCCGACCCAAAATATCTCTCGTCCATTCCCTCCCCAGATGCCGCCTGATCTGCGGAGTTTAATCTTTGGTTTAGTTTAGAGATACAATGTGAAAGCAAGTCCTTCGGCTCACCGAGTCCAATCAGCGATCCCCACTTTAGGAACAATTTATAATTTTATTGAAGCCAAACCTGTACGTGTGGGAGGAAGCTGGAGCTCCCGGAGAAAACCCATGCAGGTCACGGGGAGAATGTACAAACTACCAAGACAGCACCCGTTGTCAGGATCGGACCCTGGTTCTCTGGTGCCCTAGGAAAGACATTCTTGCCATAGAGGGAGTACAGAGAAGGTTCACCAGACTGATTCTTGGGATGGCAGGGCTTTCATATGAAGAAAGACTGGATAGACTTGGCTTGTACACGCTAGAATTTAGAAGATTGATGGGGGATCTTATAGAAACTTACAAAATTCTTAAGGGGTTGGACAGGCTAGATGCAGGAAGATTATTCCCGATGTTGGGGAAGTCCAAAACTAGGGGTCACAGTTTAAGGATAAGAGGCAAGTCTTTTAGGACCGAGATGAGAAAATCATTTTTTACACAGAGAGTGGTGAATCTGTGGAATTCTCTGCCACAGAAGGTAGTTGAGGCCAGTTCATTGGCTATATTTAAGAGGGAGTTAGATGTGGCCCTTGTGGCTAAAGGGATCAGGGGATATGGAGAGAAGGCAGGGATGGGATACTGAGTTGGATGATCAGCCATGATCATATCGAATGGCGGTGCAGTCTCGAAGGGCCGAATGGCCTACTCCTGCACCTATTTTCTATGTTTCTATGTTTTTATGTAAAAGTAGCAACTCGAAAGCTGAGCCGCTGTGCCGCCATCCAGCACTTTGTGTTTTGTTTAAGATTGCAGCATCTGCAGTTCCTTGTGTCTCCAGTAAATAACATTGCCAGTGGAGAGAATGCTTACACATAGCTGGATGGGAGGAGAACGCAGAGTTTGCTCTGCAGTTGGCATTAGACGGTTCCCGTGCTTCTGAACGCATCTTCTGTCTCCCTGCACGTGTGAACCAGAGCAGATCTTTCCCACTGTTTTTAAATCGTCTCCAGTTTACTTTTTTAAACAGCACAATGCTTTAAATCTGTAGCATACTTTGAAGGCTTTTAATGCACAGTTGCTCTCAAGCTAAATTACCTCTCCGTGTTTACAATTAAAATCTGTGTCATGGTTGGGAGCTGGGATTTTTGAATCATTTGGCCATCATTATGGCTGTCAGTGCAGATTATCAGTCTATGCAGGCTGCACGACTGTCACAGTAGTGACTAGCAAAGCTCCACAATTATTCTTCCTTAATCCCCTGCGATCATTCAGATTGTATTGTATGTGTGCACAGTTTGAGTTTTTGATATTGATGGGTTCTATCTCTACTGCATAGACAGCTAACTGGGGCCATTTCCCCCCTGTCAGCCATCACAGACAGGCTGGTCATGAATCATAGGTCGAGCTGATTTCCATGCACTTTATTTCTGTGAAAGTCGGAGAGAAGCAGCAGTCAGAAGCAGCGAGAACTAGTGTTGGCTGGAAGTAGGTGAGTCGGAGGGAAAGAAGATTTAAAAAAAGAGCGGCAAAGGCCCAGGTTCGAGTAATTTTGAGAGGGCCCGGCCTGGGAACTGAATATTCAAGGGTATACATAAGTCCTATCGAAATGACAGACAGGTGGGCAGAGGGGGTGGTGTAGCTCTGTTGGTGAGGAATGAAATTCAGTCCCTTGCGAGGGATGACATAGAATCAGGAGATGTGGAGTCAGTATAGATAGAACTGAGGGATTGTAAGGGTAAAAAGACCCATAATGGGAGTTATATACAGGCCCCCAAACAGTAGCCTGCAAGTTGGGTGCAAGTTGAATCAAGAGTTAAAATTGGCATTCCGTAAAGGTATTGCTACGGTGGTTATGGGAGATTTCAACATGCAGGTAGACTGGGAAAATCAGGTTTGTACTGGACCCCAAGAAAGGGACTTTGTGGAGTGCCTCTGAGATGGATTCTTAGAGCAGCTTGAACTGGAGCCTACCAGGGAGAAGGCAATTCTGGATTTAGTGTTGTGTAATGAACCGGATTTGATAAGGGAACTCAAGGTAAAGGAGTCATTAGGAGGTAGTGATCATAATATGATAAGTTTTAATCTACAATTTGAGAGGGAGAAGGGAAAATTGGAAGTGTCAGTATTACAGTTGAGCAAAAGGGACTATGGATAGATGTGAGGTTATCCACTTTGGTGGCAAGAACAGGAAGGCAGATTATTATCTGAAAGGTGTCAAGTTAGGAAAAGGGAAAGTACATCGAGATCTGGGTGTCTTTGTTCATCAGTCACTGAAAGTAAGCATGCAGGTACAGCAGGCAGTGAAGAAAGCTAATGCCATGTTGGCCTTCATAACAAGAGGAGTTGAGTATAGGAGCAAAGAGGTCCTTCTGCAGTTGTACAGGGCCCTAGTGAGACCACACCTGGAGTATTGTGTGCAGTTTTGGTCTCCAAATTTGAGGAAGGACATTCTTGCTATTGATGGAGTGTAGTGTAGGTTCATGAGGTTAATACCCGGGACGGTGGGACTGTCATATGTTTAATGGATAGAGCGACTGGTCTTGCATTCATTGGAATTTAGAAGGAGAGGGTATCCTATTGAAACATTTAAGATTATTAAGGGATTGGACACGCTAGAGGCAGGAATCATGTTCCCGATGTTGGGGGAGTCCAAAACCAGGGGCCACAGGTTAAGAATAAGGGGTGGGCCATTTAGAACGGAGATGAGGAAAAACCTTTTCAGCCAGGGAGTTGTGAATCTGTGGAATTCTCTGCCTCAGAAGGCAGTGGAGACCCATTCTCTGGATGCTTTCAGGAGATAGTTAGATAGAGCACTTAAAGATAGCGGAGTCAAGGGATATGGGAAGAAGGCAGGACCAGGGTGTTGATTGTGGATGGTCAGCCATGACCACAGTGAATGGCCGCGCTGGCTCAAAGGGCCGAATGGCCTACTCCTGCATCTATTGTCTATTGTCTATTGATATGGGAAAGGTGCTATTAAGCTCAAAAGGGAGTTACACCAGCATTTTGTGGCTATCTTCTGTTCAGTGTTACTCACTGAATTGGCTTATATTTTCAATGCCTTCTTGGTCATTTGACATTGGGCGACATAGCATGATGAATTTCATTGTCTATGCGTGTTTGTTAATCATTGTTCTCAAGCTAAAGTTACTTGTAAATTGCCCCTTGTGTTGAGGATAGTGCTACTGGACCGGGTGATCGCTGGTCGGTGCGGACTCGGTGGGCCGAAGGTCCTGTTTCCGCGCTGTATATCTAAAGTCTAAAGCTAAGGCTTGCTCCACTGGGATCAGAGTCCCCTGAAGCAACATTGGCTTTGAGGCTATTGTATCATTGTGAAAATTACTGACACATTTGTAACTGTGACAATTATCTCAAACCTATGTTTCATTCTTGCCTCCGCCACTGGGAAATCCCCTGGTACATCCTTCTCATTCAAAGACACAATATAAATGCGGGTCACTGCTGATTCCCTAATTATGCCTGGACCCCTTCTCTTGCAGACACTGTGAAGTGCTCCACCGTGACCAGGGGTCATACACAGCACTATATATTCGCAAGTCTTTCTTTCTTCCCCTGAGTTAATCGATCCATTCTGTAATTTTCAAAAATATGACTTCCTCATCTCTGACCCTGGTGAACCCCCAACTAGTTTTCCTTCAGACACTTCAGGCATTGCTGATCAATAAAGCCAAAGGTGCTACCACTCATCCTTCTCTGTACACAGAGGTGGTATATGCACCTATCATTTGTATAGCTGTAATCTCTGGTGCAAAAAGACTATTTTTTGTACATTTCTGAAAGTGATTAAAATGAAGGAGAGGAGAGTGCTGTACGTGCATCGATATCAGGCTTTCGCCATGTGTTTGTCCGTCAAAGATAATGTGTTGCTTTCAAATCACTGAGGTTTGAAGAAGGCTCTCAACCCGAAACGTCACCTATTCCTTCTCTCCAGAGATGCTGCCTGACCGGCTGAGTTACTCCATATCAGAGAAGAAGGGAGCAAATACTATCATGGGATTTCAATATTTAAAATATGTTTAATATGCTAATATTTTACCATATACAAATTGGTATGTGTATGCCTGAAGAAGGGTCCTGATCCTTAACATCATTTTATTCTTTATTATGTGGGAAAAGCTAAATGTATTTTAGACCTGAGAGAAGTGTTAATATTCCTAGAGGTGGGGGTTGGATTTGAAGCAGCATGGGTAACACACAAAGTTCTGGAGTACCTCAGCATGGCAGGCAGCATCTCTGAAGACGTTAAGGATCAGGACCTTTCTTCACACTTATACACTCTCGTGGCAATTTCCATGATAGTATTTTCTCCCTTCTTCTCTGATATGAGCTTGGAGTTGTATATTGAGAGGTTGCCTGGTTACAGACACTAAGAGCTGAATGCAATTTTCCTTTTGAAAGAAAATGGGAAGTGAGATTAACTCATTTGATTTTGATTTCATCCGATCAAGGGTCCTCTTCATAAAATGTATGGTGCATTTTAATGTGGAGGAGTGGTTAATTATGATGCTGTCTGAATTAGCTGTACTACCATTACCAGATCCTTTCAAGGTGACTTTCGCTTGAGAACAATGATTAACAAACACGCATAGACAATGAAATTTTACTTCGGAGTCACGTGAGTGACTACGTGAAGAACCCCGCCAGGACGCATGCGTGTCATATCGCTACACGCATTGCGAAACGTCAGGCGGGGTGGGACGACGTTCCCCCGCAGCGGCAGTTTAAAAGCCGGAACCTGCAGGTAAGAGTTACTCTGCGGTCTTTTGTGTTTCCCATACCAATTTACAGGTGGGGAGCATGGACAAATCGAAGAAAGCAACAAGGGCTGCGACAAAGCTGGTGGGGGGGGACCGTGGAGTAGCGGGCAGCCAGCAGCGGCCAGCGGCACTTGAATCACCGATAATGGGATCAGCTGTGCCCGATGTCGCCTCCGCACCGGCCAGATCCACTCCGCGGCCGGGCGGTAAGGCAAGACAGAATGACAGAAAGTCAGATGACTCCGACTTTGAGCAGCCGCGGGCGGCCAGCGACCGTGAGCGCTGGAGCCGGATGGAGCGGAGTGTGGAGCATTTGCTCCAACATGACAGGCTCCGGGAGATGGAGTCGAGTCACTATGGGCTCTATGGAAAACCCACAGCAGCACCTCTTGTAGGGCTGCACAGTGCTTCTCCCTCATCAGAGGGGAGCACTGGGGGTCAGTACTGGGCTGATCCTGAAGAGGGGTTTGCAGAAGAAAAATCAAGTGTGCAGGGGTGCAGGAACGAGAAAATCTACTGGACATGGTGTCCAACTTCATACAGCCAGACCAGACTGGCCAAAACCTGGAGCAAAAGCTTGCTGCCAGTATAGACTATATGTCCTTTAACCAGCTACAAGAACAGGCTGTATTGGACACCACGTCAAGACACCTGGCACCGGGTAACTGTATATCCCTGAATGTTCCAGTAGTAAATACTTGTATATGGAAACATATTGGAATAGGAGTTAGAGGCATGGATATCAAACTCCAAAAGGTATTAAAACTCCTAACAGCAGGGATAACAGCATTCGCCCACACAGTGGATGAGAAGGACATGTCCCAGGGCCAACAGGATGCACTGGCACTGCTTTGCAACACTCAATATGAGATAAACAGCATCAGGAAGAGTGCCATCCGACCCACTTTAAATCCGAAATTCGCTGGTCTGTGCAAACCTGGGAACATAAAACCACCAATACTACTATTTGGAGGTAACCTATCGAAGCAAGTCAAGGAGCTCGATGAGGAAGCAAAAACCCTGGGACTCATAAAAGGGACTTCATCAAAAATCCACTACAGCCATAGACAGCACCCCTACGCACCCACCAGTAGAACAAGACCGAATGGTGAAAGCTCGAAGGTCCGGTACACCAAACATGAGTCTTTTTTAGGCCATGGCCCAGGCCGGCCTTCTTGGAAGATACGCGAACCTCCAACATCAACCAAACCACAAACCCAGACACCACCGCCTCAACATCAACGAAGGATTTACAAAAATAAGTAAACCTGCCACTGGTAACTATGGAGGTAGGTGGGTCTGGTTCCCTACAAAATACAGGGAGCATGGAGGTTGGGGGGAGATTACACTCCTTTCTGGATGCATGGAGTATGTTAACTACCGATACTTATATTTTAAGCAGTATCCAGGGATATACAATATAATTTATACACAAGTACAGCCCTCCAGTTCAACATATACCGAACCGAATGTTCGTACTTTCTGGTAAAGAGAAATCAGAAGCGCATGCTGAACTGGAGAGGCTTTACGCAAAAGGGGTAATTGAAAAATCCCAACACGAACCGCTAGAATTCGTGTCCAATATATTTACCAAAAACAAAAATTATGGTGGTTGTCGCATCATCATAGATCTGACCAATTGAATACATTTGTACAATATATTCATTTTAAAATGGAAACCTTTGTTACTGCTAAACAATTGATTTCCAAAGGTTACTTCATGGCTAGCATCGATTTAAAAGATGCTTACTATTCAGTGCCTATACGAGGTGACCACAGATGTTACTTAAAATTCAACTGAATGGGACAGCAGTGGCAGTATAGAGCGCTGCCAAATGGGTTAACATCAGCCCCCAGGCTGTTCACAAAAATTTTGAAACCAGCCCTAGCGTTTCTACGGAAACGAAAACACATGGTCATGGCATATCTAGATGACATACTTATTGTGGGCAAAACTTTGGAATTGGCCAAACAAACTGTAACAGCCACAAAACAGTTATTTGAAAAACTGGGGTTTATTATCCATCCAGTTAAATCTAAATGAACGCCTTCCACTACTATGGACTATTTGGGGTTCACCATTGACTCAGTTCACATGTCGGTGACTTTGCCAAAGGGAAAGGCTATAGACTTAATAGAGGCTTGCAATAACCTCATTGACATCAGTAAACCATCCATCAGATTGGTAGCAAAAGTAATTGGCAAAATGGTGGCTGATTTCCAGCCACACAATTTGGACCTTTATATTACCAAAATTTACAGAGAGCAAAAATACAAGCACTCAAAATCAATGCTGGTCATTTTGACAGACCAATGAAGCTACCAATCAAAGCTATAATGGAACTAAAATGGTGGATAGATAACATTTGGCTTTGTTTCAATCCAATCATTATCAGCAACCCTTCTATGGTGCTACAAACTGATGCCAGTGCACTTGGTTGGGGTGCCACCAATTCCATCTCCAGCTGTGGATGTAGATGGACTGCTCAGGAGGCATCATTATTACTCACACTGGGCATAAACTACCTGGAAATGTTGGGTGCATTCTATGACCTAAAGTCATATTGTACTGGGTCATATCACCAGCATGTTAGACTACAGATTGACAATACCACCGTGGTAGCATATTTCAACCACATGGGTGGAAACAAATCGACATCATGTGACAATCTGGCTAATACAATTTGGCAGTGGTGTATCCAGAGAGATATTTGGATATCAGCTACTTATCTACCAGGTAAATTAAATTTAGTGGCAGACACCAGGTCACGCAAATTTAATGAAAACACCGAATGGATGTTGAATAAAAAAGTATTTGCTGATATTACAGCACGATATGGAACACCAGATATCGATCTATTCGCATCCAGGCTTAATCTCCAGTTATCAAATTATGTTTCGTGGGAACCAGACCCTGGGGCAGCGGCGACAGATGCATTTTCGCTGCATTGGGGGAAATTGTTTATGTATGCATTCCCTCCTTTCTGTCTCATCAGTCGGGTATTAAGGAAAATACAGCAAGACTCTGCGTCTGGTATTTTGGTAGTACCTGATTGGCCTACTCAACCATGGTTCCCAGTGATACTGAACATGGTATCAGAACCATGTATCACCATCCCGAATAGACCAGACTTATTGGTTCATCCCGTAACAAGGGATAGCCACACATGCCATAACTATTTGAATTTATTAATTTGTAGAGTTTAAAAATACCACTACTACAGCTGGGACTGACGGACCGAACAGTGAACATGATTTTGGCGGCCCAAAGACAGTCCACCAAAAAACAGTATCGGGTCTATATCAGGAAGTGGGAGATGTATTGTCACAAAAACAGCATCACCTACAGAGATATGAACATCCCGTCTGTTCTGGAATACCTGGCAGGCCTCCATTATGATGAGGGGCTCAGTTATAGTGCCACCAACTGCGCCAGAAGTGCCCTATCAACTTATCTATGGCAAGGAACAGAGCGTCACCCTGTTGGGATTCACCCACTGGTAACAAAACTTATGAGGGGAATTTTTAATACCAATCCCCCCAGAACCAGGTACTCCCAAATATGGGATGTGAGTATTGTCCTGAAGATGCTCAGAAATTGGTCTCCAGCAACAGCTCTGTCCCTACATAGACTGACATTAAAAACAGTCATGCTAATGGCATTGGTCACGGCACAAAGTGTACAGTCATTACATAAATTAAGACTGGACAACATGACTTCTTCATCTGAAAATATTACGTTTCATATTTTTGAATTAGTAAAGCAGAACAGACAGGGATCAGCAGGCCTCAATATAGAATTTAGGTCTTACCCAACAGATGATCGTCTCTGTATAGTAAGACATCTGTCGTTATACATGGAGAAAAAGAATATCCTAAGAGGCAATGAAAAGGCACATTTTGGTCAGCCACTAGCAACCACACCAAGAGTGACGGTCCAGACCATCTCAAGATGGCTGAAACAGGTTCTAACACAGGCTGGGGTGGATACTAATATTTTTAAATCTCATTCCACCAGAGCTGCAGCTACATCGGCAGCTATGCAGTTGGATGTACCAATGGGACCAAATCCTCAAGGCAGCAGGATGGTCAGGGGAAAAAACATTCCAACTATTTTATCATAAACCAGTCATGAAACCTGGAACGTTTGCAGAAACAATTTTAAGTTCTGTAATTTAATTTACCCCATAAATAGGGGTTATAATTTTGTGTTAATAAATTTCATGGATTTCAATGTCGGATTCATGTCTAAATTATGTTGACACAATTCCTCCTACAGTCATTAAGGCAGATGTGATGCATGGACTCGTTTCCACGGCATGAAATCACAGAGCTTTGAAATCTTCACGTAGTCACTCACGTGACTCCGAAGTAAAATAGTAAGATTAAACGAGAACTTACCAGTTCGAAGTTTGATCGTTATTTTATGAGGAGTACGTTGAGGGAATACGTGCCCTCCGCTCCCACCCATGATCATATACTCAACTGGTATTTCGTTCTCTAATCTTACTATGTTTAAGTCATTACAGTTATCTGTGATTTCACACCGCTGCTTTGAAGAATGACACGCATGCGTCCTGGCGGGGTTCTTCACGTATTCCCTCAACGTACTCCTCATAAAATAACGATCAAACTTCGAACTGGTAAGTTCTCGTTTAATCTTACTATTCATCATGATATATTGCCCAATGTCAAAAGACCAAGGTGGCATTGAAAATGTAAGCCAATTCAGACTGAGTAACACTGAACAGAAGATAGACACAAAATGCTGGTGTAACTCCCTTTTGAGCTTAACAGCATCTTTCCCATATCACGGTGACCAAAACTGAACATAATACTCCAAATGTGGCCTCAAAAATGCCTTATACATCTATAACATAACATCCCAACCTCTATACTTAGTACTCTGACTGATGAAGACCAATGAGCTGAAAGCCTTCTTGATCACCCTATCTACATGTGAAGCCACTTTCAAGGAACTATGTACTTGCATTCCTAGATCTCTCTGCTCTACAACACTCTCCAGGATGTGGAGCAAGGAGAAGATGGAATATCCAGGGTAGTAATGGTCCTTTATTATGTTGGCTGCTTTCCAATGGTAGCTGGTGTCAATGGTGGGGGAGTCTGGTCTGTGTTACATCCACAACTCGCTGCAGTTTCTTGCGGTCTTGAGCAGAAGTGTTCCCAAACCAAGCTGTGATGCAGCCTGGCTGCATACTCTCTGTGGTGCATCTGTAGAAGTTGGTAAGAGTCATTGTAAGCGTTGGGGGAGGCCGAGGGTGTCATGGGCAGCCGGTGCTGGAAGCGGTGGTGTGGAGGGCGGGGGGAGGGGGCGGTGGTGTGGAGGGCGGGGGGAGGGGGCGGTGGTGTGGAGGGCGGGGGGAGGGGGCGGTGGTGTGGAGGGCGGGGGGGTGGGGGGGTAGAGGAGGGGGGGGTAGAGGAGGCAGGGCAGGCAGTGGTGGGGGTGGGGGGGGGCGATATATATAAAACTCAGCGGCACAGGCAGCATCTCTGGAGAGAAAGAATGTGTGACTCAAAACGTCACCCATTTCTTCTATCCGGAGATGCTGCCTTTCCCGCTCAGTTACTCCAGCATTTTGTGTCCATCTTCGGAATAATGATGTTCAGCATTGACTCTGTGGGCTGAAGGACCTGCTCCTGTGCTGTATGATTCCATAACCTCTTCGGTCTCATCTTCAGTCGGGGAATTCACCACTTTGAACTTGTTGGAAATAATACTCGTGATGAGCGAATGGCTTCACTGTCCTGAGGGACAAATGCGAGCGTGCCTGCGATTCATCACAGCATTCCCCAGCAGGGGATTTCGGCACAGGTCCACGCACCACAAACTCCCTTGCTGGATAAACCAGCTTATTCTGTCAGCAGTCAAAACAAATGGCATCGGTAACTTCACGGCTGAAGTGAACTCAATGCCTCTCAGGAGAAATGCCTTCAACAGCTTCTGAAGGTTGAACCCATGTGAAGCTGCCACCAACATCAGCCACAGTGTGTGGAGAGACATGGGCACAGTTTTGTTTAGTTTAAGCTTAGAGATGCAGCATGAAAACAGGCCCTAAGACTCTATTCCTTGGAGGGCAAGAGGATGGGGTGACCTTATAGAGCTGTCCAAAACCATGAGAGGAGTAGATTGGGGAGATGCACAGAGTCTCTTGCCCAGAGTTGGGGAATCGAGAACCAGAGAACATAGGTTTAAGGTGCAGGGGGGAAGATTTAATAGGAAGTTGAGGGAAACATTTTCACACAAAGGGTGGTGGGTGTATGCTGCTGGAGGAGGTAGTTGAGGCAGGCACTATCCCAATGTTTAAGAAACTTTTAGACAGGTACACAGATATGGTAGCTTTAGAGGGATATGGGCTAAACACAGGCAGGTGGGATTAGTGTAGATAGGACATATTTGTTGGTGTGGGAAAATTGGGCCGAAGGGCCTGTTTCCATGCAGTATGACTATGCCGTAGACCCATTAATCACGCATTGACACTAATTTTATCTTTTCCCACTTTCTCATCAACTCTTAGGGATAATTTGGGATTAAGGATCAAGGATAAATCGCCTACAAACCCACACATCTTTGGGGTTAGGGAGGAAACCGGAGTATCCGTAGGAAACCCACATGGGCACAGAGAGGACATGCTAACTCCACACAGACAGCACCCGAGGTCAGAATCAAACCTGAATCTCTAGCACTGTGAGTCAGTCGCTCTACCAGCTGCACCACTGTGCTGCCCTGTATGGATTAAAATATGTGAAAAGGAAACAATTTGCTGCACTAGACAGCAAGTCAAGCAGCATTGTGCGGAGACAGGGAAGGGGTTAATATTAATGGCCCTTATGGCTTTAATAGAACTGAAAAGCGCTATGATTGGACAACTTATGAAGAACAGAGGCAGGGGGAGGTGGAGGCAGGTAAATCAGTTATGCCACTAAAAACTTCCAACTTTGTAATAAATCGCCGCATATTGCAGCCGGACAAACATAAGTATTTCAAAAACCGCTTGTGTCAAAAGGATGGTCACGGCGGTGCAGCGGTAGATTTGCTGCCTTACGGCGATTGCAGCGCCAGAGACCCGGGTTTGATCCCGACCACTGGTGTTGTCTGCAGGGAGTTTGTACGTTCTCCCCGTGACCTGCGTGGGTTTTCTCCGAGATCTTCGGTTTCCTCCCACACTCCAAAGACGTACAGGTTTGTATGTTCATTGGCTTGGTGTATGTGTAATTTGTCCCTAATGTATGTAGGGTAGCGTTAACATGTGGGGGTCGCTGGTCACTGCGGACTCGGGGGCCTATTTCCGCTCTGTATCTATAAACTAAAGGTTCAAGCTCCTGTTATTTTGGGCTGAGATAGTATTTACCGACTGATCACATTTCATTCTGCTGGGAGTTTCTGAAATTCAATTACTCAGCCTCAGGAGCTGAATTACAACAGGGTTTTTTATTTCAAAGCACCGTTTGTGCCACTTGTCTGCATTTGAATGATTAGGCTTTTTGCTTTATAAATTCAACCTTCATTGATAAATGCACCACCCACCATTATTAATTGTTCATACATTGCTTAGATTTTAGCTGGTTCTAAATTTGATTGAATTATACACAAACTTCCATCACCAAAGTACATTTGTTTTAAAAAAGTCATGAAATGATGATGAAGCATGTTTGACAGCAGCAGTGTGTGCCAAGTTTCCAACGATTAAATGTAAAGTTGTGCAAGGTCTAGAACTTGTGTAGGTTTACATTGAATATAGGGAAACCTTGGCGCGTATTGCTGTTGTCAAATTGGAAAGATTACAGGTAAGCACTTTGTTTTTCCCCCCCATACTTTTCACTGGGTTCAGCATTTCCCAATCAGCTGACACAGGTCACTATCTAGAGTGGATGTTGACAAAGATAAATTGCAAAGATTCAAGAAGACAGCAAGGGATAGGGATTGGTAGAGTGTTTAAAGTCCTCTTCATGTGTTATAATAATTCTGTGCCTTGAAGAAGGTTGAAACTGAGCATGCGTAAATGACACTCACTGCTGCCTACTTTAGTCAGGTTCTCTTCTCTGTTGCCAAAGGACAAATGGCAATCGTAAAACAATAAAATAAGGTCAAAAGGGTAACAGGCCATTTGCTGATCTGTGATGGTGTGGAATTGGGCTGCGTTTCCTCTGCTGTGTCTTATATTTGTTATGACCATATGGAAGCCAGAAACGTTTTAAAGTGCTTTCTGCAATAAACCAAACATCATCAAAGGGATGTTCTGTATATAAGTAGATTTGTTCGTTGAGGAGATTGCTCTCAGTGATCACTGTTTTTGGCGCTCTTGAATAAAGTCTGGATTGTCTCTCCCGATCTTTGTGTCGTGTTTTAAAGTTTACTTTAACAATGTATTAGCTTTAAACAAAGCTGCCTGTGTTGGAGATGAGGTATAGTACAGAACACTGCTAAATGACACAAAAAGCTGGAGTAACTCAGCAGGCCAGACAGAGCCAAGAGTCACGAGTGGCATCGCATGGTAGCGGCACGGGCGGCATGACGGTAGAGTTGCAGCCTTGCAGCGCCGGAGACCTGGGTTCAATCCCGACTACAGTTGCTGTCTGTACGGAGTTTGAACGTTCTCCCCGTGACTGCGTGGGTTTTCTCCCACACTCTAAAGCCGTACAGGTTTGTAGGTTAATCAGTTTGGTATTAGAGTAAATTGTCCCTGGTGTGTGTAGGATAGTGTTCATGTGCGGGGATCCATGGCCGGTGTGGACTCGGTGGGCCGAAGGGCCTGTTTTCGCAATGTATCTCCAAAACTAAAAAACTAAAAGTGTTTTATTGTTATATGTCCCAGAAGGAACAATGAAATTCTTACTGACAGCATCTCTGGAGAAAAGGAATAGGTGATGTTTTAGGTCGAGATGCTTTTTCTCCTTTTCCTATTCCTTTTCTCCATGGATGCTGCCTGACCCGCTGAGTTACTCCAGCGTTCTATGTCCATCTTGGGTTTGTGTCCATCGTTGCAGTTCCTTCCTACACTGTTAAATGACAGCTGGAACAACTCTGCTTGCCATTCTCCACAGCTGGCGATTTCCCTCCAAATTGTGTCTGTCCCATATCCGCAACTCAGTTCTCCCTGCCAGAACCATAGGTTCCAGTTATTCCTGATGTTCTATCCAACTGGTGATTATCCCTTGCTTGCCTATCAGCAGAGCTACTTTCAACGTGATCAATGCCATGACACCGGCCTCATCCGTTAATAAACACAACGATTGCTCATAGTGAGGTTCAATGCAAAAGTGAGGAACAGCGCCTCATATTTTGTTTGGGAACCTTACAACACAGCGGCATGAATATTGATTCCTCTATCTTCAAGTAACCCTTGCTTTCCCTCTTTCTCCACCATTCCCCCCACATTAGTTCTCCTTGTTTCACTGTCCTCCTGATTAATTTTACTCTTTGTATGCCTTGTTGTCACTTTCCCCTCAGCCGACAATGAACCATTCTACATTTCCTTGATCATCGTTTGGCTTGCTCTGTCGTTTTCACACCTTGCCCGTTCATATCTCTGGTTTCCCTCTCCCCTGACTCTCAGCCTGAGGAAGGGTCTCGACCCGAAACGTCACCCATTCCATCTCCCCAGAGATGCTGCCTGTCCCGCTGAGTAACACCAGCATTTTGTGTCTACCTTGAGTGCTTTCAGTCATTTGTTTGCAACCCACAGATTAGTAAATTACCATAAGGAAAGATAAGTTGCAAGTAAGCCTCTTTATCGTTAAAGGATTACAACGGTCAGAAAATGAATTGTCGTTTAAATGTTATTCCCTTTGCTTACTAATCACCAGAGGGAAACCTAGTCCCAACTCAAGATCAATATGGCAGTGACTGTAATGAAGCTTTCACCTTGTCTCGGTCACTATGCACCACTTGGCTTGGAATGCACAAAATTGGTTTAAAGAAACATAGGCTTGAGGCTTGAAGCTGCTGCAGCTTCTTGGTTTGGACTCCACCCATAATTGCATTTGCTTGCAGTTGAGTTGATTAAGGGGATTTGATTTTGCAATGCAAAATTACAGTCATTCATCAACTCTGCTTCTTCATAGCTTGGAACACAATGAAACTATCTGTTTTCAGGATGTAGTTTTATTTAACAAAATAAAACTCCGTTAAATCTTTGACGCGCCTTCTGGTAACCAGGGGGATAATTGGTGCAGCCAAAATAGCTTTTGTACCTGCAGGCGCGCTGTGACAAATTGGTATCATCAACAAAGGAAAGTAATAAACTGTAGGGGCTCATAACACTGGCTACTTCGAGCTCTCAGAAGGTTGTTCAACCGCTCCAAACATATTAATGTCGCCTCGTATCCTCAGGCACTCTTTGACCAAAGGAACGAGAGATTATCAATGATGTTGTCACACTGGAAAGGGTGCAGAGAAGATTTACGAGGAAGTTGCCAGGACTCGAGGGCCTGAGCTATGGGGAGACTTTAAGCAGGCTAGGACTCTGTTCCTTGGTGCGCAGGAGGATGAGGGGTGATCTTATAGATGTGTACAAATGCATGAGAGGGATTGATCAGATAGATGCACAGAGTCTCTTGCCCAGAGTAGGGGAATTGAGAACCAGAGTGCATAGGTATAAGGTGAGGTGGGGGGGGGGGAGATATAATAGGAACCGGAGGAATATTTTTTGTTACACGAAAGGTGGTGAGTGTACGGAACAAGCTGCCGGAGGAGGTAGTTGAGGCAGGGACTATTGCAACATTTAAGAAAAATTGACACAGATTTTTGGATAGGACAGGTTTCGAGGGATATGATTGCAAATGCATTTGCCTGCATTTGGCCCACATCCCTCCCAAACTTTCCTGTTTGTGTACCTGTCCAAATGTCTCGAACTATGATAATGGTACCTGCCTTTGCCACTTCCTCTGGCAGCTCGTTCCATGAACACACCACCCTCTGTGTGAAAAACTTGCCCCTCAAGTTCCCTTTAATCTGCCTGAAGGTTTTGACCAAGGTTGGGAGGAATTAGGGAATTTCCTCCCTTGAATACGTTTTCTTTAATATCGTGGCATACATAATCTGCACTAAACTACCTTTTCTATTTGGGTTAACTTTGCATGATAAAACATTGTTATACGCTGCCGTTAAAATAGCCCTCTCCTTCAACTCTTTGGCCTGGATGCTAGTTTTTTTAAATTTATAGCAGCCCTCATCAGCACATGTTCGCACCTCCTCCCAGTTTCCTCAGGGGCTTGGTTCCGAGCTCCTGTTGCCATGGATGTGACTGCTGCGATATTTTTTCACACCAACAAAAAATATGCCACCGGGAACCACAAGACTTGGCATCAAAAACTGTTCTGGGATACAGAGAAACAGCCTGGTTCAGTTCAGCTGTAGGTCAGCTATTTACGACCAAATATTCAGGCCTTTGGCATTCATATCTCTTTAAATGACCGTTGTAAGCCTGATTGGAAAATGATTGGAAAACATTGAAGGACTGTTATCTCATTGATGCATTGATCATTGGTGTTTATCTCATTGATGTATGCTGGAGGATAAACCACTTTACGGGTCATTGAGGTATTTTCAAAGATCACTCTCACAAGGTAAAAAAAAGAGCAGGCACTTTGTAAACTTCCAGCTTTCGCTAATAGATTTGACCACTTGACCTGGTGTTCATCTAATTTGCTTATAGTCCTTTTTACATTGTAGAATGAAGTCGTTTGGCAGAAGATAGACACAAAAAGCTGGAGTAACTCAGCAGGTCAGGCAGCATCTCTGGAGAAAAGGAATAGATGACTTTTCGGGTCGAGACCCTTCTTCAGAGTGAGAGTCAGGTGAAAGGGAAATGAGAAATATAGGCGGTGATATAGAGAGATATAGAACAAATGGATGAAAGGTGCAAAACATTACAATGACCAAGGAGAGGTGGAGTCCTCGATGGCTGTGGGCTCGGTGTTAATGAGTTATTCAGACAGTGAAACTCAACAGGGTGATAGTGAAACTAGTATGACGACTAGGGTGGGGGAGGGATGGAGAGAGAGAGGGGACGCAGGAGTTACTTGAAGTTAGAGAAATCAATATTCACACCTAGAAGCCATTTGACACCTTGGTTCAGAGCTGACAGAGCAATTCGAGCACCCTGTTTGACCACTTGTTCTCTCTCAAATGGCCATCAACTTCGATTAGTTTAGTTTATAGATATAGCGCGGAAACAAGTCCTTCGGCCCGCCGAGTCCGCCTACCAGCGAGTCCGCCTACCAGCGAGCACTTATTCCGCTTCTTCAACTTCTTCCAGATTCTTCGAGCTACCTGGACTCCGGTGAACGCACACCAGCCAACTGATGCCTGCTCTCAGGTAGTTTCGAGATACAGTCAGTGCGGAAGCAGGCCCTTTGGCCCGCCGAGACCGTGCCGACCAACAATCACACTAGTTCTATCCTACACACCAACGACAACTTCGAGGCCAATTAACCTACAAACCTGCACGTCTTTGGGGTATGAGAGGAAACCGGAGCACCCGGAGGAAACCCACGCAGGTCACAGGGAGAACTTGTAAACTCTGAACAGACAGCGCACGTGGTCAGGTTGGAACCCGGGTCACTGCCGCAGCAACTCTGTCGCTGCGCCACCATGCTGCCCATGTGGGAGGAAACCAAGGGGAAACCTAAGCTGTCACCGGGAAAATGTGTAAACCCCACACACTCACTTTCTGTGACAGCTTGAACAATAAATATCCCACAGGACAACAAGTAAAAGCTTCCCTTCTTTAACATATCACCCTGGGATCCTTCACTTCCACCCAAGAGAGCAGACAGGGTTTTAACTTCACATTATATAAGTTCATAAGTTGTAGGTGCAGAATGGGGCCATTTGGCCCATCAAGTCTACTCCGCCATTCAATCATGGCTGATCCACCTTTCCCTCTCAACCCCATTCTCCTGCCTTCTCCTCATAACCCTTGACAACACCCCTACTAATCACATTTATTTGGAAAGACAGCACTCTGGTTGAAGTGTGGAAACAAGTGTCTGTAGAATCTTGTGCTTAACTTTCTGAAGTGACTTTGAGGCACTGGTGGACTGGATGACCTGAATCCAGTTGTCAAAATTCCACCTTGGTAGCCAGGCCGTCAGTCCTTACACAAATGGTTTTGTATGAGAGATGATCTGGGAGGGAGTGAGTCCTTTGACCAATGAGAGTGACGTGTAAAATGGTGCAAGCCACCACCATGTAATCCTCATCTCTCCGACTCTACATGTGTGTGTGTACAGGAATTGCCAGCTGTGGTTATTCTTGGTGCTGAATCAGCTGTGCGAGGTTGATGGAACGTTGTAGTCGGGCTTCCCCTGTGACACTGCGCTGTGTCTGACGGTATCAGTTTCAGCACAGGATTCCCTGCTGGTGTTTGCATGTTCTTGCAGCTGTAACAATGCCACATAATGATCTCACCACGCTCCCTGCAGAGGGACATACAGACACAAACTCCATTAATCTTGTGCTCCGGGGACTTTGTTGCTGCAGTCTGAATTGGCATTTTTATATGGATTATTACAAGATTTTCCAATTAATGCTCCAACATACCTTACAGTTCCCTCCAGTTCCGACAGTCCCTTCAACACCTTTTTGAGAAGTTACCTGACAGTATAATGAACATTTAAATGAACCACTAAGTTTAAAGGGACTGTGGGAACAGGAGCTCAGGTACACAAATGTATAAAGTCATCAGAGGAATAGATTAGGTAAACGCACAGTCTTTTGATGTAACCTCTTTTTCAACTGCATTATACTGGAATTGTGCAAATTAATGTCGCCCACTGTCCCTTGTTGCAGATATTCAAAGCACATGAGAACAATTGGGGTGGACAATTGGTGGCACAGCAGTAGAGTTGCTGCCTTACAGCACCAGAGACCCTGACTACGGCTGCTGTCTGTATGGAGTTTGTAGGTTCTCCCCGTGAACTGTGTGGGTTTTCCCTGGGATTTCCGGTTTCCTCCCACACTCCAAAGACGTACAGGTTTGTAGGCTAATTGGCTTTGATAAAATCGTAAATTGTAAAGCGTGTGTAGGATAGTGTTAGCGTGCGGGGATTGCTGGTCAGGGCGGACTTGGTGGGCTGAAGGGCCTGTTTCCACGCTGCATCTCTAAACTAAACTAATGCAGGGGAAGGAGATTCATCGGGCCAGCCCAATATTATTGTCGCACAAGACTGCAGGTGAAGAAATCTGTAGTAAAAAATAGTGGGAGGAGCTCGGCAGGGTCTCAACCCAAAATGTCGACTGTCCATTTCCCTCCATAGATGCTGCCTGACCTGCTGAGTAACTCCCTGCTCTTTTGTTTTGCTATTGTCATGACGGAACCTGTCACCAGTGGTTCACAAGCAGCTATTCATTCAGCCTGTGAATAAGGTAACAAAAAAAAAACAAGGTACAGTGCTGGGGTAGTTGTCTGATATTCCCTCAATTGTATCTTTGCTGAGGCATCAGGCCTTAGCAAGAACTTTGCATTGAATTCACTCTCACTGCATGAGCTGGTGATTTATTTCTTAAGGCCGATGAATCTCTATATAAAGAAATGTATCCTGATACCTAACCTAGTTATCTGCTTACACAACTGATATGCATGTCCTTGATCTTTCTTCATACACCCGACTTACACAGCCTCGGGAGAATCCAATCAATTCAGTGTTTTAAAATTGACAGGAAAGTCTCTCTTTAGTCTGTTCTTTCCTGGAGCAAAAAAAAGCCCCCAGCTCTTCAAATTTATCATGGACACAGCGCTACTCATCAACTTTAAGGTCTCCTCTTATCCAGTGCTCCAACATGATCTTATCCTAAAACATGATCTTATATCAGTACAGCTTTTCTTTATGTTTATTAACTAATACATCAAAGAGCGTCATGACCTTGGAAATCAGCTGTAAATGTAAACCAGGGATTAACTGGCTCAATGCTGGGAACTGAGATGAGTTTATTCAGTATCCTGACTGACTAGTGATGCTCCTGATGCGTGTAAGGGAGTGCAGGAACCCAAGGGGCACAGTGGCAGGGCTGATAGAGCTGATGTCTCACAGTGCCAAAGGCTTGAGTTCAATCCTGGCCTCAGGTGCTGCACATGTGGGATTCACGCATTCTCCCTGTGACCGCGTGTGTTTCCTCCGGTTGCTCCTGATTCCACACACATCCCAAAGACGTACGGGTTTGTAGGTTAATTGTCCTCTGTAAAGTGTCCCACGTGTGTAAGGAGTGGATGGGAACTTGGGATGACATAGACGTAGTGTGAACTGGTGATCAATGGTTGGTGTGGACTCGGTGGGCCAAAGGACCTGTTGTTATGCCGTATGTCTAGGAAAAAAACAAAAAATAAACGCCTGCTGTACCAGATTCTGAACCATTAACATTTCCAGGCAATCCGATAGTGGATTATCGAAGTATTATTGAGGAGAACTCAGGCTTCTTTCAATGCCCAGTGAAGATAATACAAATGGACTGTTGGACTGCTTAGTCAGATGCAATGCTTAGAGTCATGCAGCATGGAAAAATACAATGAATACGCACCAATCACCAAGCACTCGTTAACCCTAATCCCATTTCGTTCTCACCACATTCCCATTAAATTCACCTCAGATTCTAAGGGAAAGCATGTGCAGCCACAGGGAGAACAGGCACTGATACCAGCTGAGGTCAGGATTGAACCTGTGTTGCTGGAGAAATGCGGCACTGCCCTGTTCTTTACCTCTGCTGTACTGCCCTGTTCTTTATCGCCGAGAAGCACTTCCCTTGTCTTTTTTAATAGCATACCTCAGAATACAAACGGCATCCATGCAGCACACCTTCGGTATTGCACTAACATCTTCCAAACTTATGATTGAGACTGATGCCTTGCTGCCAAACTCCACGTATTATCTCCTGAAAAGAAAATCTTAAAATGATGGATGAGCTGTTTTTTTTGTAGTTTATTTTAGAGATACAGCATGGAAACAGGTCCACACTGACCAGCGATCCTCGCACGCCATCATTATCCTTACACACACGAGGGACAATTTACAATTACACCAAGCCAATTAACCTGCAAACATGTACGTCTTTGGAGTGTGGGAGAAAACTGAAGATCTCTGAGAAAACCCACACGGTCACGGGGAGAACGTACAAACTCCGTACACAGCGCCCGTACAGTCAGGATCGAACCTGTGAGACAGCAGCTCTACTGCTGCACCACCATGCCACCCATGTTTGGTGAATGTTAAAAACTTACTGCAAAAATATTGTCATTTTTGCTGTTCATTGCATTGTTGTCTCTGGGAACTTGTGTGTATAATGTTTTTACTTTCTAGCATGGCAGACAATTTCAAAGACATTTGCCAGGCAATAATAAGGGGCTTCTAGGAAAGTCTTAACCGTTCAAAAGAAGAAGAACCAGATTTAACAAAGTGAGTAAATAATAGTTATTTGGTACAAATCCAACACTTTTATCTTCCTATCTATGAGTACTAAAGTGTCCCATTAAAGTTCATTCCACGGCAGTGCTGATTATGGTGTGAAATGACTGATCACACTGAGAATTAGCATTAAGCTTGTATCCAGTCATGTTTCATAATGCTGTGAGACGCAAACTTATTAAAGTACGATGTTTTACTTGAGCAATTATGTCATTGATGTGACATGTTAGGATTTATTTTATGCCGTTCTGCAGAGCATCATGACTTTATGGTCTGCCCAAGGCATTTATAGCTTTTATTTTAATTACTAGCTTCTGTCCTTGGAGTGAGCAGGTTGATCTGTCCCTGATATCTCTATCTGCTGGGTACACATTTGCCTGTCACAGCCTCTGCATTGCAAAGGAAACACTGATGTACTGTTCTCAATAGTAAGTCTTAACCACATATCTTTCAGTTTCTCTCCTTTCCTTAGATGAGCTCCTTAGTTCATAGATATTAGTCTATTCTGTTACACATTTCTTCTTCTGATCCCATCCCGCTTGTTATTGTTTCCCTGGGTTCAATAAATGTGTTTAATGCTTTCAGTAGGGAGCATCTTTTATCGATGTAACCGTTGTCTTTGTACATTAGACTGGACAATATCGCACCCAGGTTCTTCACTTCCTTGTCTCTGTACGAACTAATGAATTTCTACCTTTTTTCTCATTCTAGTCCTTCTCTATGGCGGCAGTGGCAGCAATGTGGTGCAGCTGGTAGAGTTGCTGCCTCACAGCTCCAGAGACCCGGGTTCGACCTTGACTTACGGGCGTTGCCTGTACAGAGTTTGTACGTTCTCCCTGTGACCGTATAAGCTTTCTGTTTCTATGGTAGTCCATGGTAAAATTGTAAATTGTCCCTGGTGAGTAGTGTGTGCTAGTGTAACGGGGATCGCGGGTCAGCACCGACTCAGTGGGCCGAAGGGCTTGTTTCCGCACTGTATCTCCAAATTAAAATCTAAACCTGGCTTTGATCCTGACCTCGGTTGTTCACTGTATGACGTATAACTGCATATGTTCTTTGTATAACTTGGTTGTTCCGGTTTCCTCCCACATTCCAAAGACATGTGGGTTTATTAGTATATCGACCTTAACAAATTGCTCCCAGTGTGTAGGGAGTGGATGAGAATGTGGGATAACAAAGAACTAGTACCATCCAGGGCTGCTTTCTTCAGTACTCTGGGATGTATGTTATCAGAGAGAGAGGAAGTTGTTGCTGATAGGAGAATGGGAGCAGACCTCTAGGCAGCACAAACACCGGCATTAACTAAAGATAGACACTAAATGCTGGAGTAACTCAGCGGGACAGGCAGCATCACTGGAGAGAAGGGATGGGTGATGTCTCGGGTTGAGACACTTCTTCAGACCTGAAGATGGGTCTTGACCCAAAACATCGCCTACTTCTTCTCTCCAGAGATGTTACCTGTCCCGCTGAGTTACTCCAGCATTTTGTGTCTATCTTCGTTGTAAACCAGCATCTGCAGTTCCTTCCTATCAGTATTAAGTAACGGGATTCAACAATGCTTGCAACATTGTATATTCTCCGAATGGTTTTCCTCTCCTTCATTCATTCACGTAGGCACAACGGTCCTGAAGGTGATTTGGTGCCAACGAGACCTGAACCAGAATATCCCACCACCTCCAAGAGGGGATGGTTGAAAACAAGGAGTGTACGAAACCCTCTGCCGTGTTTTAATTGATGGGACCAACTGCCTTCAAGCACATGAAAAATTTAACGGGACCTGTCATGGGGACGACAGGGGAAAGAATGAAGCAATTAATCTTCTCCACACAGGAGTCAATTTGATTGATTCCGGGAGTGGCTCATGTTGGGTGGCCAAGGTCATTCGATGGAACGTTCCCGATATTATGGCCTTGCTCCAAATATCCCACAGTTTATTCCTTTCCACGCTGCAACTACAATGTTCCCTCTATACACACAACAGGGACAATTTACAATTTTACCAAGCCAATTAGCCTACAAACCTTTACATCTTTGGAGTGTGGGAGGAAACCGGAGCTCCCGGGGAAAAATTACGCAGTCATCGGGAGAACGTACAAACACTAGGTGGACAGCACCCGTAGTCAGGATCGAACCTGGGTCTCCGGCTCTGCAGGGCAGCAACTCTACCACTGCACCACCCTAAAAGCAAAAATGGTGATTTTTTTCTTTTCTCCTACAATCTTGGCATTCGCTTGGTAAAACAATAATGTGAAAATAGAGTGGTTGATTTCAGCCCTCAATCTTGATCAATGGCCTTGCACAGCTCAGTCGAGACATAAAAAAAACCTCCAGTGGTGGAGAAATTTGGGAAGAACAGGACCAAAATTCCCTTTTCCCTCTTAACTCCACCAGACTAACTAACCCAAGGTCACGTCTCAACTTATAAATATCCTGCATCTTGGAACATTAAGTTCTGACAAGAATCATTCCTGTTTGTATGGATCAATGCCAGCTACTTCCTTTGTCTTCCCGTGAGATCTGATTCATAAATTGATCGTGCTTATTTAAATATTGTTTACTAGTGTTGAGTTTTGATCTTGCACCTCCTGTAAACACAGAGTATACACTTTGTTTTCACTGCCACGGACCTGATTAAATGGCTTGTCAACGACTAGTCCCTTTAGAATCATAAAAGCAACAAATGAGTCACCTCAATCTTCTTTCTTCCAGCGAGCTGATGCTCAATTAACATCATATTGTTAATTCCATCACAGTCCCTTTAACTCTTCCATTATTTACATGGCTCACTATTACATCTTCTCACTAGCTCTAATATTCTCTTTCCTTTGTAATGACCAGAAACGTACACAATAGGCAAAATCATACAAAATGGTTTCCTTTATAAATCACCTTAATAATGAGAGTTTAATCCATCGCAGCATCTGATTTGCATTGTAGAATTTAAAATAAGCTTTGCTGTCACTCTCTGACCCACAGACTTTTTTTGATTTTTATGCAGTGTGAAAAATATATATCGCTGGGACGCATTCTCAGTGATGTGACCTGGGGTCATCGGGTGTTTCGGGTCTCACAACATCAGGCACCCTCGCCCAGGCGACCCAGCCGGGGTTGATCAGGCCCCGACTTGCGTCCCAGCAGCAACCGGTCACGGATCAGCCATCTTAGTAACCACTCTGCAGGGGTTGGGAAACTCTAGTGCGTGGAGGGACTGGGCTCTGTGGGGTGAGACCTGGCCAGGCTCCTCCTGCGTCTCACCAGGTTCAAGGCTATTTTCTCTCTTCGTTCAATTAATGGTCCATTTCTACATTTCTTTGCTTTCTCCAAGTGCATTTGACAATAGACAATAGACAATAAAACAACAGGTGCAGGAATAGGCCATTCGGCCCTTCGAACCAGCACCGCCATTCAATATGGCTCATCATCCACAATCAGTACCCCGTTCCTGCCTTCTCGCCATATCCCCTGACTCCGCTATCTCTAAGAGCTCTATCTAATGCATACAGTTCAGGGGCAGTTTCTTCCCAGCTGTAGTCAGGCAATTGACACATCTTCTCAGCAGCATGAGTGTGGTGCTGACCTCCCATCAACCTCATTGGAGACCGTCAAACTATCTTTAATCGGGCTTTACTTTGCACTAAATGTTGTTCCTTTTATCCTTTATCCTTTATCCTTTATCCGTACACTGTGGACAGCTTGATTGTAATCATGCATAGTCTTTTCTTTGACCGGATAGCACGCAGCAAAAAGCTGTTCACTGTACCTCAGTCACGCGATGATAATAATGAACTAAACCATTGAGGTAGACATTTAAACCAGCATCTGCAGTTCTTTCCTACACATTTTGTCCCCTCCCACCCCCAAACTATTGAGGTGAGAGGTTAAAGGATTTAATGTTTAAGAAGGAACTGCAGATGCTGGAAAATCGAAGGTACACAAAAATGGTGGAGAAACTCAGCGGGTGCAGCAGCATCTATGGAGCGAAGGAAATGGGCAACGTTGCCCATTTCCTTCGCTCCATAGATGCTGCTGCACCCGCTGAGTTTCTCCACCATTTTTGTGTACCTTCGAGAGGTTAAAGGAGATGTGCAGGGCAAGGTGATTTACACAAAATGGGGTTGGTGTCTGGAATGTGCTGCTAGGGGTGGTGGTGGACACAGATGTGATAGTGGCATTTAAGGGTCTCTGGATCTGCAAGGAATGGAGGGATTTGGATCAATAGCAGGTAGAGGAATTATTTTGACCTAGCATCATATTCAGCATGGACATTATGTAGCAATGTTACAAAATTTTGAGATTTTAAAAATCAAGTCTGTAATTTATCCCATCAGATAAAGCATAAAAATAAGTTTAATTTGACACCTAATTCACTTTCATATCTCAAGTATTTAAAAAGTTATGGCCATTTTCATACTCGGAAATGAGCATCTTGTTCCCTATTGATTTTCTATGGACATAACAAAAAAGCTGTGATCGTGAACAGTCAAAAGCCCATAACTTTCTTAAAAATTAAGAGAACTGAATGAAATTTTCAGTTATCATAGATTGAAGCATTCTGAAACAAATATAAAATAATCTTACTTGGATGACCTGAAATTAAAGCATATAATTAGTTAGTTACCTAATTGTAGCTAATTTCAGACTTCAATTACTAGATCTAAACATCTATCCATTTCTTAATAAATGATTAACATTTTTAGCCTAAATGTCCAAATAATATTCACAAATAATTCACAATAAAACATGATTTTAAAATCTCATTCACATTAATTTATAGACCAAATGGAAGGAATTTAGTGTTCAATTGCTGTAAATAAATGCCCATTTAAATCAGCTTTCCAGTGGGATCCTGTGGAACGCGCTGGTTTAGAACGTTCACATTGCGCTAGATTTGTGCCCCAAATGCCCAGAAAAATACTGCGGGATATAATGGGCCCAAAATGAGCTACTCGCAATATTAAACTTTGTATAAAGGGATCTTTAGAAGCCCTTTTTAATGTAAAAATAAGCTACATACCCTCTGTGGTTTGCTCTATGGGACCCTGCGGTTGCTGGCGGTCGCGGGTTTAGAGATTGATTTTTAAACTACTATAACTATTATACGAGGCCTTTAAAACTAATAATAGCTTTTGCGACGGGGTCTTCCAGCGATTTTTCGTTAATAATTAACTAGGCTGAACATCTTCGATTTGAACAGCCTAGAGAAAATCGCGTTTTAAACCCGCCCCCCTCTAAACGGCGCCAAAATCGCGCACACCCGCAGCGACAGATTTTCAACGACGCTTCAGGTAGGCTTTGCAACATACCTACATTATGGGCCAAAGGGCGTGTTCCTGTACTGCCCTGTTCAACGTTCCGTGTAATTATTATTTTCATATCTCCGTCATTATCTTAAGTACACTTCAGCATTTTCATTCAGGCAACATGACATTCAAAAAAAAATTTAATGATTTGAAATTTGTCGGGAATGATTTCTTCCTCTGGCCTCCACTGGGAAAGGTTGAAATAATGTTATTATTTTCAGTTGGGCCATTATTATTGCCATGAATAGGAGACTCGTCAGCACTTGCTTGGTTAATTATTGGGCAGAAAATGCATGCTTCCAAATACATCTGAATGTGAAAGATATAATCTAAGACAAGAATCAAACTCGAGGTGGACACAAAAAGCTGGAGTAACTCAATGGATCTCTGGAGGCAAGGAATAGGTGACGTTTTGGGTCGAGACCCTTCTTCAGACAGGGGAACGGGAACCGAGCGATATTGAAGGTACATAAGACAAACGAATGAAAGATATGCAAAAAGCAACAGTGATCAAGGGAATGTGGAGCTCACAATGGTCCATTTCAATCAAAATGGCAATGGTCGTTCATTAGCCAACAATAATACCCAGCAGATTTACTAATGAAGGACAGGAGGCTGTACATTCATTCTTTATTTCCTTGCTATGATCCGAATATCTGGCTCATTTCATTGTGCATGAAGTTATCAGGCAACTGAATCACCCTACCACAACCAGAGAGCAGCGCTGAACTACTATCTACCTCATTGGTGACCCTTGGACTATCCTTGATCGGACTGTTGGCTTTACCTTGCACTAAATATTTACTCCCTTATCATGTATCTGTCCACCGTAAATGGCCTGATTGTGATCATGATATGTCCTTCTGCTGTTTAGTTAGCACGCACCAAAACCTTTTCACTGTACCTTGTTACACGTGACAAGAAACTAAACTGAACTGGAAGAATAGTCGGCAGTCAATTTGTTCTCATTTTGTACTCTACCTTTCTCTGCTTGAAGTTTACATAATTGCACAATAGGAAACTTGAAGCAGCCCTATCTTAATGAAGTAATAGTGTGCAAGTTTTCGTCATGTAATATACAGAGCCCCATTTCACCTCTAGCTGAAGAAACCCAAGATATTAAAATTGGATCACTTGAATTGTAATTGGGTTTTTGATAGTTGCCGCAATAATATTTAGAGAGAGAGAAAGTAATCTTTTTTTTAATGAATGGGCTGAGCCTTATTAAGGTGGAATGAAGGTGGATAGCGGAGAAGGGCTATCAGCTGTGAACACATCTGAACTGAAACTGTGGGGTTTTTTTCCAAGCCATTACCACTGAAAATTAATTTAGTCAACGGAGTCAGTAGAAATATCAAAATGGTTTTGAAACTTCGAATTAAATTTTGTTATTGTGAGACTTTTGCAATTTAAAATTATACAATAGAGCGCTAGAATCTCTATTTAAAACCTTCCATAAAAACAGGCAACAATCTTGCATTGTAAACCTTGCATCTAAACCTTAAAGTCTGTTCCTAATCTGAGGAAAGACATTCTTGCCATAGAGGGAGTACAGAGAAGGTTCACCAGACTGATTCCTGGGATGTCAGGACTTTCATATGAAGAAAGACTGGATAGATTCGGCTTGTACTCGCTAGAATTTAGAAGATTGAGGGGGGATCTTATAGAAACTTACAAAATTCTTAAGGGGTTGGACAGGCTAGATGCAGGAAGATTGTTCCCGATGTTGGGGAAGCCCAGAACAAGGGGTCACAGTTTAAGGATAAGGGGAAGTCTTTTAGGACCGAGATGAGAAAAACATTTTTCACACCGAGAGTGGTGAATCTGAGGAATTCTCTGCCACAGAAGGTAGTTGAGGCCAGTTCATTGGCTATATTTAAGAGGGAGTTAGATGTGGCCCTTGTGGCTAAGGGGATCAGGGGGTATGGAGAGAAGGCAGGTACGGGATACTGAGTTGGATGATCAGCCATGATCATATTGAATGGCGGTGCAGGCTCGAAGGGCCAAATGGCCTACTCCTGCACCTATTTTCTATGTTTCTATGTTTCTATGTTTTTTCAAAGATTTTGCTAATTCTGGATGGCCTATTCCCGAGGGAGCTTTGAAGATTCTGCATTAATATTTATTTGTAAACATTCAACAGAATCAAATCATTTATGTGTAGGAAGGAACTGCAGAAGTTGGTTTGAACCGAATATAGACAAAAAGTGCTGGAGTAACTCAGCGGGACAGGCAGCATCTCTGGAGAGAAGGAATTTGTGATGTTTCGGGTCGAGACCCTTCTTCTCATCATTTGGCAGAATCCTCAACAATTTCTTATTGATTGACTGCATGCATTGTGCCAGCTTACCATGAACAAAGACTGTAGAGAGACACAAAATGCTGGAGTAACTCAGCGGGACAGGCAGCGTCACTGGAGTGAAGGAATAGCTGATGTTTCGAGTTGAGACCGTTCTTCAGAAAGTGTCTTACCTTGTGATGTTTCTCATGCAGGTCCGAACGGCGGAAAGTGAAAAAAATCTGAATTCCTAAAGCATGAAGGTATGTTCAGCAACGATTATTCATCATAGGAGATCATTTCCATTTTCAAAATGTTTTTGGATGCAGACTTTTCTTCTGTGTTAGTACTTCCATAATTTGTGAGCTTTCCACCACTATTCATCATTTGGAATTAGGTGGATTTTCAAGACAGTACAAATTTTTCTTCTTGCAAAAATGCATTGTTTTATGAGCTCTTATGACAAGATATATCTATTAGGAAAAAATGCTGCGGATACATTTGTCAGTGAGTAATAGTTTTGCAGATAGTGGAAAGCAGAAAACAACAGATGAAAGGCATATGAAAAAGATAATTACAATGCTAAATGTTTAACAGTTGAGCTAAGTGCAGAGGATGCTGGTGCTTCATCTTGAGGTGCATTTGGGGAGTTGGACACATCTGCACTTAGAATCATCACAGTTTCAAATAATTTTGATCAAACTCTATTGCACAAGGGCAATAGAGTGGTGCAGCGGTAGAGTTGCTGCCATATGCCCCTGTCCCACTTAGGAAACCTCTGGAGACTTTGCGCCCTACCCAAGGTTTCCGTGCGGTTCCCGGAGGTTGCAGGTGGTTGCCGGAGGTTGCAGGTAGTGGAAGCAGGTAGGGAGACTGACAAAACCTCCGGGAACCGCACAGAAACCTTGGGTGGGGCACAAAGTTTCCGTTCATGTTTCCTAAGTGGGACAGGGGCATTACAGTTCCCGAGACCCAAGCTCGATCCTGTCTACTGGTGCTGTCTGGACGTAGTTTGTACGTTCTCCCTGTGACCGAGTGGATAGGTGTTCCGGTTTCCTCCCCATATTCCAGGGAATGTAGCTTAATTGGCTTCTGTAAAATGCCCCTTGTGTGTTGGATGCGAAACTGGGAAAACATCGAACCAGTGTCCGGGTGATTGCTGCGTGGTGCAAACTCGGTGGGCTGAAGGGCCTGTTTCCGGGCTGTATCTCTAAACTAAACTAATGCCAAAGGAGAAGCATGCCTGCTTAATTAATAAACATGAAGCAGGGTTACATCTTTAAAATAAGCACGTATGGTCTCCATTCATTGACTGCTTGAAGGGGCAGACTGGCTCGGCACGTGAACCTGACTGAAACTCGAATTAAGGATTAGATGAAAAGTTATACTTTATAATTTACGAACTTATCTCCAATGTTGTATTTTTAGTAAATTATTCCATTCTTCTTTATCATGCTTTTTTATTTTTTTTATTTCTCTTTCTTATTTTCTATCTATATATTAAAAAAAATACTAGAAGCAGAGGTAATATCAATCGATAATATTAGTAATGTAGGAATGATATACATGAAATGTTTTTAATATGATATGTACCTGCCTCTAATAAAAAGATTATTAATAAATAAATAAAAATTATAAAATAAGCTCGTTAATCCGCATCCGATCTCGCACTGGTTTTAACACTGTTTTAAACAAATACAGACGGCTTGAAACAGAAACGTTTACAGTTACTCTAGTGTGTACTGATTAACTTGTTAATACATGGCATATTCAAATTCAGAACATGACCTCATTGCGTTCTCATGCATAATAAACATTGGAGCACCTTGATGGCCTATGGATGAGAACTATTAGTGAGAACATGGTCAGCAGAGCGACCAGGGTTGGAGGCAAGACCAGCATCTGTTGCAACATCTTTATACTTCCACAGAAGACCATGGAAACTCATTTTCACCGAGTGTCACTCTGCAGGTTTCTTTGCATGACAGGAGTGAAATGTGCCATTCAAAGCAGTCAAGACACGAATTAAAAATTGGCTGAAGAAGGTTCTCAAAACAAAGGGTCACCCATTCCTTCTCTCCACAGATGCTGCCTGCCCCGCTGAGTTACTCCAGCAATTTGTCTATCTTCAGTGTAAACCAGCATCTGCAGTTCCTTCCTACACATTAAAAACTGGATCTAATAATTGTCATGTCAATTGCAAGATGCCAAAGAGCAGTTAATTGAGCCATTGCTGTTATTTCCAGCATTTTGTATTTAATTTAATTTGTAATTACATTTTTTTAAATTGACATCAAAATATAACTCAATTTCACATGACAACTCTTATATCCTCCGTCGTTTCCAAGGCACCTCAGTGCCAATTAGGAGACATAAGGAACAGCAGATGCTGGAGACTTGAGCAAAACAGAAAGACTGGAGGAGCTCAGTGGGTCAGGCAGCAACTGCGGAGGGAATGGCCATTTGACATTCTGGGTCAGGGTCCTCCAGTGTCAATAAGTTACTTCTGGAGTGTTGCTGTTGTTTAGTTTAGTTTAGTTCAGAGATACAGCGCGGAAACAGGCAACTTCGGCCCACCGGGTCCGCGCCGACCAGCGATCTCCGCACATTAACACTATCCTACACCCACTAGGGACAATATTTACATTTACCAAGCCTATTAACCTACAAACCTGTACGTCTTTGGAGTGTGGGAGGAAATCGAAGATCTCGGAGAAAACCCACGCAGGACACGGGGAGAACGTACAAACTCGTACAGACAGCACCCGTGGTCGGGATCGAACCTGGGTCTCCGGCGCTGCAAGCGCTGTAAGGCAGCAACTCTACCTCTTACCTCTAACAATTATAGCCCTAATTGTTATTTTATACACTAAAACATAGAGGATAAATTGTGCACTGGTTGGTCCCACTAAAAGATTATTTGCTCGAACATCTATTGTTGATGGATTGGGATGAAATGAACGATACCCAGTGTCTTTGAAGAAGGCTCTGTAGTTTCAGAAAGCACCACAGGATCTTTTATCTTCAGGCTGACTTAAAGGGACTGTATGGGTTTCCTCCCACACTCCTAAGACGTTCTACTGGTTAATTATTTAAGAAGGAACTGCAGATGCTGGAAAAACGAAGGTAGACAAAAAAGCTGGAGAAACTCAGCGGGTGCAGCAGCATCTATGGAGCGAAGGAAATAGGCAACGTTTCGGGCCGAAACCGAAACATTGCCTATTTCCTTCGCTCCATAGATGCTGCTGCACCCGCTGAGTTTCTCCAGCTTTTTTTTGTGTACCTACAGGTTAATTAGCTTGGTATAACTGTAAAGTGACCCTAGTGTGTGTAGGATGGTGTTAAGGTGCGGGGCCAGGGTTCGATCCTGATTTTACTTCGGAGTCACGTGAGTGACTACGTGAAGAACCCCGCCAGGACGCATGCGTGTCATATCGCTTTCACGCTTGCGAAACGACAGGCGGGGTGGAGCGTTCCCCTGCAGCGGTAAGTTTGAAACCGCGACCTGCAGGTAAGTGATTTACTCTGCGGTAGTTTTTGTCCCCGCGCTGTTTTTACACAGGGGGGGGAAGCTGGACAAAATAGTGTCCACAAGTGTTGCGAGTGAAGCTGGCTGGGGAGGACCGCGAAGTTGCGGGAGCCAGCAGCAGCTGAAGGCACAAGACCCATAAGGGATCAGCTGTGCCGACTTTTGGTCCCGCGCCGGCCAGAACACCACGGCCAGGCGGGAGACTATTCAGATGGGGCCATCGACTTTTGACAAGTCGAAAACGGCAGGAGGCGGGTGGAACGACGTTCCCCCATAGCAACAATTTAAACCAGGACCTGCAGGTAAGAGCTGCGGTCTTTTTGTGTTTTCCCATGCTGATTACAGGTGGAGAAACCAACGTGCTGCGACAAAGCTGGTGGGCTAGCAGCGGCCAGCGGCACTTGAATCACCTATAATGGGATCAGCTGTGCCCGATGTCGCCTCCGCACCGGCCAGATTCACTCCGCGGCCGGGCGGTAAGGCGAGACAAAAAACCATCAAAGTCGTGGACTCAGAGGAGTCCGACTTTGAACAACCGCGGGCGGCCAGCGACTGTGAGCGCTGGAGCCGGATGGAGCGGTGTGTGGAGCATTTGCTCCAACGTGACAGGCTCCGGGAGATGGAGTCGGGTCACAGTGGGCCCTATGATAAACCCACAGCAGTACCTCTTGAAGGGCTGCACAGTGCTTCTACCTCATCAGAGGGGAGCACTGCGGGTCAGTTCTGGGCTGACCTGGAAGAGGGGTCCGCATAAGGAAAGACAAGTGTGCAAGGGGTGCAGGAACGAAAGAACCTACTGGACATGGTGTCCAATTTCATACAGCCAGACCAGACTGGTAAAAATCTGGAGCCAAAGCTAGCTGCCAGTATAGACTATATGTCTCTAAACCAGTTACAAGAACAGGCTGTACTGGACACCACATCAAGACACCTAGCACCCCTACGCACCCACCAGCAGAACAAGAATGACTGGTGAAAGCTCGAAGGCCCGGTACTCAAAACATGAGTCTTTTTTAGGCCTTGGCCCAGGCCGGCCTTCTTGGAAGATGCGCGGACCTCCAACGCCAACCAAACCACAAATCCAGACACCAGCGCAACAACAGCAGGGAAGAACCTACAAAAAGAAGTAAACCTGCCACTGGTAACTATGGAGGTAGGTGGGTCTGGTTCCCTACAAAATACAGGGAGCATGGAGGTTGGTGGGAGATTACACTCTTTTCTGAATGCATGGAGCATGTTAACAACCGATACTTACATCTTAAGCAGTATCCAGGGATATACAATAGAGTTTATACACAAGTACAGCCCTCCAGTTCACCATATACCGAACCGAATGTTCGTGCTTTCTGATAAAGAAAAATCAGAAGCGCAAGCTGAACTGGAGCGGCTTTACGTAAAAGGTGTAATTGAGCAAACTCAACACGAACCATTAGAAATCGTGTCCGATATATTTACCAAAAACAAAAAAGATGGTGGTTGTCGCATCATCATAGATCTGACAAAATTGAATACATTTGTACAATATATTCACTTCAAAATGGAAACCTTTGTTACTGCTAAACAATTAATTTCCAAAGGTTACTTCATGGCCAGCATCGATTTAAAAGATGCTTACTATTCAGTGCCTATATGAGGTGACCACAGATGTTACTTAAAATTCAACTGGATGGGACAGCTTTGGCAGTATAAAGCACTGCCAAATGGTTTATCATCAGCCCCCAGGCTGTTCACAAAAATTTTGATACCAGCCCTAGCGTTTCTACGGAAACGAAAACACATGGTCATGGCATATTTAGATGACATACTCACTGTGGGCAAAACGTTGGAATTGGCCAAACAAACTGTAACAGCCACAAAACAGTTAATTGAAAAACTGGGATTTATTATCCATCCAGTTAAATCTAAATTAACGCCTTCCACTACTATGGACTATTTGGGGTTCACAATTGACTCAGTTCACGTGTCGGTGACTTTGCCAAAGGGAAAGGCTATAGACTTAATAGAGGCTTGCAATAACCTCATTGACATCAGTAACCGCCCATCAGATTGGTAGCAAAAGTAATTGACAAAATGGTGGCTGCTTTTCCAGCCACACAATTTGGACCTTTACATTACCAAAATTTACAGAGAGCAAAAATACAAGCACTCAAAATCAATGCTGGTCATTTTGACAGACCAATGCAGCTACCAATCAAACCTATAATGGAACCAAAATGGTGGATAGATAACATTTGGCTTTGTTTCAATCCAATCATTGTCAGTAACCCTTATATGGTGTTACAAACTGATGCCAGTGCACTTGGGGGGTGCCACCAATTCCATCTCCAGCTGTGGAGGTAGATGGACTGCTCAGGAGGCATCATTATTACTAACACTGGGCATAAACTACCTGGAAATGTTGGGTGCATTCTATGGCCTAAAGTCATATTGTACTGGGTCATATCACCAGCATGTTAGACTACAGATTGACAATACCACCGTGGTAGCATATATCAACCACATGGGTGGAAACAAATCGACATCATGTGACAATCTGGCTAATACAATTTGGCAGTGGTGTATCCAGAGAGATATTTGGATATCAGCTACTTACCTACCAGGTAAACTAAATTTAGTGGCAGACACCAGGTCACGCAAATTTAATGAAAACACTGAATGGATGTTGAATAAAAAGTATTTGCTGATATTACAGCACGATATGGAACACCAGATATCGATCTATTCGCATCCAGGCTTAATCACCAGTTATCAAATTATGTTTCATGGGAACCAGACCCTGGGGCAGCGGCGACAGATGCATTTTCGCTGCATTGGGGGAAATTGTTTATTTATGCATTCCCTCCTTTCTGCCTCATCAGTCGGGTATTAAAAAAAATACAGCAGGACTCTGTGTCTGGTATTTTGGTAGTGCCCGATTGGCCTACTCAACCATGGTTCCCAGTGATAATGAACATGGTATTAGAACCATGTATCACCATCCCGAATAGACCAGACTTGTTGGTTCATCCCGTAACAAGGGATAGCCACCCATGCCATAACTATTTGAATTAATTAATTTGTAGAGTTTAAAAATACCTCTACTACAGCTGGGACTGACGGACCGAACAGTGAACATGATTTCGGCGGCCCAAAGACAGTCCACCAAAAAACAGTATCTGGTCTATATCAGGAAGTGGGAGATGTATTGTAACAAAAACAGCATCACCTACAGAGATATGAACATCCCGTCTGTTCTGGAATACCTGGCAGGCCTCCATTATGATGAGGGGCTCAGTTACAGTGCCATCAACTGCGCCAGAAGTGCCTTATCGACTTATCTATGGAAAGGAACAGAGCGTCACTCTGTTGGAACTCACCCACTGGTAACAAAACTTATGAGGGGAATTTTTAATACCAATCCCCCAAGAACCAGGTACTCCCAAATATGGGATGTATTGTCCTGAAGATGCTCAGGAATTGGTCTCCAGCAACAGCTCTGTCCCTACATAGACTGACATTAAAACAGTCATGCTAATGGCATTGGTCACGGCACAAAGGGTACAGTCATTACATAAATTATGACTGGACAACATGACTTCTTCATCTAAAAACGTTACGTTTCATATTTATGAATTAGTGAAACAGAACAGACAGGGATCAGCGGGCCTCAATATCGAATTTAGGTCTTACCTAACAGATGATCGTCTCTGTATAGTAAAACATTTGTCGTTATATATGAAGAAAACGAAAATCATCAGAGGCAATGAGAAGGCACTTTTAGTCAGCCATAAGCATACACACAAACAAGTGTTGGTCCAGACCATCTCAAGAAGGCTGAAACAGGTTCTAACACAGGCTGGGGTGGATACTAATTTTTAAAATCTCATTCCACCAGGGCTGCAGCTACATCGGCAGCTATGCAGTTGGAAGTACCAATGGACCAAACCCTCAAGGCAGCAGGATGGTCAGGGGAAAAAACATTCCAACTATTTTATCATAAACCAGTCATTAAACCTGGAACATTTGCAGAAACAATTTAAGTTCTGTAATTTAATTACCCCATAAATAGGGGTTATAATTTGTGTTAATAAATTCATGGATTTCAATGTCGGATTCATGTCTGAAATATGTTGACACAATTCCTCCTACAGTCATCAAGGCAGATGTGATGCATGGACTCTTTTCCACGGCATGAAATCACAGAGCTTTAAAATCTTCACATAGTCACTCACGTGACTCCGAATTAAAATCGTAAGATTAAACGAGAACTTACCAGTTTGAAGTTTGATCGTTATTTTATGAGGAGTAACGTTGAGGGATTACGTGCCCTCCGCTCCCACCCTTGATCATATACTTAACTGGTATCTCTTCTCTAATCTTACTATGTTTAGTCATTACAGTTATCTGTGATTTCACACCGCTGCTTTGAAGAATGACACGCATGCGTCCTGGCGGGGTTCTTCACGTAATCCCTCAACGTTACTCCTCATAAAATAACGATCAAACTTCAAACTGGTAAGTTCTCGTTTAATCTTACTATTTTGGGTGATTAGCCCTACGCAGTTTATACATTCTCCCCGTGACCTGCGTGGGTTTTCTCCGAGATTTTCGGTTTGCTCCCATACCCCAAAAGATGTTTAGGTTTGTACGTTAATTGGCTTGGTATACATGTAAAATTTAGTTCAGAGAGATACAGCATGGAAGCAGGCCCTTCACGCCCACCTGGTCCGCGCCGCCCAGCGATCCTCGCACATTAACACTATCCTACACCCACTTGGGACAATTTTTACTTTTACCAAGCCAATCAACCTACAAACCTGTACGTCTTTGGAGTGTGGGAGGAAACCGAAGATCTCAGAGAAAACCCACGCAGGTCATGGGGAGAACGTACAAACTCCGTACAGACAGCGCCAGTAATCGGGATCGAACCCGGGTCTTTGGCGTTGCATTCGCTGTAAGGCAGCAACACTACCGCTGCGCCACCGTGATTGTCCCTAGTGCGTGCCGGGTAGCGTTAATGTGCGGGGATCGATGGTCAATGCAGACTCAGTCGGCCGAAGGGCCTGTTTCCCAACTGTATCTCTAAAAAAAAAGGGTCCTGACCCAAAAGATTACGTACCCATTTTTTTCCAGAGGATGCTGCTTGACCCGTCGGGTAACTCCAGCATTTTGTGTCTATCCGAGGGATAATATTATGCCAATTCAACCTGGTCTGGTTCTTCCAAAGACGATTAAATTGATCCTATTTTATTAGTTTCACCTATTCTTGCAATTGTTATTAACTGAGTATTAAGCCAATTCCTTTTTGCACCTTGTAGCCGTTGGACTTACTGGGTCATAGTGGGATGTAAGAAGGCCATTCGGTCCGTTGAGTTCATGCATCCCTGCTACCAGCCTTTCCAGCACCATGTTGCAAATGGTAACATCAGGTGTGAGGGAGTAATCCCTGGTTTAGTTTAGATTAGTTTAGACATACAGCGTGGAAACAGGCCCTTCGGACCACTGAGTCCTCATCGACGAGCGATCCCTGCACATTAACACTATCCTACACACATTAGGGAACACGTTATACTGATACCAAGCCAATTAACCCACAAACCTGCACGTCTTTGGTGTGTGGGAGAAAACCCACGCGGTCACAGGGAGAACGTACAAACTCCGTACAGACAGCACCCGCAGTTGGGATCATACCCGCGTCTCCAGTGCTGCAAGGCAGAAACTCTACCGCTGCGCACCGTGCCGTGTTGCCCTGATCCTTCTTGTTTAAAGCACATCATTGTCATAATCTCTTGGAGTCAAGGACACACTCTATTTACATTTCATCTCTGGTTTCGCTTGTCTATTCTTGGTAATATATTCCCTTTCATCATCCGAGTAAATCTCTTTAGCGCTCTCTGCAAAGCCTTAATATCATTCCTGAAATGAGCTGTACATAGTCCACCTGGGATAGAATGATAGCATTGTACAGATTGAGTGCAACCTCCTGCTACATGCTGTAAACATCCATTTATAAAACCCTTTCTTTTTACACCACATTTTTAACTTCTTCAGCTATCTTTAAGCCCACACATCCGGGTGGTAACCGTTTAAATCAACATGTTGGACAATTGAGCTCAGGAAATCTTTCCAGAACTGAGGGAGGCAGGGTGGCACAGCGGTAGAATTGCTGCTTTACAGCGCCAGAGACCCAGGTTCGATCTTGATTCCGGGGGCTTGTCTGTACGCAGTTTGTACTTTCGCCCCGAGACCTGCGTTGGTTTTTCCCGAAGCTTCAGTTTCCTCCCACTCTCCAAAGACGTACAGGTTTGTAGTCTAATTGGCTTGGTATAAATTTAAATTGTCCCTAGTGTGTGTAGGATAGTGTTAATGAGCTGGGATCGCTGGTCGTAGTGGTCTCGGTGAGCCGAAGGACCTGTTTCCACGCTGTATCTCTAAATTAAAACAATTTTCCCTCCTCCCCACAGCAAAGTTTGCAATTTTTCTCAATTCCAACTCAGCCCCTGTATTGCAGCTTCTGAAATCATTTTGTTCAGAAGTGATAGGAACAGAATGAGGCCATTTGGCCCATCAAGTCTACTGGTCTATCTTTCCCTGTCAACCCCATTTCCCTGCCTTCTCTCCATAACCCCTAACACACTCAATCATCATTAGTCTATCACTGCCTTCTGCCCTGACACCCGCACTAATCAAGAATCTATCAACCTCCAGTTTAAAAATATCCAGTAATCGCCTCCACAGCCTTCTGTGGCAATGAATTCCACAGATTCACCACCCTCTGACCAAATAAATTCCTCCTCCTCTCTTTTCTAAAGGTACGTTGAGGCTATGGCCTCTGGTCCTAGACTCTGCCACTAGTGGAAACATCCTCTCCACATCCACTCTATCCAGGCCTTTCACTGTTCGATTTCACCGCATGATGTCCCTGGGTCATGGTCTAATCAAAAACCTCCAACCACACCCCACCAGGCAGTGGAGTGGGAGGAGGGTGGGCACTTGTTGTTAGCTTCCCAAGGTTTAGCAAAGTGGAAAATCTAAACAAGTGATTAAGGATTCCATTACAACTGATAATTTCTCATTCTGCATATTTATTTGTTTCTTGCCATTTAGTCAAGTGTAGAATATCAACAACTGGTGACCAAATAGTGTGGGAAAATGCTTGGGTGAACAGCAGCAGTGTTCCTATTTGCATGAAAAGTGTTTCTTCCTCCCACTGAACTATTACATTTTTGCATCAATACTAGCAGGGATCCAACATCATTAATTAGTTACAGACAACAGCAAACATATTGAATTGCTGTTTGATTGTCCACCTCACAGGGACCAAATTCTCATTCTGTATCCTAAGCAGTCTTTTACTTCTGAGATTCGGGACACAGTAACGACACAATCCAATTAACACTCAAACTTGATGATATTGATCACACTAAAGAAGGTCATTAAAATACAAACCCAGTATGTGAGAGATTTAAAATCAAGGAACTGCAGATGCAGGTTTAAAAAGAAATCGCGCAAAGTGCTGGAGTAACTCAACAGGTCAGGCAGCATTCTCTGGAGAATATGGAAGGGTGAAGTTTCGGGTTCGGTTCTGATGTCAGGGGAGAGACGGATACATAGATAAGGGAGTGTAAGGTGTGAAACCAGGACAAAGGGGATGGAGATCAAGGAAAAGTACAATAGATCCTTGAGAGCTGGGAGTAGGTAACAACAAAGCAAACAGAGATAAAATGTAGTTGGAGGCAGTCAGACTGGTAGGAGAACTGGGAAGGGGAGGGATGAAGAGAGAGGGAAAGCAAGGGTTACTCTAAGTTAGAGAAGTCAATGGTCATACCGCTGGGGTGTAAGATGCCCAAGCGGAATATGAGGTGCTGTTCCTCCAATATGCACTGGGCCGCACTCTGACAATGGGGTTGTCCCAGGACAGAAAGCGTGGGAATGGGAGGGGAGTTAAAGTGTTTAGCAACCGTGAGATCAGGGAGGTCTCACCCATTCCAGCTACTCATTGAGTAAACCTTCCCAAATCTGCCACTAATACATGAATATCCTTTTTAAAGATGAAGACCAATATTGTAGAGAATGGGACAAATGTAATCCCAACATTGTCTTTGATAACTGAGGCATAACCTCTCTGATTTTTCAGTCCCTCAAACAATAACATTCTGCTTGCTTTTCTAAACACCTAAACCAATTGGGTGCATACTAACAGGGTCCAGGTGAGTTTAAAAGCAATTTGGAAACTGTGGTCCCAGTTAGTATAAATGGAGCATAAAGGGCCTTGTCCCACTTGGCGATTTTTTCGGCGACTGCTGGCGTCATATCAGTGTCACCAAAAGATTTTGAACATTTCAAAATCCAGCGTCGACAAAAAAAATGTTGCGACGCTTGAAAAAACATCGCGCGTCATCCCGTCATCACGCCACGTCATGCCGCGTCACGCCGCAACTTTTTCGGTGACCTGATACGTCAGTCAATGATGCCGGCAGTCGCCGAAAAAATTGCCAAGTGGGACAGGCCCTTAAGAATTATCACCCAATCAGCCAGGTTCTGATTTCCTGGGGAACAATCAGAAGGTGAACTATTTGTGTTTCTCTGCATAGATTTTTTCTTGAAATCTGATGCTATCTTTAACTTTTTTTTAATTATCTGTAGACAATGAGTATTTGAATTTTTCGATGTATGTTTTGAAAGATCTCCTTAAATATTTGCCACTGCATCTTGACGGTCTTATGACAGTCTAAATCTTAACCGGATTTGAAAGTTCACTTTAGCTAGCTCTGCTTTCTTGGCCTCATAATAAATAGCACGCTCTTAAAATACTCGTCTTGGTCCCATTCGTTTCCCTCTTAAGCTGCATGTAAAATTCAATCATGTTATGATGACTACTAACCTCCTAGGAGCACCTTTGTGATGAGGACATGAATTCACCCTATTTCATTGCACATTACCAAGGCCAGTATCGTCTACTTGTTGGGCTGGCTCCAGCACATGCCATTATGAGAAATTACCTGAAATATTTTTATGGCCTCCTAATCTAGACCTTACTCATCGATCTGATATTTCCAGCCTAGATGTAGATTAATATTGCCCACGATTATTGCTGCATTTTTCTGATAAGCTCCATAATGTCTTCCTATACATTACATCCTACTGTTAGGAAGCCTGCCTGTCATTTTGTATGTTATTTCTCATCTCCACCCAAACTGTTTAGTTTAGTTTAGTTTAGAGATACAGCGCGGAAACAGGCCGTAAGGCCCACCGTGTCCGCACCGACCAGCGATCCCCACACATTAATACTATCCCACGCACACTAGGGACAATTTACACCTATAGCAAGCCAATTAACCTACAAACCTGTACCTCTTTGAGGTGTGGGAGGAAACCGAAGATCTCGGAGAAACCAAAGATCTCGGCGAGAACATACAAACGCCGTACAGACAGCACCCGTGGTTAGGATCGAACCCAGGACTCCGGCGCTGCGAGCCATGAATGACATCAACTCTACCGCTGTGCCTCTATGCCTCCCATAATTACCTCCACGTTTAACTCAGATTAGCGATGCGTTTAAAGGAAACGGCTTAATTTTAGGGGCTTCTGGAAAGCTCACAATGAAGCAAATTGAAACACTGGCTTTAGAAAGCTGTATGTTGGGTACGTAGAATATAGAACAACACAGCATAGGAACAGGCACTTCGACACAATATCTATACCAAACATAATACCATGTTAAACCAACTCCTCTGCCTGCATGCAATCCTTATCCCTTCAGTTTCTGCATATCCATGTGCCAATCTAAAAGCCCCATAAGCGCCACTATCATATCTGCCTCCACCACTAGCTCCTGGCACCTACCACTCTCTGTGTAAAAAAGACTTGCCCGCACATCTTGTTTGAACTTTTCCCGTCTGACCTTAGAGCTATGCCCTCTAGTCTTCGATATTTCCGCTCTGGGAAAAGAGTTTCCTTGAAGGACTGAAGGTTGATAATAATAAATCTTCTTTGTAAGCCAGAGCAATGAGGTCTCCAACATAAATAGGGTGGCTTTGAATTGAAATGACAGGACAAATTGACTGCAAATCTGATATAATTCTCTGCAAATTGCCTCAACACGGTTCCTTTCAGGATTTTAGATCATCCTAAAGCACCCTGTGCCAATTTTACAGTGTTGCAATGTGGTGAGCCAAGGTTTTATGCAAAATCTGTACCTGCTTCTGTGAACATCGAGTGTATCCAGACAAATCTGTGTTTTATAAAACAGACCTATTATGTAAACATTTGTACATTTCCTGTGAGACCTAACCCAAAAATTGAAAATTTAACTTGTATTTTGAAAAGATAAAATGTACATACAGATCCAAGCTAAGACCCTGGAGATAATGCACAGTATCTTCCCTGGGGTGTAGACTTGATCAATTCATGTAAAAGGTAGCTAGAAGCTTCGTGATTTTTGTTTACAGATCAATAATTTATAATCTAGTGCAATTCTGATTGCCGCTGGTATAGATGTTCCAATAAATGGTAGGGAAAGACAGATGAGAATGTTGTGCCTTCTGGTCTCCACTCCCAACCCATACACACACCTCACCACACCAACACCAACTGGGCGGCCCGGTGGCACAGAGGCAGAGTTGCTGCTTTACAGCTCTTTCGGCGCAAAAGACGCAGGTTCAATCCCCACTACGGGTTCTTGTCTGTACGGAGTTTGTACGTTCTCCCCTCGACCGTGTGGGTTTTCTCCGAGATCTTCAGTTTCCTCCCACACTCCAAAGACGTGCAGGTATGCGGGTTAATTGGCTTGGTGTAAGTGTAAATTGCCCCCAGTGTGTGTTGGATAGTGTTAATGTGCGGGGATCGTTGGTCGGTGCGGACTAGGTGGACCGAAGGGCCTGTTTCCGCACTGTATCTCTAAACTAAACTAAATAATGCAACATATTCTGTTGTGATGGAACATAACAAAAGACTCGGGCTGCAGAACGATTGCAGTTCTGCTGAGAAATATGGGAAAGGAATAATGCATCAACCTGCAGCCCATTATCTTCACATTAATAACCGAGAATTGCTGGAGCCCATAAATAAGGGATACTCAGGGACAGTAAACACGAGAACTGCTTCATTATATTAGAAGGATAAGGAATGAACAATTATTTCCCTTGGCCACTGACTTCGGAAGAGGTTATAAAGAGTGAATTATTTTTTATTGAATTGTAGGATGTAGCTGTCCAATACAATGCCAGCCAGTCGCTCCCTCCTCTCCCTCTCCCATCAGGCAAGAGGTACAGAAGTGTGAAGATTCAGGAACAGTTTCTTCTCCGTTGTCATTAGGCAACTGAACCATCTCATCAACAATTAGGGAAATACCATCAACCTCATTGGAGACGCTCGAGCTCTTTAATTGGACTTTACTGAACTTTATCTTGCACTACACATTATTCCCTTCACCCTGTATCTGTACACTGTGGACAGCTTGATTGTAATCATGTATCGTCTTTCCGCTGACTGGATGGTACATGTGACAATAAACTAAACTGAACTCCTTCACTAGTAGTCAATGAAAGTTAATGAGCACAGGGATCATGGATAGGCAGGAATGTGTGAGCTGGGACACATCACTGGAGGACTGAAGGACAACATGGATTTTGGGTTTCTGCGCTGTAACTGTTATGGTTAATTGGCTTGGTGTAAATGTATACTGTCAAATTGTCCCTAGTGTGCATAGGGTAGTGTTAAAGTGCGGGGATCACTGGTCAGTGTGGACTCGGTGCATAGAAGGACCTGTTTCCACACTGTATCTCTAAACTAAACTAAACCAAACTACTGTGTTGAATGCTGAACTGTAGTCTATGAATAGCGTCTGGACACAAATGCTGTTACTGTCAGTGTGATCCGGAGCTGAATGCAATGCGAGGTATTGGGCAGTACTCATTCAGACAGGTCCGATTATTTTGCTTGTGGGCTGGAATGATGGATGTTGCCTTGGATCAGATGGAGACAGTAGATTGATGACGTGAGAGATTGAGGATGTCAGTGAAGACTGTGATCAGCTGATTGGCTCAGATCTCAACAAGTTCCTATCCACTCCATCCAGGCCGGCCACTTTCCGAAAGTCTACGTCCGTGTGAAAGCAGGTCTGAGCGGACAGACCCGGGGAGGAATGGGGGGATGCACTATGTGGAACTTACTATACCTGTTCAAAGTGGGTGTAAATGGATAGAGTGGATGTGGAGAGGATGTTTCCACTAGGGGGAGAGTCTAGGACCAGAGGCCATAGCCTCAGAATAAAAGGAGATGAAGAGGAATTTCTTTAATCAGAGGGTTGTGAATCTGTGGAATTAATTGCCGCCAACTGTTGTGAAGGCCTGGTCAATGGATAATTTTAAGGCGCAGGTTGACATATTCTTGGCTGTCTTGAACATGTTCCAGCCCACCAACTCATAGCGGACCTGAAATAGGGCTGCACGGGGGTGGCACAGTGGTAGAGTTGCTGCCTTACAGCGCCAGAGACCCAGGTTCGATCCTGACTACGGGTGCTGTCTGTTCAGAGTTTGTATGTTCTCCCAGTGACCACGTGGGTTTTCTCCGGGTGCTCGGTTTCCTCCCACACTCCAAAGACGTACAGGTTTGGAGGTTAATTGGCTTGGGTAAAATTATAAATTGTAGATAAAAGGAATGGCATCAGATACTCCAGGTCAGGGGAGCGGTGCTGAGCTAAGCCTGTCGCAGCAGTGCACCACAGAAGCATTGATCAAACAGTAGATGGTGCCACCCTTTCCTCTTGCCAGAGACTTCTGTACGGTCCATATGATGAATGGAGAAACCCTCAGGGTGTGTAGCAGGGTCAAGTGAGTCACGGGTGAGGCGTGTTTTAGTGAAAGAAAGAACACAATGGTCCCTGATCTCCCTTTGAATGTTGGACCACTAGACCATAAGATATCAGAGCAGAATGAGGCCATTCGCCCCATTGAGTCTGGCTGACATACACATTTGTAGATTAATTGGCTTCGGAAAAGATTGTAAATTGTCCCTTGTGTGCAGGATACTGCTAGTGTACGGGGATCACTGGTCGGTGCAGACGCGGTGGTCCGAAGGGCCTGTTTCCGCTCTGTACCTCCAAACTAAAACTAAAACGGGCTACAATTCTGTTGAATTAAATCCAGCCACTGTGGCCAGCTAATCCTTTGCACTTCGATTGAGGTCTGATTTTTACCAGCGACCATGCTGTGACAGAACACTTTATCTTGATTTATGTGGCTGTGTTACCTGTTTGGAAGGAAAGAGGGCCGTGGCAGATTTCTTCCATGACCGCCCTCCTTTCACCCCCCCCCCCCCCTGTACACATTCTCCCTCCATTGCAATGGATGATAAACAAAGATAGAAGCATCAGCATTACTCAGAGGCTGGGGGGAATAGTGAGTGGTGTTATCAATATTCACGGGGCATACCAGTCGGGAGAGTGCTTGGGAGAGTGACGTTGCCTTAAGTCCACAGGATGTTGGGCTGGATTCACTTCCCAACAAATACTATCACAAAGCACGTAAGCTGATCAGTCTGCAAAATCATCTGACTACAACTAGAGAGCAGTCCTGAACTACTATCACCTCATTGGTGACCCTTAGACTAACTTTGATCTGACTTTACTGGCTTTACAATAGACAATAGACAATAGGTGCAGGAGTAGGCCATTCGGCCCTTCGAGCCAGTACCGCTATTCAATGTGATCATGGCTGATCATCCTCAATCAAGCGCTGTAAGGCAGCAACTCTATCGCTGCACCACCGTGCCGCCCCTATTTGCAATAGACTAATGCAAGACTGTCTGCTGTTACTGCAGAAAGTAGGCTGTGGGTTTGCGTCCCTCTGGAGATCAGGGGTGTGGACTGAGAGACTGTTGCATTGATGGATGTGCTGTCTTTCTGTCGGGATGCTGACTGGAGGTCTCACCTCCTAACCTATTCCTTTTCTACAGAGATGCTGCCTGAACCGCTGAGTTACTCCAGCAATTTGCATCCATCTCTGGAGGTCTCACTTGTCCTGTCAAAAACTCAAAACTCCAGTTCAAAGAGGAGCGGAGAGTTTGTCTTGATGAATATTTACTTGTACAAAACCTTTCAGAGGATACAAATCAGAAATGAAAACAGAGAATGCTGGAAATCTCGGCTGGTCTGACAAGACCCACAGGGGGAAAGAAAGGTAAAGCTGATAACCTTCAATCAGAATATTTAATTCTCTTTAACATTGGGAGTAGCACGGTGGTGCAGCGGTAGAGTTGCTGCCTTACAGCACTTACAGCGCCAGAGACCTGGGTTCGATCCTGACTACGGGTGCTGTCTGTATGGAGTTTGTACGTTTCCCCGGGTGCTCCGGATTCCTCCCACAATCCAAAGGAGTATGGGTTTGTCGATTAATTTGGCTTCTGTAAATTGTAATTTGTCCCATGTGAGTAGGATAGTGTTAGTGTACGGGGTAATCGCTGGCTGGTGCAGGCTGGGTGGGCTGTAGGGCCTGTTTCTGCACTGTATCTCTAAATTAAAAAAATCAAAATGGAAATGACCAAAACAATAAAATATTACCACATTGGGATTTGGGACTAGTGTGTAAGATTAACTGCTGTGGATCCTGCATTAAAACGACATAACACACAGAAAATATTTACTCTACTGTCTTAAATGCTTTATTTCCTCTGTCAGGCCAAACCAGCCAACAGTGTCACACTCCCTTAGTACTGTACCTCCAAAGCTACTCTTTCACTGAAGTAATGAGCATCGTTGCTTTACTGAATACAACTGCTCCTCCGACCTACGATGGGGTTACGTCGTAAATCGAAAATATCGTTAGTCGAAAATGCAATGACTACAATTTGGTCACGTGACCGGTAGTGAGCGGCAAGAGTTCCCACCATCATAAAGTCGAAATATCATGTCGAAGCATCGTAACTCGGGGAGCATCTGTAATGCAGTGCTCTCTTCTTCTTCTTTCGTGTGGCGTGCACAGCCTAAAGTTGGTGGGCAACTTGTTCTATTTGATCTTCCGTTTGTGCACGTCGAGTTGATTGCATTAGTTGAAACAGGGCGGACCACGTGAAGGTTGCAATCTTCCACCCCATGCAGCGCTCCCACAGTGCATTTACTCAACTTCTGCAGCTCTCTCTTAGAGCTGGACCAATGCAGTGCTCAAACAATGCTGCATCCATCCCTCATCCTCAATACTGTCCCCTGAACTATGTAGGACATTCTTTGTCCAGTACAAGGCCTTACAACCTAGATTACACATGGTTCTGAAGCATGAACCCATGTTTTTTTTGACCAGGTGACATTTGTGCTACTGATCCAAACTGCTATAATTAGCAATAAAATACAAAAAAAAAGAAAATTGGCTGAACTAATCTTTAATAATTCAACCTTTAAAGTTTACCAGCATCGAGTCACAGTTTATTTCGCTCAATATAGCACGCATGTTAAAAACATTAGACGCCTGACGAGGCTAATTACTGCACCCAATCATCAGCAGAGGGTCGCAGTTCATCATCATTAGATCTAAGTGGCACTTTGCTGATTAAAGAGCTGTTCAAGAAAGGTGAGAGGATAACGATTTAATAGGAAGTTAAGGGGCAACTTTTTCACTCAAGATGATGGTGGTTATGTGGAATAAGCTGCCACACAAGGTAGACTTTAGAGATACAACGTGGAAACGAGGCCCTTCGGTCCACTAAGTCTGCGCAGACCAGCGGTCACTCCATTTATCTTGATTAGTACCGGTGTCAGAGGTTATGGGGAGAAGGCAGGAGAATGGGCTTAGGAGGGAGAGATAGCTCAGCCGTGATTGAATGGCGGAGTAGACTTGATAAGCCGAATGGCCTAATTCTGCTCCTATCACATGATCTTATGACCCCATACAATAGCACTATCCCACACACTAGCGAACATTTACAGTTGTTTTTTTTAACCAAAGCCAATTAACCTGTAAGCCTGTGCATCTTTGGAGTGTGGGAGGAAACCAGAGCAGCTGGAGAAAGCCCACGCTGTCAAAGGGAGAACATACAAACACTGTACAGCGCCGGTAGTCAGGATTGAACCTGGGTCTCTGGCGCTGTAGGGCAGCAACTCTACCGCTGCGCCACTGTGCCGCCGTTGAAGCAGAGACACCAACAGCATCTAAAAGACACTCAGGCAGATACATGGATGGGAAGGTTTAAAGGAACATGGGCCAAATGCATGAAAATGGAACAAGCTTATTTGTGACATCTTGGTTTACATAGATGAGTTTGGCCAAAGGGCCTGTTTCCATGCTCTGTGACTTTATGATAAAGTCCTGTATTTGTTTGGCCAAGATTATTTGGCACCAGACTTTATTGTAGTTGTAACAATACTAGGCTGCCTTTGTAGATATTTAGGTTTCACAGTCTGAAGAAGGGACCTGAGCCGAAATGTCACCTGTTTATTCTCTCCACAGATGCAGCCTGACTCAGTGAGTTTCTCCAGCACTTCATGTTTTGCTCAAGATTCCAGCATCTGTAGATCCTTGTGTCTCCTTTTATTTTCATATTGTATTTTCTTATTACAAAGAAGAAATGTTCATATCTTTAATGTTCCTTAATTCATGATATAACCCCTCTGGGCATTTGTCAAGTACAGCTATTTCCTTCATGTGCTTATTCTCTCGCCAGTCGCATTTTACTTTGACAGTCAGGACTAGCCTGGCTGTGATCGCCACGGTGGTGCAGCGGTAGAGTTGCTGCCTGACAGCCCCAGAGACCCCAGTTCGATCATAATTACGGTACATAGTCTGTTATGGTCTGTACGTAGTTTGCACGTTCTCCCGGTGACCGTGTGGGTTTTCTCCAGGTGCTCCGGGTTTCCTCCCACATCCCAAAGACGTACAGGTTTGCAGGTTAATTGTAAATTTTCCTTGGTGTGTAGGATAGTGCTGGTGTACGGGGTGATTGCAGGTCGGCACGGACTCGGTGGGCCGAAGGGCCTATTTTTATGCTGCATCTCCAAAATCTCAAGTAAAGTAAACTGCTGATCAAACTGGATCCATTCCCTGCAACAATCAGAAGAGGGCGCTTCACTTCACTTTCAACACTCCAGGTGAGATCCACAACATCCTGGTCACCTTGAACAGTTCCTGTTTGACTTCTGTCCCACCCTCTGGCTAATATCCTGTAAATTGCCGGTGAAGGACAATCTTATAGAGGTGTATAAGAGTGGTTAAGGAAAACTACTTTTATTGCACTCTCAATATAAATCTTCCGGTTAGAAAACAAGAAAATAATTTTATTGATAACTCGTTTTCGCAAAAAACGTCATTCCAATTTGCCATTTAAATTCAAAGTGTTTTATTCGCGAAAGAATCAAATTGAAATATCCAATCATTACCCTTCATCCAGAATATTATGTCTGATTCATTCATACCCAGTCCTTCTCTCCAGAGATGCTGCCTGTCCTGCTGAGTTACTCCAGCAGTTTGTGTCTACCATATTCTATCTGATAATGGCAGTGTGGGGGTTAATGGATTTCTCTGATATTCTCAGCTGCGCATCAACACCTACCGTACAGTGTGACTAAAGTGTGAAATTGGCCAAATCACAGGCAAGCCGTCTGAAACATTCAGAATGTTTTACCGTACAGTAAACAGCCAACTTGTTCATTGTTGTGAATGAAATATTTTCAGATATTGATGCCATTGAATGCTCACAGATAAACTGAAACCTGCATTTCCTGCACATTAACTCTATCCAGGAGTCACTGCCTTGGGAAAGGATGCTTGGTAAATCAGGCACCCTTTCTGACACCCCTTTGTCTCCTGTTTGTCCACTTTAGTTACCCCTTTGTTATGCTTTTTACTCCTTTTCATCTCTGGTCTTTATCCACCCATCTGCCATTCAAAACCACCCCCCCCCCCCACCCTCACCTGTATCCACCTATCACTCACTCGCCTGGCTTTGTCCCGTCCTTTCCTCTTACCCAGCTTTCACTTCCCCATTACCAGTAGTCTGAAGATGAGTCCCAACCTGAAGCATTGCCTGTCCATGTACCCCAGAGATGCCTCCTGACCGAGTTACTCCAGATTAAATTCACACACACTGGTTAACGCACACACTGGCAGGGGGCAGCACGGTGGCGCAGAGGTAGAGTTGTTGCCTTACAGTGCCAGAGACCCGGGTTCAAGCCCGACTGCCTGTACGGTGTTTGAACATTCTCTCTGTGTCCACATGGGTTTTCTCCGGCAGCTCTGGTTTTCTCCCACACCCAAAAGATGTACAAGTTTGTAGGTTAATTGGCTTGGTCTAATTGTAAATTGTCCCTAGTGTGTCCTGGATAGAGTTAATGTGCAGGAATTGCAGGTTTCAGTTTCAATTTATTGTCATGTGTACCGAGGTACAGTGAAAATTTTTTTATTGTGTGCTATCCAAAGACAATACATGATTATTGGGCCAAAGGGCCAGTTTCTTTGCTATATCCCTAAACAGAAAAATAATTAAAACAAAATTCCATATTCCATTGGATTGCCCATAATACTATTGTGCAATATCTCCCCATAGGTTAAGTCTATCAATCTCAGTATCAACAACGCCACCAATTGTTGTGCCACATGCAATGATAGTAATCCTATATTTTATATGTATAACCAAAGCATTCATGTAAATGACAAACAGTAAGGGTCCCACACTGATCCTTGCGTACACTACTGGACACAGGCTTCCAATCACAAAGGCACTCTGTGTTACCATCACCCTCTGACTCATGACCATGGGTGCTGTCTGTACGGAGTTTGTACATTCTCCCCGTGACCGTATGGGTTTTCCCCGGGTGTTCCGGTTTCCTCCCACACTCCAAAGACATACAGGTTTGAAGGTTAATTGGCTTCGATAAAAATTGTTAATTGCCCTAGTGTGTAGGATTGGGCTCGTGTACAGGAGAGATCATTGGTCAGCGTGGACTCGGCGGGCCGAAGGGCCTTTTTCCACGCAGTATCTCTGAACTAAACATTGAACTACTGACTTGCCTACCTGGGAAATGTATCATGCCTTGGAACATTTTGGAGTAATGAAGAACTGCAGTTGCTGGTTACTTTGTAAAAACATCATAAAGTACTGGAGTAATTCAGTGGTCAGGCTGCATCTCTGGGGAACAGAACCTTCAACAGCTCTTGACCCTAAACATCAACTATCCATGTTCTCCAGAGATGCTGCCTAACCCACAGAGTTACTCCAGCACTTTGTGTCGTTTTGAAGACAGTTTGGGTTCTTCTGGCTAAACTCCTTGCAAATGATATGTCTTACCCAGTGCCTGTTGGATATCACTGTTTTGAAAGTAGAATAGTAAGATTAAACGAGAACTTACCAGTTTGAAGTTTGATCTGTATTTTATGAGGAGGAACGTTGAGGGAATACGTGAAGAACCCGCTTCCAACGCATGCGTGTCATTCTTCAAAGCAGCGGTGTGAGGTCACAGAAACTATAATGACCTAACATAGTAAGATTATCAAAGAGATACCAGTTTTGATATGATCATAGGAGGGTGGGAGCGGAGGGCACGTATTCCCTCAACGTTCCTCCTCATAAAATACAGATCAAACTTCAAACTGGTAAGTTCTCGTTTAATCTTACTATTTTACTTCGGAGTCACGTGAGTGACTACGTGAAGATTTCAAAGCTCTGTGACCTCATGCCGTGGAACGAGTCCATGCTTCACAACTGCCTTGGGTATTGGGAGAGAGTATCATTAGCAATTTTAGACACACTTATACAAAGACTTGTGTGATATAACGAGAAAATACATTTATTAATTGAAATCATAGCCCTGTAACCCTTCGGGCAAATTATAATATTGAACGTAAAATGCTTTCCGAAAATGATGATGGTTCCAAAACTGGTTTATTATAAAACCTTTGGAAAGTCCTTTCGGATGACCATCCTGCTATTCTGAGGATTTGGTCCGTGGGTACCTCAGAATTTTTGCTGCGGATGTTGCTGCAGCCCTGGTGGAATGAGATTTAAAACCATTAATGTCTATTCCTGCCATCTTTAGGACACATTTGAGCCACCTTGAGATAGTTTGGGTCGTGACCCTTTTGTGCGGTTTCTTGTAAGAAATTAACAAAGCCATTTCCTGACCTCGAATGCTCTTAGTATATTCCATGTATAATTGGATATGTCTTGCTATACACAGACGTTCGTCATATGGATATGCCATAAATTCAATCACTTGACCCGATGAACCTGGTCTGTTTGTTTTATTAACTCATGTATGACAAACACCAGTTTCTCTGGTGAGATGATCAAGGAGTCCAGGCTCAGTTTGCTTAATGACTGGACTCGTTGTGCAGTAACTAACGCCATGAGCATAACCATCTTCATGGTCAGTTTCTGCAGTGATAATGCTGTTTATGGGCGACCAGCTCCTCAGCATGTTTAAAACGACACCCACATCCCAGATTTTGGAGTACCTGGTTTTAGGGGGATTTGCATTGAATATGCCCCTCATAAGTTTTGTTACCAGGGGGTGCGTTCCCACCGTGTGCCGCTCCGTTCCTTGTGATAGGTAATTGGAGAGTGCACTTCTGGCACTATTGATGGCACTGTAGCCCAATCGTTTGTCATAATGGAGGTTTGTTAAGAATTCCAATACGGCCGGAATGTTCTTGGCCCTTTGGTCTAGGTTGTTGTCAAAGCAGTATATGCCCCATTTCTTGATGTGTCCGAGGTACTGCTTCCGTGTTGACAGTCTTTGTGCGGATGTGATGAGATTCATCGTCCTGTCTGACAGCCCCATGCCGTGTAGTGGGTCTTTCAGACTCTACAAATCAACAAATCCATAGTCTTATGGCATGGGTGACTGCCCCCCCCCCAGTTACTGGATGAATTAATAAATTCGGGCTATGTCCAATAATGGAACATGGTTCTAACACCATCCCCTGTATGACCGAATACCACGGTTGAGTAGGCCAATCGGGTACTATGAGAATCCCAGATGCCGAATATTGTTGAATTTTCCTTTGTACCCGATTGATGAAGAAGAATGGGGGAAAAGCATAAAAAACGCCATTTCCCCCAATGCAGTGAGAAAGCATCTGTAGCTTCTGCCCCAGGGTCTGGTTCCCAGGACACATACCTTGGTAATTGGTGATTCAACCTGGACGCAAAAATATCAATATCTGGTCTACCATATTTTGCTGTAATTTCAGCAAATACATTTTTATTTAACATCCATTCCGTGTTTTCATTAAATTTGCGTGACCTGGTGTCTGCCACTGAATTTAGCTTACCTGGTAGGTATGTTGCCGATATCCAAATGTTTCTTTGGATACACCATTTTGTAATACCATAGACGAGTTGTCAATAATGATGGGGTTGGAGCAATACCTAATGCTACGTTCCCACCACTGTAGTTCAATTATAGCTTCCGTAGGCAGCTCCATAGGTCTATCAAAATGACCTTTGTTAAATTTGAGTGCTCTAATTTTTGCTCTTTGCAAATTTTGATAATGTAATGGCCCAAAATGTGTGGCCGGGAATGTAGCCACAATCTTCCCAATTATCCGGCCTACCCGTCTAATGGAGGGTCTGTTGGTGTTAAGAAGCTCGCTGCAATCCTCCTGTAGGGCTGCGGCTTTATTTATTGGTAAAGTTACTAACATATTGACCGTGTTAATGGTGAATCCTAGATAATCCATATTAGTTTCTGGTATCAATTTACACTTAACTACCGTCTGTGTTCCCCTCTGATGGGTACTGTATAGTATGCATCTTTTAAGTCAATGCTTGCCATATAGAAACCAGCTGATACTAATTCTTTAGCAGTGATAAAGGTATCCATCTTAAAATGAACATATTGAACGAATGTGTTTAGGGTTGAAAGGTCAATGATAATCCTGCAACCCCCATCTTTTTTATTTTTAATAAATATGTTTGATACAAATTTTAATTGTTCATGAGTAGTATGCTCAATCACACCTTTTGTATACAATCGTTGTAGCTCCATGTGGGCTTTAGATTGTTCGGTTTTTGTAAGGACGAAATGCCTTTCTGGTGTATGTTGTACTGGGGGGTTATTGGGATGAGTAAATTTTATCAGATAACCCTGAATACTGCTTAGAACATACGAGTCTGTAGTGATTTTACACCATTCGTCACTGTAGTATTGCAACCTCCCTCCCACCGTCGTGGGTCCCTTTTTTACAAAAGAACCACACCCACCTACATCCATGGTTACTGGTGGTTGTATTATTTTCTTTGTTTTTTGAAAAAAGGGGGTTTTGTTTTTATTCGTGTTCGTGGTTGTACTGGAGGTTTAGGCTTCCGCATCTTCCAGGGTGGCCGTCCCTGGCCATACCCTAAAAGAAGGCTGCTGCGGGTTATATTGGGTTCTGGCACTGCCACTGATATAAGCCACACTTTTTGGTCTTCCATGTGGCTGGTACCGTGATCCAAAATAAGCCTTTGCGCTGGTTTTGATGAGCCCCAGTGTCTTGGCTTCCCCAAACAAAAGGGTTGGGGTTTTAACGGCTCTTTGTTTGCAAATTGTTGCATATTTAGGATCCAGTGCTGGCTGAATAGCAGCCCTCTGCATGCTATTCAGCTCATATTGTACATTACAGAACAGGGCTAGTGCGTCTTGGTGGCCTTTAGTTTGCTCTGTTTTGTCCAGGGTGCGGATGTAAGCTGTGATCCCTGCCGTAAGCCCCTTTAAGGCTTTCTGGATTTTGAGATCATGGTTCCTGATGTCCCTCCCCAAATGCTTCCAAATGCATTGGTTGACACTGGGGATTTGTAATGCATCACAGTTACCAGGTGGCAGATGTCTGGCCAGTGTCTCTGTGAATATTTGTTGTTGGAGTTGATAGCCAGACATGTAGTTAATACTGGCTGCCATCCTGGAATCCAAGTCTGCCCCTGTTTGACTTGGTTTGAAGTAATCAGCCACCATGTCCAGCAGTGTATGTTTTTCTGCAGATTCAGGATCATGGGAAGCTGTGTGATCAGGGTCTGGCCCATCAGGGTCCTGCCCACTCTCCTCCGAAGAGGTCGAGATTTCAGGGGGTCCCTCACGGGGTACCCATATGGGGCTTGCCTGCCCACTGTGGCTAGTCTCCACATTCATGGGACTGCCACTGTTAAGGAGCTCCTCCAGCAGCTCCTTTAGACGGTCTCTACGTTGAGCTGCACTTGCTATTTTTGGCTGCTCCCATTCCTGCAGCCTTTCAGCAGTGTGCTGCTCTTCTCTGTATCCCAGCTGTTCCCGGCCCCGGTACTCACGGGTGCTGGTTTGCGGGCTTTCCTCGTCCCGCCGCTGGCCACACCGGTCCTGACTGTCTGTCCACGTCTGTTCCAGGTCAGCTGTTTCTCCTGGCTGCTCCGTATGCAGCCACTCATAGCGGGTTTGTTCCGTCTCCTGCACCCGTTCAGCCCTGGTCCGATATTGATACGGGCTGGTCGCCCGCTGCTGCTCCAAGTCGGGCTCTGCTAGATGGTGCGTTTTTGTTTGAACTTTGCCTCCCGGCCGGTGAGTAAGTTTCGTCGGTGCCAGAATGATTTCTGGCACAGCTGATTCCTCTACCGAGGCATCTAGAGCCGACGGCTGCTGTCTCTGCCGTTCATCCACGTTTACAACGCGTTTCTCGGGCAGCTTGTTTGCAGACCGCTTCCTTTTCACTCTGTCCATTTTGCTGTGAATAAAAATGCAGAGTCCTTACCTGCCTTTTGCTGGTCCTTTTTTCCTTCTCCCGTTACTGGGGGACGTCCTCCACCCTTCTGTTGACTCGTGCAATGCGCTGTAGCGATATGACACGCATGTGTTGGAAGCGGGTTCTTCACGTAGTCACTCACGTGACTCCGAAGTAAAATAAACTGTGTTTCCTTCATAATAAGAGAGACCCTATTTCAGGAATCGCTTTTTGGTCAGAAATTGCTCTGCAGCTTTTAGTGAGTACGATAAGGTGCAGCACAAATGTAGAGGCCCAGGAAATGGAGATGGGGGTAATGCTAATGAGTGATAAGGGGGTACCTCATTAAAACATACAGAATAGTGAAAGGTCTGGATAGAGTGGATGTGGAGAGGATGTTTTCACTGATGGGAGAGTCTAGGACTAGAGGTCATAACCTCAGAATTAAAGGACGCTATTTTAGGAAGGAGATGAGGAGGAATTTCTTTAGTCAGAGGGTGGTGAATCTGTGGAATTCTTTGCCACTGAAGACTGGGGAGGCCGTCAGTGGATATTTTTAAGGCCGAGATAGATAGATTCTTGATTAGTACAGGTGTCAGAGGTTATGGGAAGAAGGCAGGAGAATGTCGTTAGGAGGGAGAGATAGATCAACCATGATTGAATGGCGGAGCAGATTTGATGGGTCGAATGGCCTAATTCTGCTCCTATGAACTTATGAAACGACGGCTGTAACGTGGCCCAAGTGTGCAGGTGAGTGCTGGAATCTCTGGGAGCATGGTTGGTGAGAATCGGCGGAGAATAAAATGGATTCAATGTCGGATTAGGCTGTATTTGGTGTTTCATTTGCTTGGAATCCAGAACGTTATACTCAAGAATTTTATGTACAATAGGAATGGGGTTGAATTTTGCTGAGCTCTCCAGAAAACAACAGAGAAATCTTTACATGAACCAAGAGGTCCATTGGGACTAATAGTCATTTCCAGGCTGTGAAACAAAGCTGCTTGCAGTTATCTTTTGGCATGAATTCAATGCCAATGGTATGATTTGCAGCAACATTTCCACAAGATTTGCTAAAGTGAAGAAAAGCACCAGGGCTATCAATTCATCAATAACTTCTGTTGGTGTCGGGTAATTTACAATCATTGTTTTATTTCCTAAATCAAAAATTGTCCCTGCTGGAACATGAAATGTTTTTGGAACAGGACCTGCAGTATCCCATTTCCCTACAATCATATCGCGGTCATGAGACCTGGGTTCGATCCTGACTACGGGTGCTTGTCTATACCGGGTTTGTACCACTGTGACCAGTGTGGGCTTTCTCCGGGTGCTCCGGTTAGATCCCCCACTTCAAAGACATACAGGTTTGTAAGTTAATTAGCTCAGGATAATTGTAAATTGTTCCCAGTGCGTGTAGGATAGTGTTAGTGTGCGGGGATCACTGGTCCATGTGGACACAGTGGGTTGAAGGTCCTGTTTCCACACTGTATCAATAAACTAAACTAAACTAAACTAAGTAAAACATCCTGATTTGGCATTACTTCCAGCACCAATTTGGCACCAGATGAGTCAGGTTACTCCGTGCCGATCATGTATAGGCCAGACTGGGTAAGGAAGAAGGGCATTAGTAATCAGTTGCTTTTTATTACCTATCTGAAAAGTTCCAGTACAGCTCTAACGGAATATGCTATTCGGAGTAGGAAGGAACTGCAGATGCTGGTTTACACTGAAGATAGACACAAAGTGCTGGAGTAACTCAGTGGGTCAAGCAACATCTCCGGAAAAAATGAATAGGTGATGTTTCGGGTCGAGAGCCTTCTTCAAACTTAGTTAGTCCAGTATTTTGTGTCTATCATCGGAGTAAACCAGCGTCTGCAGTTCCTTCCTACATACAGTATTTGCTCTAACTGAATACTGCTTTCTATTTGTAGATTTTAAATAATGAATTGAATTGAATTGAATACTTTATTGTCACATGTGGCAAGTCACAGTGAAATTCTTTGATTGCGTACCCAAGGTAAGTAAGTAAGTAAGTAAGTAAGTTTATTGGCCAAGTATTCACATACAAGATATTTGCCTTGGTGCTCCGCCCACAAGGAACAACATGACATACAGTGACAGTTACGAATGACTCAGAAAACACTAAACATTAATAATAATAAAACATTAATGATAAAACCCCATTGATCAAGCATGTGAACCAACAAAATACCAGTAAGTAAAGATATGTAAATAGTTGCCCATAAATGGCGCTTACGAATTTGCAAATTCTCCCCCTTTGTTGTTAATGTCCCACAGTTACCAAGTCATGACAGCAGTATTTGAACTCATGGATTCTATTTTCATGATGAATTAAACTGCAGAGTTATTGCAGGGAGATCTGAAGTTCAGTGAACAGCAGAGGCTCATCAGTGCTCAGTGAACAGTCACAGTCAACCCTGGTGTTCTGTCGAAAATGGAATTGAAATACTCGAGGAGATAAGGATTGCACTGTGGCACAGCTGGTGGAGCTGCTGGTGGAGCTGCTGGTGGAGCTGCTGGTGGAGCTGCTGGTGGAGCTGCTGGTGGAGCTGCTGGTGGAGCTGCTGGTGGAGCTGCTGGTGGAGCTGCTGGTGGAGCTGCTGGTGGAGCTCCAGCGACTCGTGTTCAGTCTTGACCTGAAGGCGGCACGGTGGCACAGCGGTAGAGTTGCTGTCTTACGGCCCTTGAAGCGCGGGAGACCTGGGTTCGATCCTGACTACTGGTGCTATCTGTACGGAGTTTGTACGTTCTCCCCGTGACCGTGTGGATTTTCTCCGGGATCTTCGGTTTCGTCCCACACTCCAAAGATGTACAGGTATGTCGGTTAATTGGCTTGGTATAAATGTTAAAAAAATGTCCCTAGTGTGTAGGATAGTATTAATGTGCGGGAAACACTGGTCGGTGCGGACTCGGTAAGCTGAAGGGCCTGTTACCGCGCTGTATCTAAACTAAACTAAACTAAACTAAACCTCTGGTGTTGTCCGTGTGGAGTTTGAACTTTCTTCTCATGTGGATTTCCGCTCGATGCTCCGGTTTCCTCCAACATCCTAAAAAACCTATGGGTTGTTAGTTCAATTGGCCACTGTAATTTTCCCTTGGTGTAAAGAAATGATAGTATAATGAGGGAGTTGAGGAGGAAGGAATATGGGGAGAATAAATAGGGATTAATTTTAGGATTAGCATGAATTTCACACAAAGGGTGGTGGGTGTATGAAGCAAGCTGCCAGAAGTGGTAGTTGAGGCTGGGACTATCCCAACATTTAAGAAGTACAGGTACATGGATAGGACAGGTTTGGAGGGATATGGACCAAATGCAAGCTGGTGGGACTAGTGTAGCTGGGACATGTTGGCCGGTGTGGGCAAGTTGGGCCGTAGGACCTGTTTCCACACTGTATTACTCTAAGACTCTAAATTGGTGCTTGATGGTCAACATAGACTTGATGGGCTGAAGGGTCTATTTCTGTGCTGTATGATTTTATGACAAAATAAATAATAGCAATTTTCTCCTTAGAAATAGGAACAGGAGGTTCTAATTAAAGATGCCTCAGTGTTAATGTTGAGACCATGGCAATCCCATAATCTAGAAACAAGGGAGGTTACATTGAAAGGTTATATTGATTGTTAGGATTGCACAGTGGGGCAATGAATACAGACACTAATTCACAGCTCCAGCCATCCGGGTTGTCTTCCAATGCTGTCGGTGTGGAGTTCTCCCTGTCACCATATGGGTTTCCTCCAGGTTGCCTGGTTGTTGTCCACATCCCAAAGACTTGCTGGTGGACAAATGAATGGGCCACTGCAAATTGCCTGGGTGTGCAGGGGAATGTTGATGAGTATAAACTGGAATTAAGGTAAGATTGGTGCCTGAAGAGCCAGTGAATTTGATAGAATGTAGCCGAATGCTACGATATGGCAACATTATATGACCTGGAATAGTCCTCTTGGACTTGTCTCCCTCTTTGAAGATGACAATGACCACCTAATCCATTGCCTCCATCCACCAAGAGGGATTGTGGACCAACCTCCTCAAATTTATTGGGTAGATGTCCATCTTCCCATTATTTCAATACCTCACCACCAAGTTCTATTTGCTCCTGTGGTCATGCTGTTTTTTCAGTTAGCGTAGGGATTTCAAGTGATTGTTGATCAGGAATAAGGGTGAGACTGGGCCATATGATTCAAGGACAAGAGTACGCAAACACTCCAGGCATTGGTTTTGGCTGATAGTCATTCTCAAAGCTTGGTTTGGGAACAGCTCCATCCAAGACCCCAAGAAATTGCAGTGGATTGTGGACGCAGCCCAGACCATCGCACAAACCAACCTCCCTTCCATTGACTCCATTTACACCTCACGCTGCCCTCGGCAAGGCCAGCAGCATAATCAAGGACGAGTCGCACCCTGGCCACTCCCTCTTCTTCCTTCTCCCTTCTCCGATCAGGCAAGAGAAATAGAAGTGTGAAAACGCACACCTCCAGATTCAGGGACAGTTTCTCCCCAGCTGTTATCAGGCAACTGAATCATCCTGACCTGAACTACTGAACTACTATCTACCTCACTGGTGACCCTCGGACTATCATGGATCGGACTTTACTGACTTAACCTTGCACTAAACATTATTCCGTTATCATACAATACAATACAATTTATTTGTTATCATTTGAACCTCTTGAGGTTCAAACGAAATTTGGTTTCTGCGCTCATACACACAAGAAAAAGATGCAAGACACAACACAATTTACACAAACATCCATCACAGTGAATCTCCTCCTCACTGTGATGGAAGGCAAAGTCTTATCTCTCCCCTGCACTCCTCCCGATGTCAGAGTCAAAGCCATCGGCGGGCGATGGTAAGTGTCCCGTGGCCATTAAAGCCGCGCCGGGCGATGCAAGGCCGCGCTCCGGGTCTTGGTGTTGGAGCCCCCGGCGGGCGCTAGCAAGTCCCACGGCCGTTAAAGCTGCGCCGAGCGATGTAAGGCAATGTATCTATACACAGTAAATGACTCGATTGTAATCATGTAGTCTTTCCGCTGACTGGTTAGCACGCAACAAAAGCTTTTCACTGTACCTCGGTACACGTGACAATAAACTAATCTGAAACTGAAAAGTATTCTGAAAATATGCCAGGAGGAGCCCATCATTGGTGTATTAAGGCAATAGAACGAGAAGCAGTGTGGAACATTTAGGAGGTGTAATCATTTGCTACATTTGATTAACTCCGTGTCTTAATCTTTGTCGGTGATCGAGAAACTTCAGTGAAACATTTTGCCGGGATGAATCTCTCTCCATGTTTTCACTAAGATGTCGGCTGCCCTCGTCGATAATCCCCGCGCGCAGCTCTCACGTTTACAGATGCACCGCAGGCGTTTCTTCTGATTGACAACACCATTATTGTAGTAATTTACGATCCCGATGTTTATGTTCATCTCAGAAATGTAATGGCACGCCCCACAGAACTGTGAAGAGGAATAGCTGTCGTCCCTGTCTTCCGTACATCATCTTCGCGAGGTTGATAGTGTCGAACGTTTAATCAGGATCCTAAACATTGCCCAGTGTCCTGTGTGTTCAAGGGTAGTGGGGCGCAGGGAGAGGGGGATTGGGGAGGGGGGAGGAAGGAGGAGGGAGGAGGGGGGGGGGGGGGTGAGGAAGAAGCACATGGTTGCTTCCTTTGATGGTCGTTCCAAATAATTGAAAGGTTGGGATGAAGAAAGACATGTCTTTTATTAAACTCAAAGTAAATAGTTCTTTCTGGCAATCAAAGCAACAAATGAGAGGCAGTTTGACAGCACACATGAGATGTAATTGGTGTTTACTGGCTTTGATTACATCTACATCTTGAATCTTTGTCAGTAATCTCAGGTCTTCAATGGTTCACCTCCCTCTTCTTAGCTAGATGCTGCTCCAAGATATTTAATTGCAGGCCTATTTATTATTGAATTGGCTTGCCTATTTTTGTTTTTCATCATCTTCTTCCATTTCATCTTCACTCCATTTAGAACCAAATTTTCCCACAAAGCTTGTACCTGAGGGGGGCATTCAATCACATGAATTGTAAACCTTGCCTCTGCTTTGGTTTCAGCTGCCACTGCTCAACCTTCCCATTGTTCCTTCTGATGGAAATTCACAGTCCTTTGTTGAAGGAACAGGAAGGCAATCGTACTCGTGTCCGTTGATATTTCGCTGCTTCCTATAGGCATTGAAGTCACAGAGAGTTGTGAGTCTGTGGAATTATCTGCCTCAGAGGGCGGTGGAGGCCAGTTCTCTGGATACTTTTAAGAGAGAGCTAGATAGGGCTCTTAAAGATAGCGGAGTCGGGGGATATGGGGGAGAAGGCAGGAATGATGAGAAGTGCTGGCTCAAAGGGCCGAATGACCTACTCCTGCACCTATTGTGTATTGTCTATTTTTTTGTCTATTGAAGCAGGTGGCAATATAGAACTATGCAGTAGGGAATGGTAAGAAAGCATGGCAGAAAGAAGAACTAGGGAACTTGTAGATTTTGATCACTTACTGGGGCAGGATTTAGCCTGGGGGTGAAGGGTGGGAGGAAATCACAAAACTGCTAACCATGGGTGGAGAAGATCTGTTGGATCAAATGACCCCTCTCTGTGATAGAGCTGGGTCAGTGAATGTCAGAATTATGGCACTTTGATGGGGAGAGATTTGCATTAAGGTGCTGCATTGCCCCATTGCAGTTTTCTCTCTTCTACTCCTTCTACTTCTACATGACGGTACTGTGGTGCAGCGGTAGAGTTGCTGCCTTATGCCCCGTCCCACTTAGGAAACCTGAACGGAAACCCGTGGAGACTTTGCGCCCCACCCAAGGTTTCCGTGCGGTTCCCGGAGGTTGCAGGTGGTTGCCGGAGGTTGCAGGTAGTGGAAGCAGGTAGGGAGACTGACAAAAACCTCCGGGAACCGCACGGACACCTTGGGTGGGGCGCAAAGTCTCCAGAGGTTTCCGTTCAGGTTTCTTAAGTGGGACAGGGGCATTACAGCACTTGCAGGGCCGGAGACCCGGGTTCGATCCCGTCTACGGCTGCTGTCTGTGCGAAGTTTGTACGTTATCCCCCAGACCGCGTGCCGCTTTTCCCCCGTTATCTCCCTTGCCGATTTTTCTCGAGATCCTCTGTTTCCTCCCACACTGCAAATACTTACAGATTTGTAGGTTAATTGGCTTGGTATAAGTGTAAAATTTCCCTAGTGTGTGTAGGATAGTGTTAGTGTGCGGGGATCGCTGGTCGGTAGGGACTCGGTGGGCCGAAGGGCCTGTTTCCGCGCCGTATCTCTAAACTAAACTAAACTCCTCTCAGAAGCGCGAGGATATGACTACGGAACTATCATTAGGCATCGGATATCTCAGCTTGCAATTAAGCAGTAGAAAGCTGAGGGAGGATTCATTTCTCCAATTAACTTTCTGTAGGCAGGGGCCTCTGCCTGTTTATTGAGAAATAATGAGCTTTCTTGCTCCAAGTTTGACATATTCATGGCCCCGAGAGTAACTACATTTATTAGTTCATTTTTATTTATGTGCTTTAGTCAAAATTGTTTCAGTTTTTTTTATTGAGACTAGTTAGAAGTAAATGATTGTCATGAGAAAGTGCCTAATAGTATCGTTCTCCCTCCCCAGTATTTAAATTTTCCATAGCAGATGCTATTTTTCTAATTATTTATTTCCCAATTTAAATGTTATGTTCTCCTCCTCCGGCATCTTAAATATCATGCATAGATTTGGTAATGAGATAGGCTTGAAGAAATAGCAGCACAAACCCCGACACTTGTTATTTTTGATTCTGTTCCTGAACATGCAGGTTTAGTGTCCTTTCCAGCACCTTGCTGAACTTTTCATCTGTGGCCTTTGTTTCCACCAAAATCCCCCTTGCCCGCGTTCACATTATCTCCCATCCTTCGTCCTGCCTCCCGTCTCTCCCAACTTTCACCCCCCCACCCCCGCCTCCTCTCTCCCCCGCAATCAGTTTGAAAAAGGTTCCCGTTCCGAAATGTCACCAATCCATGTTCACCAGAGATGCTGCTTGATTCTCTGAGTTACTCCAGCACTTTGTGTCCCATAATACCAACGTTGGCTGTGTGAGGTTTAGTTTACCTTAGTTTAGTTTAGTTTAGAGATACAGTGCGGAAACAGGTCCTTTGGCCCACCGAGTCCGAGCCGACCAGCGATCACCCTGCACATCAACACTATCCCACACATTCTAGGGACAATTTAAATATACACCAAGCCAATTAACCTGCAACAGACCTGTATGTCTTTGGTGTGTGTGAAGAAACAGAAGATCTCGGAGAAAACCCACGCGGTCTTAGGGAGTTGGTAAAAACTCCGTGCAGACAGCAACCATTGTCGGGATCGAATCCGGGTCTCTTGTAAGGCAGTAACTCTACCACCGCGCCACAGTGCCGCCCGGTGTTGCGGAAATACGGTTAGTGCCCACACAGCTATCTGGCTGGAAAATCACTGCCATCTTTTCTTTATTTGCTGGTTGGAGTTGAAGGATTTCAATAAATGCACTCCAGAGATAATATAATATTGTACATGTTCCATAGATATAGTGTTTCAGCAAATTCGAAGATGCAAAAAGGGCTGCAAAGAGTTATAAACAGGTTATGAAAGTGGATAAGAAGTTTTCAGATGGAACATAGTCTGGGAAATTATCCAGTTTGGAAAGATGAATGACAAAATGAATTATTACTTAAATAGAGAGAGACTACAAAATGTTGCAGGAAATAGAGATTCAGGAGTGCCAGTACATCGAACTAATGCATGTGGCACGCAGATATCGCATGCAATGGAGAGGCTGATATATTGTTTACCTTTATTTCACGGTTTTGGAATGTATAAGCAGGACATTTTTAATGTAGTTTTATAGGACACCACTGGCATTGTACCTGGAGCATTGAATAGATGATTAGTCTCCATATTTAAGGAATAATACACTTGCATTTGAGCAGGTCCAGAGAAAGTTCATTGCATTGTCTGCGGATGTGGGGGTTAAGGAATGAAGTGAGACTGGGTTAGTTGGACCTGTATACATTGGTGTTTAGAAGGATGGAAGGTGATCCTATTCCAACATGTAAGATTGTGAGAGTGATCTTTAGGGTGAAAGCTGTGAGAGTGCAGCACTAAATGGGGATATCTGGAACTAGGGGCATAGGATAAGGATCACTCCATTCAGATAAAGACGAAGAGGAATTTCTAAAGAGCAGTGTGAATCTGTGGACTCTCTGCCTCAGTGAAGGCGAAGTCATTGAGAGTCCGGTCCAAGTGCTTGGCCTCTCGGGGCGGCGCCCAATCTAGACGAGCTGCAGGTTGCTTGCCAATGGTGAATGTAAGGTTGAGGACCCGCTCTACCCAACCTTTCCTAGGAAAACCACCTTCCAGATCCTGGATCAGGGAAGCACTAGATCTGGTACATAATCTAGGACCATATTCATAGCCTCAGAATTAGCGGACCTTCCTTTAGGAAGGAGATGAGGAGGAATTTCCTTAGACAGAGGGTGGAGAATCTGTGAAATTCTTTGCCACAGAAGGCTGTGGAGGCAAAGTCAATGGATATTTTTAAGGCAGAGATAGATAGATTCTTGATTAATATGGTATCAGGGGTTATGGGGAGAAGGCAGTTTAGGAGGGAGAGATAGATCAGCCATGATTGAATGGTGTAGACGATGGGCTGAATGGCCTAATTCTGTTCCTATGACATGAACAATCTGAGACTCATCACTTTCACTGAGAACTGTAGAGCAAATATTTTAGAAGGAAAATGAACATTTTCCAAATATTATTCTTTTACTGTTTTTAATTTTCTATGTCTTTTTAGTTCAATTTTATTTTTACGTTCAACAGTAAAATGAGAAAAATGTTTTAATTTTAATAATCTTTGAATGCCTCTGAATATTAGACATTGGTAAATATTTGATATGGATGATGTCTCACAGCCAAGACCATCAGTGTCTTTCAAGGTTGGAGATTCCTCAAGCACATCTGGATGGCCTGCAGATGTTTGAACCTCCAGCTGTGGAAAAGACCAACAGGGTATCACACCTGCATGCAGCCCAGGTAACTCTATGAGGGTAGACAATAGCCTATGAGCCCCGGCTGAAGGATCAGAGCAGAGAGATCTGATGATGTACAACCAGTTTTGTTTGGCAACCACTATTCCAGGTGAAGAACTGTGGCAGAAGGTTTCTCCAGCCACGGGCTACTATTGGTGTGCAAGTGTGATGACTTGTTTCCACAGGTTAGAAGAATGAGTGGAGAAGTTAACAAAGCGTACAGAAAAATAGTCTGTGCATGTTAAATGGTGCAAGTGAACGTTATCCAGATGGATTAGAAACAAGAAATGGGTGTAGACATCCAATCCAATCCAACTTTATTTGTTAAGCACTTTAAAACAACCAATGTTGACCAAAGTGCTGTACAGAAGAATAAACAAGAAATCATAAACAGACAACATAACAGCAAAGTGCTTTACATAAATTAAATAATAAGTTCCATTACAAACCATAGAAAAAGGTTAAAAGAAAAATGAATAAAATGGACACAACACATTTTAGAGTTCAACACAAACGTCCCCCCACAGCAGAATCAAAACTTTCCACTGTGGGGAAAGGCACCAGAAAGTTAACTATATGCTTTAGACATGCCCTAAGCAATTCATCATGGCATGTCTGACATATCCCAGGCACCCGCCATCCACTTAGTAATACCCTAAAGCATATAGTTCATCACCGACCAGGAGAAATTGGAGTTTTTGAGTATGATCTATGACCCTGGTTTGTAACTCTCAGAAAAATGTTGGAGCAATGCTTGGGAGAGAATGGTCAAAGAGAGAGCCGGAATATCTAATGAAATGCATCTCTCAGTTACGTACGTCTTCCATATGTTGACACCATGTTACACAATTGAGGTGTACAACATCATGAAGGACATGGATCCAGTGAAAGTTTATGTGCAAGAAGGAACTGCAAATGCTGGTTTAAACCAAAGATAGACACGAAAAGCTGGACTTTCGAGTCGAGACCCTTCATCACCCATTCCTTCTCTCCAGAGATGCTGCCTGTGCTGCTGAATTACTCCCGCTTTTTCAAGGTCAGTTTATTGTCACATGTACCAATTAAGGTACAGTGAAATTTGAGTTAAAAGCAATAGGACATACATCCACGTAAAATAAAAGTTAACATAAACATCCACCACAGCGGCTCCCCACATTCCTCACTGTGACGGAAAGTAATAAAGTCCAATCTTCTCCCTCTTTATTCTCTCGTGGTCGGGGCTGTCGAACCATCCGCGGTCGGGGCCATTAAAGCTCCCGCAGCCGGTGATCCGACGCCCTCGCGTCGGGGTGACCGAAACTCACGTGTTGGGACGGTCTAAACTCTCAGCGGGTTGGAGTTCCCGAATCGATCTCTAACCAGGGACCGCGGGCTCCACAATGTTAAAGTCCACAGGCCCACGGTTGGAGCTCTCCACTGCAAAGGGACCGCAAGCTCCATGATGGTAAGTCCGCGCCGCGCCCGCGGTTGAAGAGTTGGGTCGGTATCCAGGAAAGGCCGCGCCGCTCCGCGATGTTAGGCCGCAGTGGGGACGGAGATACAATATGGAAAAAAACTTGGTCAATATGGACATGGTGGGCTGAAGGGTCTGTTTTTGTGCTGTCCGGCTGCTCGCTGAGTCTAATTTAGAAGGGTCTTGACCCAAAACATCACCCATTCCTTCTGCTGAGTTACTCCAGCTTTTTGTGTCTATCTCTAATTTACTGGAGCTCCCTTCACTGATTACAGCCTTTCTGTTCCGGTCTCTCGTGAGCTACCTGCTGCAAACCCGGCACATGGTCAACCCACTGCCCCTGTGGCTGTGAGGGGTCTGTTCATTACCCCTGTGGGGAGGTTCAGGCAGGATGGGGAGTGCCATTCCTGCTCGTCCTTACATGCTGTTGCATTGTAGTAATTGTGGGACCAGTCTGGTCTAGTTTAGAGGTACAGCATGGAAACAGGCCCTTCGGCCCACACTAACCATCGATCTCACTCTGTTATCCACTTTTGCATCCACTCCCATGCACAAACCCGCACATATTTAGTTTAGTTTATTGTCACGTGTACCGAGGTGCAGTGAAAAGCTTTGGTTGCGTGCTAACCGATCAGCGGAAAGCCTATACATGGAGACAATCGAGCCATTCACAGTGCACTGACACATGATAAAGGGAATAACATATTTGGCATATGAGAGGAAACCGGAGCACCCGGAGAAAACCCACACGGTCACAGGGAGAATGTGCAAACTCCGCACAGACAGCGCCCAAGACCAGGATCGAACCTGGGTCTCTGGAGCTGTGAGGCAGGAGCTCTACCTGCTGCACCACTGTGCTGCCCAGTCCTTTGAGTTTTGGCTTGGTTCCCAGCATCATGGCGAATGCACAGTCCTGCATAGAAACTGCCATGGTGCTATTTAAATGGACTGAGTTGCCTGCTAAATATTATAGCACTTCCTTATACTTATTTCTAGCCAATTTCACTTTTTTTTTCCCCCTCATGAGATTGGACTGACAGAAGCTCCACACACAGCACATGTTCACCCATTAAAAGAAAGTGACTTCTATTTTCCATCAGTCGGATGCATTGAGAGTCTATTCTCACTTTCAAATTATAAACCGTGAAATTGCTCTCGGCAGTATTAGTGTGTGACTGCTTAATGGTGACACCAACCTATTTAAAACAAATAGATGAATACTGTATTAAAGTGGCTCATACAAAGCTGTTAGAACACGTTCATTAATATTAGTTAAAGTCCGCAATATTTCCTGGCTACATTTTAATTAGCCTAATTCTGATATATCTGAATGAATAACTTTGAGTTCTTCGGGTGGCTTAAAATTATAAAAATTTTCATGCGAGCTGGTTTTGTACATGGCACTTGGAAGTGGGAACTGATAATGGACATTTAGAGCATCGAAACTGTTCAATTGGATCTGGTTAATCCTATGACACCTTCCCTCCCTGACACCTGCCATCCATTGACTCCATCTACACCTCACGCTGCCTCGGCATGGCCACCAGCATAATCCAGGATGAGTCTCACCCCGGTCACTCCCTCTTCTCCCCTCTCCCATTGGGGGTAGAGATATAGAAGTGTAAAAACGCACACCTGCAGATTCAGGGACAGTTTCTTCCCAGCTGTTATCAGGTAATTGAACCATCCTATCAACAAACTGAGGAGCAGTCCTGAGCTTCTACCACACTGGAGATCTTCGGACTATCATTTAGAAAGAACTGCAGATGCTGGAAAAATCAAAGGTAGACAAAAATGCTGGAAAAACTCAGCGGGTGAGGCAGCATCTATGGAGCGAAGGAATAGGTGACGTTTCGGGTCGAGCATGGCCAAGGTGGTGTGGGCCCTTGATGATGCTGGCTGACTTTTTGAGATGGTGCCTCCCATAGATCTCTTCGTTGGTGGAGAGGTCAGCAATGGACCGGGAAGTATTCACCAATTTTTGTAATCTCCTTTGTTCCTGAGTTGCTGAACCAGTCCTTGATGCAACCAGTCAATATGTTCTCTGCCGTACACCTGTAGAATCTCAAGAGAATATTCATACTGAGTCTCCTCGATCTTCTGAGGAAGTTGTGGCTTTGAAGGGCTTTGTTTATGACTGCACCAATCCATTCAGGGCAACAACATTAACTAGACAAACCTTCAGGGCTGTCATTAATCGCATGTGCAATGTACTCCTGTATTAGCTTCAATAAAACGGAATATTCAGATGCAGATGGGAAATGGCTGAATAAATTCCATATTTCAATTTTCCTCACAATATAAAATAAATCCATTTTGTCCACGATGGTTCACAATGGTTCAAATACTAAATTATAAAATATTAAATTATTAGCGGTTCGAATACTAAACTAGGAATCCAGAGGACTGGACTAACAATTGAGAGTCAAGAGTTCAAATGACTCCCAAAAATGGTGAATTATAACCAGTGAACATAGAACATAGAACTCAGCACAAGAACAGGCTCTTTAGTCCACAATGCCTGTGCCGAACATGATGCCAAGTCAAATTAAATTAGTTTAGTTTAGAGATACAGCGGGGAAACAGGCCCTTCGGCCCACTGGGTCCGTGCCGACCAGCGATCCCCGCATATTAACACTATCCGACACACACTAGGGACAATTTTTACATTTACCTACATACCTGGACGTCTTTGGAGTGTGGGAGGAAACCGAAGATCACAGAGAAATCCCGCGCGGGTCATGGTGAGAACGTACAAACTCCGTATAGACAAGCACCCGTTGGGATCGAACCCGGGTCTGCGTTGCTGCAAGCGCTGTAAGGCAGCAACTCCACCGCAGCGCCACCGCGCCGTCCCTGCTAAACAATATGATAAAATAAGCAGAGCTTCGACAGAGGTCTCACTTTTCTTTCTTGAAATTGTCCTCAGGGTTTGCCAGAAGCATTCAGTGATCATTCTGAGTTAATGGAATTTGTGAGCATACAGGGCATGTGTCACTAACCCAGGATGCCCTGAAATGTTCTGCTATATACGCTGCCTTTATTTCTGAGGGAATCATGCTTTTATGTAGATAGCAGCATTGTCAAGACCCTTCTTCAGACTCAAGATCCAAGTCCATAGCTCCCACACCACCCTGGCCACACACTCATTTCAACCCTGCCATCGGGAAGGTACAGGAGCCTGAAAACTATATTGTCCAGGTTTAGGATCAGCTTCTTCCTGACAGCCAGTCGGCTATTAAACACTACAACCTCAAATAAGCTCTGAACTACATAGACAATTATTGTTATTATTGCACTACTTTTGTTTATTTTTGTGTATATGATCTATATATATATGTGTATAGGTAAGTATGTATATATATATACACCCTGAACTTGTTTTTCCTCTCTCATTTATTATATTGTTTACAGTGTACTATGTTTACATAGTCTGTTGTGCTGCTGCAAGTAAGAACTTCATTGTTCTATCTGGGACATATGACAATAAAACACTCTTGACTCTCAAAGGAAGCCTCCTCTCTTCTACATGTGCATCATCGTGGTAATGTGTGTTAAAATGCTGAAATATTGCAGTGATTACAGTTGCAATAGTTACACTTCATAGTTCATTACCTGGAGATCAACATTTTATAACAAATCGGAATATCACTTAAAGAGAGACTAATAGAAGCAAGTACAATTTGCATTTCGAAACCAGTCAAGAACAGATTTAATTTTGTTTGGGAGGGGGGGCAGCTATGTCATAGTCATAGAGTTATAGCAGCATGGAAACAGGACCTTCGGCCCAACTTACCAACATGTCCCATCTGTACTAGTCCTACCTGCCGGTGTCTGGCCCATATCCCTCTAAACCCATCCTATCCATGTCTCATGAGGCATTGTCATTCCAAGGAATGGCTAAAAATGCCGTGTGGAAACTGACCATTTCACATGCTGGATGGTCATTAAGAATGTACCTCTGAATTCGGCCCCTTGCTTTATGGAAATATTACCACGTTACCTGCTCACTATTATATTTAACCTCACTCCAAGAAGCCGGGACCCTGATCTTTATACATGGGACGCAGTCCAGCAAAAATGCTTGGACATCCTTCCCTAAGCATGCCCATGAGCTTGATGCAACTGGCTGCTGTAGGTGGCGCAGTGCCGTAGCTGGTAGAGTTGCTGCCTCACAGTTCCAGCAACCTGCACTTGATCTCGGCCTTTCATATCGATCTATTTTGCCCGCTCAACCCCACTCTCCCTGAACCCTTTGACCAATGGAGGCACCAATCCATTCATAACAAATCTGTGTCCTTTTCATTCTTATTAAACTCGTTCCATAATGCACTGTTAATCAGGGCTGCCAACATTGGGTGAGAGTTGGGAGTGACATATTGCGAGAGACCAAGCCCGAGGGAGGGTGTGGGGGGGGGGGGTGTGGGGGGGGGGGGGGTGGGGGGCGTGTGAGAGGGGGGAGTTCCCCCTCCCATTCATGCACACACTAGGTGCGGTTTACAGTGGCCGATTAACCTCCTGGCCCAGACATCTTTGGGATGTGGGGGGAAATCAGAGTCTCAGAGAAAACCCACATGATCACAGAGAAAATGTACAAAATCCCCACAGGCAAAAGGAGAGCTGAACAAACAGAGAAATGCGAAACAATGATTGTGCTAAACCTTTCTTAATATCTCCAAGTTTCCAACGTGATCAGGCACTGGTGAAATGAAATGTATTAGTTCTATGGTCTCATGCTGATGCCAGATTCAACAGATAGGGTGGCACAGTGCCACAGTTGCTGCCTTACAGCGCCAGAGTCCCGAGTTCAATCTTGACTATGGGTCTGGATCTAGAGTTATGATGTAGCAGGTTTATTAACTAGGCCGTTGTGCCACACCAGAATTGATGCCTGATGAAGGGTCTTGACCCGAATCGTCACTTATTCCTTTTTTCCAGAGATGCTGCCTGACCCGCTGAGTTACTCCAGCATTTTGTGTCTATCTTCGGTGTAAACCGATATCTGCGGTTTCTACTTACATGTGTAAAGAGATCTCATTTTTCTTCTCCAAAGGAAACCACAGCACTCACTTATGTTCTCCCCGTGACCATGTGGGTTTTCTCTTGGTGCTCCAGTTTCCTCCCACACTCCAAAGACGTACAGGTTTGTGGACGAATTGGCTTCTGCAAATTGTAAATTGTCCCTAGTGTGTACGATAGAGCTAGTGTACGGAGTGATCGATAGTCGGCATGGACTCGGTGGGCCGAAGGGCCTGTTTCCACGCTGCATCTCTAAAGTCTAAAGTCCAAAGAAGTTGTGGAGAATGTGTTGGCAGACCTGGATTTAGTGTTGGGATCGAGGCATATAATCCACCAGCACCCCAGCACAATCCTCCGTCATTTTGAATACAATAAATTCAAGAGGCTCTCAAATTTGCTATAATTGCTAAACTGCTTTACAAAAAAAGCCAGGGAACTCCTGCAGTGCAGAAACGATATCAGCGGACGCAACGAGGCATTCTGGGTAGAAGTTAATTAAAAATAAAAAAGGGATATGAATGTTTCATAAGCTGTTTGATAGAAGCAGCAATCCAGGTTTGCAGCCTGTCACAGCCTGTTCTATCAACTCCTATCCATTTCAGACCACTTTGAGCAACTTCCCAGAAAGATCTAAGAATTATTTATGGTGCAGATGCTAATTTACTTCTCAGTGCCTGTGATCTGTGAAAGTCAAAAGCAATCTGAACGTTGACATTAGCACTTAACCATTTCACCCTAATTCCCAGCACTAAATTAATCTAATCCGCATTCTAGATGACTACCAGCTCCAGGCCGACTCTATGGTGTCAGAATGGAGGTGATTAGTTAATTGGCCCATCAAACACTTCTCAGTGTAGGGATGAACTGCAAATGCTGGTTTAAATCGAAGGTAGACACAAAGTGCTGGAGTAACTCAGCTGGACAGACAGCAAATCTGGAGAGAAGGAATGGGTGACGTTTCTGGTTGAGACCCTTCTACAGACTGACATCAGGGGAGTGGGCGGTACAGAGATAGAACTTAGTTGGACAGTAAGACTGGTGGGAGAACTGGGGGGGAGGGAATGGAGAGAGAGGGAAACCAGGGCTACATTAAGTTAGAGAAATCAATGTTCATACTGCTGGGGTGTAAGCTACCCAGCAAAATTTGAGGTGCTGCTCCTCCAATTTGCACTGGGCCTCACTCTGACAATGGAGGAGGCCCAGGACAGAAAGGTCAGATTGGGAATGGGAGGGGGAGTTAAAGTGCTGAGCAACCGGGAGATCAGGTAGATTTACGCGGACTGAGCGGAGGGGTCCAGCGAAACGATCGCCGAGCCTGCGCTTGGTCTCGCCGATAAACACACGCTGATATACACACACTTCTCAGTCTTGTGCTCCAGTCACGGAAGACGGACAGGAAATCAGAACACAGTCAATAGTGTCTTCAACTGTAAACTCCACACAGGGAACACCAGAGGTCAGGATCGAACCCGTGTCGCTACAGCTATGAGGTAGCAGATTTATTAGCTTGGCCGTTGTGCCACACCAGGATTTTAAGAGATCTGATGTCTGATGAAGGGTCTTGACCCAAAATGTCACTTATTCCTTTTCTCCAGAGATGCTGCCTGACCCGCTGAGTTACCCCAGCATTTTATGTCTATCTTTGGTGTCAACCAACACCTGCAGTTCCTACTTACACATGTAAAGAGATCTAATTTTTCTTCTCCAATCGAAACCACAGCACTCACTGTCTACTCTTATAAGATCTTTGCTCGTGGCCTACCAGCTGGCTTGGAGCGCCGTTTCCTGGCGGGGACCGCCCAGCACCTCGGCCTCGGCGGCGGCACAGCGTTGGAGCGGAGTGGAGTGGAGCGGGCGATGCCTTGCCTGGGTCGCCGCGCTGGAGCGACGCGCTGGAGCTCTGGCGAGCTGGACCGCCGAGAGCAACATCTCCGGGCTGCGGGTCTGCGGAGCGGAGAGGCGGCGGTGCGGAGAGGCGGCAGTGCGGAGAGGCGGCGCCGACTTTTTCATCGGGAGCCTGGGAGCTCCAAACCGGCGCGGCCTTGTCGGCTTCGGCAGCCGCGGGCTCCAACCAGGAAGCGGCCGTTCCAGGTGGCCCAGCCGCCGAAAGTACTCTCCCGACGCCGGGGCAAGACCACCCGGTGAGAACGGCCAGGGACATCGGGCCTCCGTAGAGGCAATTGCGGTGGCCTCAATAGGCCTGACTTTGGGGTGAACATGGGGTGGGGACTGGACATTGTGCCTTCCTCCACAGTGCTATCCACTGTGGGGGGATGATTTTTTTTGTCTAATTGTAGTCCTGTAGGTCTGTGTCCAAGATGGCTGCCGTGAAGAGAGAGTGGACGCTGGCGCGCTTTGGCTGCCGCTGCTCTCTCTTCACACTGTGTTTTTGATTTTCTGTTTTTGGATTGAATTCTGTTTTTAATTTGTGTCTCTGTGATGTCTTTATTACTTGTTATATTCCGATTATATATTTTTATTCCGATTACTATGTAAGGTGTCCTTGAGATGTCTGAAAGGTGCCCATTAAATAAAATTTATTATTATTATTATTACTCACCAGGTCTAATGGACACCAGTTCAGCACGAAACAAGAAGAACAACTTGGAGTTCCAACGTGCAGCAACATTTTGGCCCTGAGCTTTTGCTACCTGTTGCTTCGATTCTCCAAGTTTCCAATGTGATCTGGCACCGCCAAGTAATATTAAATAAAATCTTTCAGTTCTATGGTCTCATGCTGCTTCACCAGATGGCGGATGTGCAGCAGTAGAGTTGCTACTTCAACGGGTATAAATTTAGAGAACAACAGCACCAGAGACCCAGGTTCCATCCTGACTACGGAGTTTGTACGTTCTCCTCGTGACCGCGTGGGTTTTTCACGGATGCTCCGGTTTCCTCCCACACTCCAAAGGCGTACAGGTTTGTAGGTTAATTTGGCTGTGGTAAAAATTGTGAATTGTCCCCAGCGTGGAGGATAATGCTGGTGTATGAGGTGGTCGCTGGTCCCCACTGAAAGTTTAAAACTCGGCAGTAAAAGGTTTCATTCACACCACTCTACAATCTCATGGTCTGTACCTGGGCACGTCTGAAAAGGTCTACAATGCCAGTTCCTTGTGAAAGGAAACTGAAGTACAAAAAAATAAATGGGATTTTAGGCCGGGACTAACCCATCGTTTAAAAAACAGTTGGACAGGTACATGGATAGGTCAGGGCTGGGACATTGTTGGCCGATGTGGGCAAGTTGGGCCGTAGGGCCTGTTTCCACACTGTATCACTCTATGGCTTAACATAACATGGGTGACTGGCGTCCAGGAGGAAAATAGGGAGAGAAAAAGGGAGGTCTGATGCTCAAACTGAGTAGAAGGAGGTTGCGATGTTAATGCTGTTGCCGATCAGATTGGGTGGCGATTTGAACCAAAAGGTGATATCTAAAGTTCCACCCGTTGAAGCTATTGATGTAAGGTCTGGCATTGAGTATCTATCACTAAACCATCTGGTGTCTTTAAACCACTGAGAAGTAGGAAGGAGTGTGAGAAAAAAGAATTTAGATATAGTTTGTGTGAAAGTGTTTACAAAGTTGTCTGAACGTTGACATGAACAGCTGATTATAGAACGAGTGCAGGAGTAAGAGTCGGTCATAATAAATGGCAGAGCAGATCGAAGGGTTGAGAACATTTCTATGTTAAGAAATGAGTACAAATCATTATTTGAAAGTACATCTTGAAAACCTATTGGTTCCCAGTACCACTGGCTGCCTAGTTCACAGAGTTGAAAGATCTTAAGCACTTTGTAAATTTCTCTTTGTTAAAGCGCTCAGATTTTTATGCATTCACATGTATATTTGAGTTATGCTTTGGATTTATTTAAATAGGATGAAACTTTCTAAGGCTTGTAACCTTCATTAATAGCTGGCAAAACTGTTGACCTCCAAACACATTCCATGGATCAATCTTCTGTGTGGGATGAAAGGAATTTCTCAATTTGTTATTTTATTTTATGTTCGAATGAAACATCGAACTAAAGGCAAAATGGTTTTCGTTCCAGATATCAATGTGTTCTCTTTAAAAAGTGACATTAACTTCTGTGAGGAATTAAAGACAAGATGTGATCTTGAAGCTAAAATACTTAATACTTTATACTACCATTTTTAGGTATAATTTACTACTGTAACTATAACGTTATACTATATACTATAACATTTTACAGTATTTTATATTATACTATTTTATGGTATTTTATAATAAAATACTTAAAATACTTGTAGATGAAATTGTTTGTTATATATAATTCATCTACTGTTGCCCTTAAATCTTCTTCTTCGAGTCCGTTGCAATCTCAGATGTCGTTCTGCCAGTATCTGGCGCAGGTCACAGCTGGTCGGGTCGGTTCAACCAGGTCCTGGGGGCTGCACTGGGGGGTGTCGTCACACTCCAGTAGGTGGGACATTGTCTGTACTGCTCCACAGCTGCATGTGTCTTCTGCCTGGTAGTTCTATGCTTTCATAAGTGCTTTGCACCTCCCCTGCTCCACTCGTAATCTGTTGAGGGTCTTCCAGGTTGGCCATGGGAGGTCGTGCCCGCTGGCGAGGCATTCAGTCAGAGTGATTCCTCTCTCCATCCAGTCGTGGGCTTGTGTGTTGAGCTGGTTCCATTCATCTTTCCAGATGTTGGTCCTTGTTGTTTCTTTGGTTGTCTGGAGAGGTGGGACTGTCTGCAAGAAACTGGCTCTGGATTTCAGTCGGGGTGGAGGTGCTGTGTGTCCGTGCAGGGGGTGCCTGCTATCGATCTCCTGTGCTCTCCGCTCGTCTTGGGCGACGATGGATCATCTGATATGGGGGGGGGGGGGGGGGGGCAATACCAGCTAGGGCGTAGAGGCACGGGACGGGCGTTGTCTTTATGCATCCCGTGATAATGCGGCAAGTGTCGTTGAGGGCTGTGTCAACCAGTTTGGTGTGGTGGGAGCGGCTCCAGCTTGAGCACGCGTATTCAGCTGTGGAGAAGCACAGGGCTAGGGCAGTTGCACAGATGGTTGGTGGATCAGCGCCCCACTTTGAGTTTACCAGTTTGCGCAGGATGTTGTTGCGAGTGTTGCCCTTAAATTTAAACCAGTGACATTGTTTAATATTGATGTGAGCAATCAGTAACATTTACTTTCATTTACTTAAAGCATGGTATTGCAGATTAACTCCTTGCACCCTACACAAAGTCAGCGGTTATGGGGAGAAGGCAGGAGGATGGGGTTGAGAGGAAAAGATAGATCAGCCATAATTGAATGGTGGAGTAGACTTGATGGGTCGAATGGCCTAATTCTGCTCCTGTAGCTTATGAACAAAGTTTCTGTAATAATATTACTCATATGTTTATTCCCAGGGTAGAAATGCCAAATACTGTGAGACATAGTGTGAGATGGGTGAAGTTTAAAGGAGATGTGCAAGGCAAGTGTTTTTTTTACACACACACACAGGTGGGTGCCTGGAATCCGCTGTAAGAGGGAGGGCAAGGATAGGGATGTTTCTGATGCGGTGGTCGAAGCAGACAAGATAATAACATTTAAAAGGCATTTAGGCAAGCATATGAACACACAGGGAACGGAGAGATATGGATGACATGCATGCAGATGGGGTTAATTTAGCATCATGTTCAGCACAGTCACCGTGGGCCGAAGAGCCTGTTCCTGTGCTACAGAAAAATGTAGAAATGTTCCATCAATCAGTCATATTCAATGAGTTAACACAGAGAGCGGAAATGGCTGGGTTACTTGAAGTTAGTGAAATCAATAGGACAGAAAGGTCAGTGTGGGAATGGAAAGGAGAATTAAAGTGTTCAGCCAACCGGGAGATCAGGTAGGTTCAGGAGGAGTAGAATCCTGTTCTCCTGTGCTGTCTGTGCAGAGTTTGCACACTCACCATCTCACCGCATGGGTTTCTCCAAGGAGCTAGACAGAAAATGCTGGAGTAACTCAGTGGGACAGGCAGCATTTCTGGAGAGAAGGAATGGGTGACGTTTCAGGTCGAGACCCTTCTTCAGACTCGGCTGAAAACATCACCCATTCCTTCTCTCCAGAGATGCTGCCTGTCCCGCTGAGTTATTCCAGCATTTTCTGTCTATCTTTGATTTAAACCAGCATCTGCTGTTCTTTCCTACACATTCTGTCTTTCTCCTAAGAGCACTGGTTTCCTTCTACGTTCCAACAACAGGCAGGTGAGCAAGTTCGTTAGTCATTGTAAACTGTACAATGTGAATGTATGGAAGAGGGGAAGGGGTGGAGTTGGCAGGAATGAGGGGAGAATCGAATGGAATTTGTGTCGTTTTACCTGATCTTCCAAATTTCTTAATTGGGTCCAACTACAGGTCCACCACCACCGACTTTCCGGCACCGTTGGTCCCAGAGCCCTGGTGGATTATCCGGTGAGCTGAGATACTGGCCCACAAAGTCTGCCATGGGAACGGATCTGCCGGGTCTGGCCGGGGTGGAGTTCCAGAGCACTGGCCGCTGGGGGCAAATTCGACCCCGCGGAGGTTGGCTATGGGAACAGATATGCCGGTCGAAGTTCTGAAGCCCCAGCCCTTGGGGCTTGTTCGACCCACCGATCGGCCATGGGAGTCTCAAAGGGGTAGAGATCTGCCATCTCCCCCAGTCTAGGCACCACAGATTTTTTTTTGGGGGGGGGGGGTGATTCCAAGCACACTCTTGTAATTTTGTCTGGATTAGAGGAGGTGCCAGACCACCTGTTGCTGGAAAATCGGTGGTGGACCTGTACTCCAATTTCACCCCAACACTCCAATTAATCTTCCTTACATACAGAGTGCATTAGCTCATGTTTCTCCACTACAAACACTACAAACACTAATTTCAAACACTTACTAAAAACCCTTGAGCTTCTGCCTATCCATTTTACTGCGGCTCCTAAAATAAAGACAGCTATTTCATTGACTAAATCAATACACAGTTGTTAGCCTTATTGGGAGCAGCAGGCAGACCAGATCCTGTGTACTTCATCTTGACTAAGACATGGTTTAATTTGTTGCACTTCTCCCACACTGATTGCTTTTAAATTGGATGATGCCTGTGGAGAAGTTCCTCTCTTAAATGATTCACATGATCTGGGCATTATTAGCAAGTGCCAGCATTTATATCTCATTGACCTTGGACTACTGCGGTCTGCGAATAGAGCAAGCACGCAATGTTGTTGACCACTGACCCAATGGCCAACGCATCTCCAAGTCAACGTGTGTTAAACTTTTCAGAGGCTGCTTGGAAATAAGTCTTCTTTGGGTGCATCAGACGAAGGGGCAGAGTTAGGCCATTCAGCCCATCGAATCCATTCCGCTCTTCGATTATGGCTGATCTATTTTTCCCCCTCAACCATATTCTCCTGCCTTCTCCCTGTAACCTGTGATGCCCTTACTAATCAAGAATCTATCCATCTCCTCCACATTTCAGTTCAGTTTAGTTTACTGAGGTACGGTGAAAAGCTTTTGTTGCATGCTAACCAGTCAGTGGTAATGAATTCCACAGATTCACCACCCTCTGGCTAAAGGGTCATAGTGTACAGAAGCCGGCCATTTAAATCACTACCAACTATTAAGCACCTTTTTATGCTTATTCTGCACCAATTCTATTTTATTCTTTGGTGTAAGATCACTGAAAGTTCTCAATAACTTGCTAAGTCCAGTAATAGTGTTTACAACTTTTTATTCAGCCAGACCTGTTATATGGCATCAGATCAAAGCATTAAAATATCCTCAATTATAAAACTGGGCGGCATGGTGGTGCAGCGGTAGAGTTTCTGCCTTACAGTGCTTGCAGCGCCGGAGACCTGGGTTCGATCCCGACTATGGTCTGCCGTCTGTACGGAGTTTGTACATTCTCCCCATGTAGGTTAATTGGTATAAGTGTAAATTGTCCCTAGAGAGTGTTAATGTGCGAGGATCACTGGTCAGTGCAGACTCGGTGGGCCGAAGGGCCTGTTTCCACACTGTATCTCCAAACTAAACTGAACTGAACATATCATAACAACAAAAGAGAAAAAAAGCTATGGAATTACAACTAAAAGACCAAAGACTGAACATAACAAGCAGACTAAAGACACTGGACATTCAGCTTCAGTTTAGTTTATTGTCAAGTAGTTTAGTATTGTCTATTGTTTAGTTTATTTACACTGTACCAAGGTACAGTGATAAGGGCTTTTGTGACTGTAGATCTGTTTCTGTGGCCAGCACGCCTGGGTTGGGCGCCATCTTGGAAGCACCTTACACCCCTTTCACAGAACACACTGGTGAAAAACAGTCACCAGGCACAAAGCAATATTTATACTGCAGGATATTTCTCAACAATGAAGCATTTGTTTATTTATCATTGTTCTAAATTACAAGAGGTTGACATTTTGCACAAATCCCTTTTCATTTAAGGTTATCAAATCACTTATAAAGGAGCAGATGACAATGAAAACGTCACCCCATTACAGGAAGGATGCAGAGGCTTTGGAGAGGGTGCAGATGAGGTACATCAGGATGCTGCCTGGATTAGAGGATATCTACTAGAAGGAAGAGGTGGATTGTTTTTACTGGAGTGTTGGAAGCTGAGGTAAGACCTAATAGAAGTCAATAACATTATGAGAGACATACATCAGGGCTAGATAGTCAGAAACTTTTTCCCATGGTGGAAATGTCAAATACTAGAGGGAATTATAAGGGGGGGGAAAGGTTTGAAGGAGGCTTATGAGGCAAGCTTATTTTTACACATCGAGTGGTGGGTGTCTGGAATATACTGCCAGGAATGGTGATAAAAAGGCTAAAGATAGCCACATGCATTTGCATGCAAAGGAGAGATATGGATCGCATGCAAGCAGAAAGGGTTAGTTTAATTTGGCCTCATGTTCGGATAGCAGATATCATGGACACAGGGCCTGTTACTGCTGTTCGACGTTCCATGTAGATTCTTGGCACTGTGCCTCCTCTAATGTCTAGTCACAGCTGCAAAGTTCCAGGCAAGTGGGGAGTACTGGAACACACTCCGGACTAGAGCCTGAAATACAATGGAGAAGCTTTGCAAAGTTGTTCTTGGGGGATCTAATTAACATCAGTGAACATCCCACTACTGATCTAAGAATCGGACCATGGTCATCAAGAAGGCAGGAGCAAGTGTGTGGGCCCAGAACATTGTCAACAATGACTGGGGCTGTTAATGTTTAACAACAGATCAGTCTGGATGGATGGGCCTCACGGCATTAGTCCATCTTGGGTTAGTCACAGCTCTGGTCAATTTTCGTTTTGGTGTTTATCCTGGTCAAGATGTGTAACATGATTCCAGGCTGGAGTTCCCACTACTTCCGCCAATGCTCTTCTCATTAATTCAGCCAAGCCAGTCAACGATCAGGGAATTGTAAGCCTCGCTTGTGATCACCCTCGCATCAATCAACAGCAGCCATTACTAGTTATTTTTACACTTTACACTTTAGACTTTAAAAATAGAGTGCGGAAACAGGCCCTTCGGCCCACCGAGTCTGTACCGAACAGCAATCACCCATAGACTAGCACTATCATACACACTAGGGAGGAAACCGGAGCACCCGGAGAAAACCCACCTGGTCACAGGGAGAACATGCAAACTCCGTACAGGCAGCATCCGTAGTCAGGATCAAACCCGGGTCTAGGCGCTGTATGGCAGCAACTCTACCGCTGCGCCACTGTGCCGCCCCATTTTAGATGTACATGCAACTTGAAAAGCTCTTAAAACATATCTATTATACCAAGAAACTGATGAATGTACATCCTAACTAATATTTATTTCCAATAGAACTTTTAGTCATTTCCAATAATTAAACAAGGGTAGACAACATGAGAACTCAATATTATGGTTACAAATCATTCTTCCTCTTTTGATAAATCGATATCCATCTGTGAATAACACTGCATCATGAATTACCACTCTTAAATTATCAAGGAATGTTTTGTAATGCATAGAGAAACAAGCCGTTCTGTCCGATTAAATTCACTGACTGAGCTGCTGCTTGTAAAACCACACGCATGCTCCTGTAAATAACAGGAGCTGTCTGATTTCCAGTTAGTTTCCACCCAATTTCCTGACTGCACCCAAGGCTTAAACATTCTCCTGGGTAAGAAGGAACTGCAGATGCTGGTTTAAACCAAAGATGGACACAAAAACCTGGAGTAATTCAGCAGGGAAGACAGCATCTTGGAGAAGAGGAATAGGTGACGTTTCGGGTCAAGACCCCCTCAACACCAACTCTCTCTGCTCCCCCTGATTCCTCCTGCTCTCCAACTGTATGACCACACTTTAACCCAGACTTGCTATCACAGCCACGTTTGTTTTCTCGGTGCCTGTCTACACCTTCGTCTTCTGCCTCAGGGCTTCCAGTTCTCCTGGTTCAAGATCTCCCCGTTCGGACCCAACCCGGATGATCCAAAACGTCACCTATTCCTTTTCTGCAGAGATGCTGTGTGACCCAGTGAGTTACTCGGTTTAACCCAAGACTTGTGTCTAACATTGTCCTGGGGTCTGATGAAGAATATCTACTCTGAAACAAAAAATGTTTTTCTTTCCACAGATAATGCATGACCTGCTGGATTTTTCCAGCATTGAATGCTTTTCAACATCATCCTCAGTGCACCGGGAACACTGTGTTTGGACAGGGAGCAAATTGATTTTATATGGCCTTATAACCCTATGACTCTTGAAATTGACGTCACAGGTGGATAGGGTGGTCAAGAAGGCTTTTGGCACATTGGCCTTCATCAGAGCATTGTGTATGGAAGTCGGGATGTAATGCTACAGTTGCACAGAACATTAGTGAGGCCACATTTGCAGAATTCTGAAGAAGGTTCTCGACCCTCAACATCACCTTTTCCTTTTCTCCAGAGATGCTGCCTGACCCACTGAGTCACTCCAGCATTTTGTGTCTATCTTCGGTGTAAACCAGCATCAGCAGTTCCTTCCTACACATTTGGAGCATTGTGTTCAGTTATGGTCACCCCGTCGTATGAAAGATGTTAAGCTGGATATCGTGTGGAGAAGATTTTTTGAGGATGTTGCCAGTACTCGAGGGTCTGAGCTACAGGGAGAGTTTGAGCAGGCTAGGACTTTATTCCTTGGAGTGCAGGAAGTAAGGCGTGATTTTATAGAGGTGTATAAGATCATGAGAGGAATAGAATAATAATAATAATAATAAATTTTATTTAATGGGCGCCTTTCAGACATCTCAAGGACACCTTACATAGTAATCGGAATAAAAACATATAATCGGAATAGAACAAGTAAAAAAAGACATCACAGAGACACAAATTAAAAACAGAATTCAATCCAAAAACAGAAAATCAAAAACACAGTGTGAGTATGCATAGAGCCTTTTACACAGAGTAGGTGAATCAAGAACCAGTGGACATGGGTTTAAGGTAAGAGGGGAAATATTTAATAAGAACCTGAGGGACAACTTTTTTACACAAAGGGTGGTGGATATATGGAAGAAGATGCAGAAAGAAGTAGATGAGGCAACATTTAAAAGACATTTGGACAGGTACATGGATAGGAGAGGTTTAGAAGGATTTGGGGCAAATGCAGGCAGTAGGACTAGTGTAGATGGGGTATGTTGGTCGGCGTGGGCCAGTCTGGCCCATTTCCATGTTGTATGATTCTATAACAGCAAAACCTGAAAAGTACACATTTTAAAGAATCATTTTTTTAATCCGTACTCCAGAATGCTGCAGCAATGGAGATGAACGTGCTATAAAATAGTAAGATTAAATGATAACTTACCAGTTTGAAGTTTGATCTGTATTTTATGAGGAGTTACGATGAGGGATTACGTGAAGAGCCCGCTCATCACGCATGCGCGGCATACTTCAAAGCAGCGGTGTGGAATCACAGATAGACACAGTTATTGAAGTAAACATAGTAAAGAAAAGGAGACATCAGTTTAACATTTTGACCCATATTAATGAGGGTGGGAGCGGAGGGCACGTAATCCCTCATCGTAACTCCTCATAAAATACAGATCAAACTTCAAACTGGTAAGTTCTCGTTTAACCTTACTATTTTACTTCGGAGTCACGTGAGTGACTACGTGAAGACTTCAAAGCTCTGTGATTTCAAACCGTGTAACAGGTATTACTTCACGCACTGCCGAAGTCCTTGAGGGAGGAAGTGTGTTATCGTAATCAACCAATGAATCTGTTTGTAGAAAAACACAATGGTATTTTTTAACAATAACAACAAAGAAATTAAATTGCTCCCCTGGGCTTAAATTAAATATTTGCAGTCTGTAAAATCTTTTCTGCAAATAAAACAAGTTTTGCCAACGGCTTATTATAAAATTTCTGAACGGTCTTTCCCCCGACCATCCTGCTGTAGCCAGGATGTGGTCTATAGGCACGTCCATTCTTTTAGCCGTTGACGTGGATGCTGCCCTGGTGGAATGAGATTTGTACATGTTAGTGTTTATCCCAGCAGCTTTTAGCACCTGCTTGAGCCATCTCGCAATGGTTTGGCTCGTTACCCGACCATATGGTTTTTTATGACTGACCCACAAGGCTTTTCATCTCCCTCGAATATTTTTGGTTGTGTCTATGTAGGATAGTAGGTGGGTCATGGCACATAACCGTGGTTCTGGCGGGTAAGCCCGGAATTCCACGACTGGATCAGGTGTTCCTGGTCTGCTCTGTTTGATCAGTCCCTGGATAACGACAGAGATCTGGTCTGGAGCTGTGAGCATGCTGTCCAGTCGCAATAGGTGTAGTGACTGGACCCTCTGTGCAGATACAAGTGCCATCAACATGAATGTTTTGAGCATAGATTGTTCCAGGTTGAGGGATCTGGCTGGTGGCCATCCCCTGAGGTATGTCAGGACCACACTGGCATCCCATATATGGGTGTACCTTGGTCTAGGGGGTTAGAGTTGTAAATACCCTTCATTAGTTTGACCACCAGCGGGTGGGACCCCATGGCCTGTTGTCCTGGAGCTGGTTTTAAATAGACAGGCAGGGCACTTCTAACTGTGTTGATGGCTCTGTAGCTGAGTCCTTCATCGTGGTGAAGGTTCGCCAGGAATTCCAGTACATTGATAACTGTAGCAGTTGAGTAGGTGGTCCCTGTATCCAAGCAGTACTTCTCCCATTTTTTGATGCTGGACAAGTGCTGTTTTTTAGTGGATGGTCGGAGGGATGCTGACATGGTGTCGACGGTTTGTTATGATAATCCCAGTCCCAGAAGTGGTTTGTGCAGAATCTGCAACCCAGGAGTTTGATTTTTTTCATGGCACGGGTGGCTTGTGCCCGACACTGGGTGTTAATAACTCTGGGTCACTGGGGAATACCATCGGAGTTTCAACAACCATGTCATGGAGTATTGGGAACCATGGCTGCGTAGGCCAGTCGGGTACTATCAAAATACCTGAAGCAGAGTCCATTTGTATTGTGTGTAGTCCCTGACTGATGAGGCAGAAGGGAGGAAATGCATAGAAGAAGAATTTCCCCAATCCAGCGCGAACGCATCTACCGCTGCTGCCTCAGGGTCTGGTTCCCAAGCGACATACATAGGTACCTGGTGATTTTAGCCTTGATGCAAATAAATCGATATCTGGCGTGCCGTATTGCTTGATAACTTTTGCAAATTTTTTGGGGTTTAACATCCATTCGATGTTGTCATTAAATTTACGTGACCTGGTGTCTGCCACTGTATTTAGCTTACCTGGCAGGTAAGTTGCTGATAGCCAAATATGTCTTTCGAAACACCATTGCCAAATTGTGTTGACCAACTTGTCGCATGATACCGATTTTATGCCGCCCATATGGTTAATGTAGGCCACCACCATAGTATTATCTATTTGTAGCCGTACATGCAAGTGATGCATATTTGTGCATATGCTTTTAAACCATAAAGTCACCAACATCTCTAGATAATTAATGCCCAGTGTAAGTGGTAACGATGACTCTGGGTTAGTCCATTTACCACCTGTGCTGGATATAGAGTTAGTTGCTCCCCAGCCTTGAGCACTGGCATCTGTTTGGATAACTAACGTAGGGTTAGTGATGATAATAGGCTGAAACTATGCCAAACGGTTTTTGCCCACCACTGTAGTTCTGATATTGCTTCAGTGGGTAACTTCATGACACGATCATAATGGCCTGTATGTCGTTTTCCTGTACCTTTGCTCTTTGTAAGTTTTGACAGTGCAAAGGTCCAAATTGTGTAGCCGGAAATGCTGCTACCATATTCCCAATTACTCTGTTACTTGTCGAATAGTTGGTCGTTAGTTGACCATTAAATTGTTGCATGATTGTGCCAATTCAACTGTTTTGTCTCTTGGCAATGTTACAGTCACGTAGACTGAATTAATTGTGAAGCCCAAGTAGTCCATGATTGTGGATGGCTTCAACTTAGATTTATCTGGATGTAAGACAATCCCAGGGTTTCGAACAACTGTTTGGTAGCTGATACAGCTAACATAGTCAATTCCATGGTCTTGCCTACTATTAAGATATCATCAAGATATGCCATGACAATATGTTTTTGTCTTCTTAATATTGCCAGAGCTGGTTTAGTATCTTGGTGAATAATCTTGGGCTGATGTGAACCCATGGGGTAATGCTTTAAACTGCCATAGCTGCCCCATCCAGGTAAATTTCAGGTATCTGCGATGATCCTTGTGAATGGTACTGAATAGTAAACATCTTTAAGATCAATGCTTGCCATGAAGTATCCTTTGGAAATTAGTTGTTTGGCAGTAACAACCGTTTCCATTTTGAAATGTATATACTTAACAAACATATTTAGTGAAGTTAAGTCAATGATGATGCGACATCCACCATCTTTTTTGGGTTTAGTGAATATATTTGATATGAATTCCAAGGGTTCATGTTTTCCCATGATACCCTTTGTAATAAGTCTCACCAGTTCAGCTTGTCCCTCTCGTTTCTTTAACGGAGAGGGGAAAATACCCTCTGGGGTGAATGTTGAACTGGTGGCAATTTTCCTAGTATGAATTGTATTTTGTATCCACTAATGCCATTGAGTATATACTGATCACTCGTGATAGACTCCCGTGCTTCGTTAAACAGGTGTAATCTCCCCCCTGTTAGTATTAAGCCCCTATTTTCTATACGCTGGTAGGAACCAGACCCACCTACCTCCATGGTTATGGGTATTCTTCTGTTTCCTGCCGGTCCAACGAGTCTAGCACGTTGTCTGACGTGGCGGTGATGTTGGGGGGTGGCGCATTTTCCATGAGGTCCGCTCTGGGCCCTGGTCTGAAGAAGACTTCCGGGGATAGAATGCGGACCCCGAGCTTTCACCAGTCCCATATGGTAGACGTCGACTGATGGACGCGATGGGGTGCTGCTGCTTAGGGATTATTGTTTTTGGTTTGCTCGTCCCGGGGCCTGTCCTCATGAGACCGAAAGCTTGTTAAGGCCTCGCCATATCCTTCATATGCTTTGTGAGGTTTTTGCCAAAGAGCAGTGGCTCACGTGACTCCGAAGTAAAATGCACTCAGGTTGAGGTTATGAATGAAGAGCAGGTTTAAAATAAGTGCTTTGCTTGAAACCTCAGTGTGAAATCTTCCACGTACCACAGTGGTCCAACAGCATCTTTGCTTTGTCAATTTGTAATGAATTAACACAGTTTGTGTTGTGGTCTCAAACCTATTTTCAGCTCACTTGGCACATTCAGCAAGGACTTTATTGTAGAGAGATAGGGAAAGATTACAGCTGACTTACAAAGGATGTGTGGCGTTGAACCATGTTAGTGCCCTGACAGGTTTAGAATAATTTAGTTTAGTTTAAAGATACAGCGGAGAAACAAGTCCTTCGGCCCAGAGTCTGTGCCGACCAGTGATCCCCGCACACTAACACTATCCTACACACACTAGGGACAATTTACAATTTTACCCAGCTAATTACCAAGGGCGGCACAGTGGCGCAGCAGGAGAGCTGCTGCCTTACAGCGCTTGCCGCACTAGAGACGAGAGACGTGGGTTCGATCCCGATTACGGGTGCTGTCTGTACGGAGTTTGTACGTTTTGCCCGTGACCTGCCTGGATTTTCTCCGAGATTTTCGGTTTCCTCCCACACTCCAAAGATACAGGTATGTAGGTAAATTGGCAGTGGTCTAATGCCCCTGTCCCACTTAGGAAACCTGAACGGAAACCTCTGGAGACTTTGCGCCCCGCCCAATGTTTCCGTGCGGTTCCCGGAGGTTGCAGGTGGTTGCCGGAGGTTGCAGGTAGTGGAAGCAGGTAGGGAGACTGACAAAAACCTCCGGGAACCTACGGAAACCTTGGGTGGGGCACAAAGTCTCCAGAGGTTTCCGTTCAGGTTTCCTAAGTGGGACAGAGGCATTAGTGTAAATTGTCCCTAGTATAGATTGTGTTAATGTGCGTGTATCGCTGGTCGGCCTGGACTCGGTGGGCCGAATGGCCTGTGTCCGCGCTGCATCTCTAAACTAAAGCTAAACTATTACCCTATAAACCTGTAGGAGTGTGGGAGGAAACCGGAGTTCCCGGAGAAAACCCACGCAGGTGACGGGGAGAACGTACAAACTCCATACAGACAGCACCTGTAGTTAGGATCGCACCTGGATCACCGGCTCTGTAGGCAGCAACTCTCCCGTTGCGCCACCTTGCCGTCATCTGTGACACAAACTGAAGGGGAAGATGGAGGATTGCTGCAATATAAATGGTGTGAAAATATTAACTCTTCCCACTGATCTTCAGGGAACCTTGCTGATCACACACAAGCTGCTGCATTTGAGACGTCATTCATTTGCGGTGCATCGCTCTAATGTTTTCAGGGTGTGATAAGTTTGCAACAATGCAAGCTCATTCCAATGCCCCTTGCTGTACTTCAACTCTGAACACAGGCTCAGAATCTTCTCCCACTGCTCGAGCTCTTGCTTACACTCAACCTGAACCTCCACAGAGCGGTGGAGCACTTCACAGCTGCTGGGACTTGGAAGTGGCAGCAAATCTGGAGACTCTGTATCCTGTCTCAGTGCAGTACTACTATACACTTGCACTGTAACTGGGATGCTTATCTAAGATGTATCTAAGTGCTTATGTATAGTGACATCTGTACTGAACTGTAAGAATAAATTAATTTCACTGCACCTCGGTACAATCATAGAGTCACAGAGAGATACAGCATGGGAACAGGCCCTTCAGCCCAACTTGCCCACACCGGCCAACATGTCCCAGCTACACCAGTCCCACCTGCCCACGTTTGGCCCATATCCCTCCAAACCTGTCATATCCATGTACCGGTCTAACTGTTTCTTAAACGTAGGGATAGTCCCAGCCTTAACTACATCTGACAGCGTATTTCATTCGATAAGGGGTAAGACTGAGATGAGGAAAAACATTTTCACCCATAGAATTGTGCATCTGTTGAATTCTCTGCCACTGAGGGCAGTGGAGGCCAATTCACAGGATATATTCAAGAGAGAGTTAGATATACAGTTGCTTGCAGGACTAACGGAATCAAGGGAGAATGCAGGAATGGGGTACTGATTTTGGATGATCAGCCATGGTGGTGCTGGCTCGAAGGGCCAGCGAAATGATGGTGCTGGCTCGGAGGGCCGAATGGCCTAATCCTGCGCCTATTTTCTATGTCTATGTTTAGCACTTTCACTTCTCCATCAACCCTCCTGCCAATGAGAGGTTTACAGCAACTGATTAACCCATCAGGCCATTGGGATGTGGAAGGAAACCGGAGCAATCAGGAAAAATCCACATGGACACAGTGAGAGAGTGGACTAACTCCATACACACAGCACTGGAGGTCCATGTCGGTGGCGATGCAGGCTCGAAGGGCCGAATCGCCTACTCCTGGACCAATTTTCTACTGTATGTTTCTATGTTTCGCCCAAAGTTTCCCTACAATTAGAGCCCACTGGAAGTCTGGTGAATTTCCTTCAAATCTCTTTCAAAGCAACTGAGTTACAGAGAAAGGTTGAACAAGTTAGGTCTTTATTCTTTGGAGCGCAGAAGGTTAAGGGGGAATTGATAGAGTTCTTTAAAATGATGAGAGGGATAGACATAGTTGACGTGGATAAGCTTTTCCCACTGAGAGTTGGGACGATTCAAACAAGAGGACATGACTTGAGAATTAAGGGACAGAAGTTTAGGGGTAACATGAGGGGAAACGTCTTTACTCAGAGAGTGGTAGCTGTGTGGAATGAGCTTCCAGTGGAAGTGGTGGAGGCAGGTTGGATTTTATCATTTAAACATAAATTGGATAGGTATATGGACGGGAAAGGAATGGAGGGTTATGGTCTGAGTGCAGGTAGATGGGATTAGGGGAAAATAAGTGTTCGGCACAGACTATAAGGGCCGAGATGGCCTGTTTTCCGTGCTGTAATTGTTATATGGTTATATATGGTTACATGGTTAAAGAACACCCTGCTTGTGTGTTAGATCATTACATTGGCTGTTTCAGTTGGGAATATTCTTGGCGGAAGTAATATCTTTGGAATGAATAAGAGTTATGAAATTACTCTGTGACAAAATCCAGCCTGGGACTATAAAAAACATTTTGTACACAATTTCATGGAGTATCTTCTATTTCACTGGAAGGATACTCAGTCTTCAACCAAGGAAATTTAATATTGCTTGACGAATATTCCACACAGTTTCCCTCCAGGGTGTATTTCCCTTTGTCCCATATTCCCGGTCATAAATTGGAGTTAGAATTTGCTACCCACTGTAGGTTTAAATCAAAGAGAAAAATGAGTCACTCAGGACTATCTTAATAAGACACTGGCAGCGTGGAAATGAGTCACACAGCCCAGGAGAGAAGCAAGGTTCAATCCTAGACTTTTCTCAATTAGATCGGCTCATTGATGGTTTGTTTATAACAACAGGCCTCAGTGTTCTGGTTGATGATAACAGCAACTTGTTTAGAAACCCCAAGATGGTAAAATACACTAAAGGGCTCACACAAGTTTAATTTGATCAAGACTGATCCTTCCAATTCTTCTCTTATATGCCTTGGTTTTCCAATCCCAATTACAATACAATACAATACAATACCTTTTATTTGTCATTTGAACCTCACATGAGGTTCAAACGAAATTTGGTTTCTGCAGCCATACAAGAAAAGAACCAAGACACACACCAACACAATTCACACAAACATCCATCACAGTGAGTCTCCTCCTCACTGTGATGGAAGGCAAAGTCTTATCTCTCCCCTGCTCTCCATTCCTCTCCCGAAGTCGAGGTCAAAGGCCCCGGTGGGCGCTAGCAAGTCCGCGGCCACTCAAAGCCACGCCGGGCGATGTAAGGCCCTGCCCCGGGTCTTGATGTTGGAGCCCCCGGCGGGCGCTAGCAAGTCCGCGGCAATTTAAAGCCGCGCCGGGCGTTGTAAGGCCCTGCTCCAGGTCACTCTAAACTCCGCAATTCGAGCTGGAGAAGTCGCCATTGCCGTGCCCCGCAAAGCGGTCTCCCAGCAGAGACCCGCAGGCTCCCGGTGTCACCATCCACCGGAGTCGGGTCGCAGCAGTGCGCCGCCGCAGCTCTCCACGCTCCGAAGCTGGCTAGCTCCACGGAGGTAAGTCCGCAGCTCCACAGCTCCGCGGCTCCACAGCTCCACAGGCTCCGTGACTTGAGCCTCCAGGTCGTTCCGGTTGGAGGCCGCTCCACGGCGCTAGGCCCCAACGGCAACGGAGACCCGACAGGTAAAAGGTCGGGTCTCCATGCAGGGAAGAGATTTAAAAGTTTCCCCCACCCACCCCCCACCCCCCACACATACACATTTAAAACCCGCTACAAACTAAACCCTCAACGGGACAAAAAAATAAAAAATACACAGACAGACTGCAGAGGCCGCTGCGACGTCGGTCGCGCCGCCAGTGTATTTTGCTCCCAGTGTGGTCCTGTTATAGTGGGCTCGCTCCAGCATTGTTGATCTCGCCTGCATTTTCCATTTTGTTCTCTTGGACGTTGATCCACCATTGGCTGCCTGAGGCCACGAGCTCTGGAATTCCTCTCCTGACCTCGATCACTTGTTCCGTCTTTATGGCCATCATTAAAACCCATCTTTTTTTATGGTCTTCTGATGTTGCCTGGTGAGGATCAGCGTTGGATTTTTTGACAGGCATTCTACGAAGTGATACTTTAGAGAGTTTATATAATTCTCGACCCGAAACGTCATGGGTCGAGGCTCTTCTTCAGACTATCTTTTTCATTGTCTATCTTTATTGTGACAGTTTACAGGTGCTCTTGAAACAGAAGATATTGTTGGCGATCTATGTGGATGATATTTTTTTAGAGCTACTGCAATGTTTCATGAAAGCTGATTTTAAAGTGTCATTGAATAAGGAGTGGAAAGGTTATAAGGGCGGTGTAGTGGAGTTGCTGCCACACAACACCAGAGATCCGATTCGCTCTTGACTTCAGGTGCTATCTGTGTGGAGTTTGCACATTTTCCCTGTGGCCACGTGGGTTTCCTTCGGGTGCTCCGGTTTGCTGCCAAATCCCAAAGATGTGCAGGTTTGTAGTTTAATTGGCCTCTGTAAAATGTGTAGGGAATGGATGAGTAAGTGGAATAACATCGAACTGGTGCAAATGGGTTATGGGGAGAAGGGGGTTCGGAGGGAGAGATAGATCAGCTATTATTGGATGGCGGAGTAGACTTGATGGACCGAATGGACTACTTGTGCTCCTATCCTATGACGTTATGAACAATAGACAATGGGGACCCAGCGGGGGGGAACTGCTGTAGGGGAGGACGGAGAACAAAGGAGGAGCCGGCGTACTTTGTAATTTTGTCAGTGCCATAGGTGGCCGCTGTTTGTATACATTGGGTATGCAAGCAAAGAATGTCACTGTGCCTTGTCACATGTGACAATAAAGTATTCCATTCCATTCCATTCTTCAGGCCATAATACGTTTGGCGAAGTTTGCATATTATAACTCATTTAAGGGCCTGCCCACTTGGGCGTCATTTGGTGAATCCCAAATCCTGGGGCGCCGTGCGCGACCACGCGTCACTGCCTACGCCACCACGTCTCACAACATGCGCGCGTCGTGCGTCGTGACGCGTAAATTATGTCGCATAAATAACACGCAAATGACGCCCAAGTGGGACAGACACATTACTCTCCAGGAATTGCGTTTTCTTTTTGAGCAAAGAATATCTGCTTTAAGTGATGTAGAAAAAAGAAAGTCTGAATGCCTTTAGGATAAGAAAAAATATGACCATGAAGCCAAATCTCAATGATCCCTAACAAAAGTATGCTCTCAGGATTGGTTACTTAATATTAAATGATGGCATGTCTCATTTCTTTCTCCATTCCAGATAGTGCTCTAGGGCTGCCTTAAGGATAACCTCAGAGCTCAGTGCAACAACATTTAATGATTCAGTATCCTTGGTTAATAAACCCATGGTCTTAGCAGGCTTGAAAACAGAATCGGAGATGCGACACAAAGCAATATAAATGCAAATGCAGCTGATGTCATTATGTTAGCCTTTATTTTATCTCTTATATCCTCCTGCACTCATCTTGTTGCTGTGTCTTGTATATCATTAATTTCCAAGGGAAATGTTCTTTAAAAAAAAATTGAGCCATTAAACTAGGTTTAAATGAAGTTTTTAAGCAATGTAATTAGACTGTCCAATTAGGCAGTTGTTTCCCCTCCTCTATTTTATTACGCCGCTTCATCCCGTGTGCTGCATCTCTACACATCATTTAAGTCCACCCCTTCCTACCAAGCATCTTGCCACAGAACCAAAATCACCGCATCTAGAATCAGCTTTGCAATGCAGTAAGACCGAGCATTGCATATCATCATTGAAGTACACTTGACTCTGGTTCTTTAAATAAGGCAATGCAGGTTAAGTACAATTGTACTCGGGAGGTAAAGTAACTCAGCTGATCAACTACAGTCTGAAGTTGACATCAAGCTTCCCTATCTTGGAATATCTAACATCATTGGCGTAACGCTGGTTTAGATTTAGTTTCTGAAATTACAGAACAATTATCCCGACAGTGATGGGAATGGATTTTATTTCCCTTTTATTTCCATCTGACACTTATGCTAGTAATTGTGAGCTGCTGTGGCTACTAATGTAGAACACACTTTGCTCCTCAATTGTGGCGTGATGGCATGCTGCAAGGTTGCGGTGTTCACGACATGACCATTACCGTTGGCTTTTAGTGACACTGCTTTCATCCACATCTTGTTATATCCGGGATCTATTGGGAACACGACAAGCTGAATGAGACGGAAATAGAGAGGTGGGAGCACTTAATGATCCAGAGGTTGATCCCTGGCAAAGGGATCGCGAGCTCCACGATGGTAAGTCCACAGACTCTCGAAGTCGGTCTCTAGCAAAGGCCGCCAACTCCTCGATGTTAGGCCGCAGTGCGGACGGAGATACGATACGAAAAAAATTGCATCTCCGTCGAGGTAAGAGATTAGAAAAAGTTTCCCCCATTTCCCTCACCCCCCACATAAAACAAGGTAAAGAACACTAGAAACACACACTTAACACATACAAACCACAAAGACAGAAGGGACAGACAGACTGTTGGTGAGGCAGCCACTCGGACTTTATTTTGAACTAAATGTTATCCCCTTAACCTTGTATATGTGGATGGCTTGATTGTAATAATGTATAGTCTTTCTACTGACTGGTTAGCATGCAACAAAAGCTTTTCACTGTACCTCGGTACATGTGACAATAAACTAAACTAAATGATGGTAGAGGGCAGTTGCTAGGTCTCGAGAGGGCCTGCGCTCTGAGCTATAGGGAGAGGTTGAGCAGGCGGATGAGGGGTGAGTTTAGAGAGGTGTACAAGGTCATGAGAGGAATAGATAGGGCACATGCACAGAGTTTAAAAAAAATCTATACTAGGAGAAATAAGAACCAGAGGACATAGGTTTACGTTGGGGGGAGGGAGGGAAAAAGATTTAACAGGAACCTGAGGGACACCAACTTTTTTGAAAGTCGTCTGAAAACTTATTAACTAACCCATCTACCGTATGTTTAGATCCAAGTCAGTTACATATATCACAAACAAGAGGTCCCAGCAGAGAACTCCACTGGTCACAGACCTCCAACCTGACTATTGTCCATTAATCCTCTGTCTTCTATCAGTAAGCCATGTCCGAATCCATTCAACCAAGTCACTGTTCATCCCGTACAAATGCAAAGATCGTTAGTAAAGAATCCAACATGCTGCCAGAGCCTTTGCATGCTGGTCCCAGAAGTGGATCTCCAATCATAGAAACATAGAAAATAGGTGCAGGAGTAGGCCATTCAGCCCTTCGAGCCAGCACCACTATTCAATATGATCATGGCTGATCATCCAAAATCAGTAACCCGTTCCCGCTTTCTCCCCATATCCCTTGATTCTGTTAGCCCTAAGAGCCATATCTAACTCTGTCTTGAATACATCCAGTGAATTAGCCTCCCTGTGGCAGAGAATTCCACTCATTCATTCGTTACAATTCACTCCACACTTTTAAATATTTATTTCAACCGCAGCATTTCTTCTTCTTCTTGCGAATGAAACATAAACCAAAGGAATAGTTGGATCTCAAGCCGGGTGTTGAGCAGCCCGGTTGTTGTCTCTGCGTCAATGTCTGCCCAGGCCCTGAGCTCCATTTGGTGGGTGATAGAGCAGGCACCCAGAGATGACATGGTTTGCTGTCTGTTGTTCTGCTCCGCATTCACAGGCTAGGATCTGGCGGAGTCCCCATCTCCACACGCTGGGATTGAAACGCCCAACTCCAGGACGAAGTCTATTGAGCTTCACCCATGCTCCTCTGGGGAGGTGGGACCCCAAACTGCTTTTATCTGGTGAAGAGATGTAGCTGTGTAATGGAGATGAGGCTGCCCTCCACTCCTGTGACCACTTGGTGGCTATCTCTTATTCCATGCCATGCTATGTACACTGAGGGCGGCTGGATTGTAATCATGTCTAGTCTTTTCACTGACTGGATAGCAGGCAACAAAAAAGCCTCCAAATATATGTGATGATAATAAACTAAACTAAAAGACATGACCTGTGTGTGCAAACTCATGCTGACTGTCCCAAATGTATCCAATCTCCTCCAAATGGGAGAAAACCCTATCCCGAAGAATCCTCTCCAACAAATTCCCCACCACTGGTGTAATGCTCACCACCCTATAAATTCCCTGGATTCTCTCAACTTCTTAAACAAAGGAACATCAATAGCTACTCTCCAGTCCTGCTGGACCTCACTTGTGGATGGAGAAGACAGAAAGATCTTTGTCAAGGATCCTGCGATCTCCTCTCTTGCCTCTCTCAATATCTTGGAAAAAATCCCATCAGGTCCTGGAGATTTATCCACCTTTATGCCCCTCAAGAGACCTAGAGACCTCCTCCTCCTTAATCTCAAATTTTCCTTGCATAATAGCATTATCATCAACTTCTTTAACGGTGATATTCTAAATGTTTAAATGCAATCTGCAATGTGGGTGCAGTTTGTAAATTGCAATTGTTCAGAATTAAAAAATATATATCTATTTTGGGTGGGTTATATACTCTACGCTTCCATTCTTAAATAAAGTAGCATCAATAGCTACTCTCCAGCCCTGCTGGGTAGCATGGTGGCACAGCAGGAGAGTTGCTGCCTTGCAGCACCAGTGACCCGGGTTTGATCCTGACTAAGGGTGCTGTCTATACAGGGTTTGTACGTTCTCCCCGTGAACGCGTGGGTTTTCTTGGAGATCTCCGGTTTCCTCCCACTCTCCAAAGACGTACAGGTTTGTAGGTTAATTAGCTTGGTATAAATGTATAATGTGTGTGTAGGATAGTGTTAATGTGTGGGGATTGCTGGTCGGAGTCGGTGGGCCAAATGACCTGTTTCATGCTGTGTCAATAATTAGGGACACAATAAACTATAATTAGGGATTTTTTTTAAGGCTCATATGATCAGTGATGAGGAAGGTGAAAAATAAGACCTGAGCACAGAGGAAGTAAAACCATGAGCTAAGTCCCAATATCATATCAACACCTGAAACCACTTGGATTTAAGTCAAGTTAAGACTTGACTTGAAGAGAGTTTATTGTCATGTGTCCCAGATAGGACAATGAAATTCTTGCTTGCTGCAGCACAACTGCGTATTGTAAGCATAAAAGTGTGTCTATATAGCAAAGACCACATATATACACATAAATAAACAGATAAAGTGCAATAGGCTGTTATAACTTAGTTTGTTTGATGGCGAGTTTAATAGCCTGATGGCTGTGGGGAAGAAACTGTTCATGAACCTGGATGTTGCAGATTTCAGGCTCCGTTACCTTCTACCTGATGGCAGCAGAGAGATGAGTGTGTGGTCAGGATAGTGTGGGTCCTTGATGATGTTGGCAGCCTTTTTGAGGCAGCGATAGATCCCTTCGATGGTGGGGAGGTCAGAGCCCATGATGGACTGGGCAGTGGTCACAACATTTTGCAGCCTTTTCCGCTCCTGGACGCTCAAGTTGCCGAACCAGGCTACAATGCAACCAGTCAGTATGCTCTCTATTGTGCACCTGTAGAAGTTTGAGAGAGTCCTCTTTGACATACCGACTCTCTGTAATCTTCTCAGGAAGTAGAGGCGCTGATGTGCTTTCTTTAAAATTGCATCAGTGTGCTGGGACCAGGAAAGATCTTTGGAAATATGCACGCCCAGGAATTTGAAGTTCTTGACCCTTTCCACCATCGAACCGTTGATATAAATGGGATTGTGGGTCCCTATCCTACCCCTTCCAAAGTCCACAATCAATTCCTTGGTTTTGCTGGTGTTGAGAGCCAAGTTATTGTGTTGGAACCATTTGGTCAATCGGTCGATCTCACTTCTATACCCTGACTCGTCCCCATCAGTGATTCGTCCCACAACAGTAGTGTTGTCGGCGAACTTGACGATGGAGTTTGCACTATGTCCAGCTACACAGTCATGAGTATAGAGTGAGTACAGCAGGGGGCTGAGCATGCAGCCTTGAGGTGCTCCCATGCTGATTGGTATCGAGGATGACACATTTCCACCAATACGGACAGACTGTGGTCTGTGGATGAGGAAGATGAGACCATTTGGGATTCCCTCCCACTCTTTGGCACAAGCTGAGAGAAACCAATACCAATTATTGGGCAAAGATCACAAGAAACAAAAAAACATTTCACAAACATTTCCCACTTTGGTTCTCAGGAGCCACAATATAAAGTAATAGTAAAAAATAAACAGCCTCCCTGCAGGCCTGGATTCTGTCATCTAGAAATTCTATTGCATGAAGCCGTTTCTTTCAGCGTAGTCCATTTTAAATCATTTTTTCTCACAGTGATCTCACAGAGCCACCACCATTCCTCTGATGCTTCCCATCATTGTGGAAACTTGACTGGAAAATTCAAGTCCAGGGTCATTCTTGTGTCATTAACAGGCTTTAAGTGTTGGAAGCCTAGCAGGCAAGATCATAGAGTTATACAGCAGGGAAACAGGCCCTTCGTCCCATAATCCCTATACCGTATTGCATAAGTCATAGGAGCAGAATTAGGCCATTCAGCCCATTGAGCAGAATTAGGCCATTCGGCCCATTGAATCTAAAAACCATTCAACCATAACTGATTTATCTTTCCCTCTCAATCTCCTGCCTTCTCCCCATAACCCTTGACACCCTTACTAATCGAGAATCTTTCATTCTCCACCTTAAAAATACCCAAAGATTTGGCCTCCACAGCCGTCTGTGGGAACAAATTCCACAAATTCATCACCCTCTGACTAAATTTCTCCTCATCTCCTTTCTAAAGATATGTCCTTTTATACTGAGGCTGTGCCCTCGGGTTCTAGACTCTCCCATTAGTAGAAACATCCCAATCAGCCCTTTCACTATTCAGAAAGTTTCAATGAGGTCCCCTCATCCTTCTGAACCCCAGAGTATGGACCCAGAGCAATCTAATGCTCATCATACGCTAACCCTATATCCCTGGGATCATTCTCATAAGCCTCCTCTGAACTCTCTTTAATGCCAGTGCACCCTTCCTTAGATATGGGGCCCAAAACTACTCACAATATTCCAAATATGGTCTGACCGGTGCTTTATAAAGTATCTATACTAACCCCATTCACCAACAAATGGCCACAGCTAATTATCCCTTGGTGATTTAAGTGTTCCTTCAGGTGCTGTTTACATATTGTGAACATATGTACATCTATCTATCCCTTATGCTCATTCCATTTCCCTGCATTGGGCATATATTGTTCTCAGGCAGTGTGTTCCAGTCTCAGGCAGTGTATCGAATGCAACTCAAATCTCACTGTGCCAATTGGTGCATGTGATAATAAATGTCTCTTGAATGCTCGCGATCCTCTGGGAACAAAGTGTGGCTGTTCTACTATGTTTCTTAGGTTCTGCCCATGGCTTTGTATTCTCAGTACAACCAGATTTAACTATGGAAGGTGTGCTTGGTCACCTGGTGAGATTTTTGCTCATCCTCTTTTTATCAACCACTTGCACTGATTCAGCCCAGCATCTCCGATGTCCAGGCCACTCTCAGCTGCCTGAGATCCATACCTTGATCATCTGCTCCTCGATCCAGCCTCCCATGCTTTCCATCATTCTACAATCCCAATCCTTCCACCCGCAGGCCTCACAGCATCAACAATACCCAATCACCAACTAACTGCTTCCAAACACTCAATGTCCTCTCCCTAATCCTGGGCGTGGCAACTGAGAAGGGATTTGCAGAAGAGTTTCGCCCCCACCCTTGGGATGGTTGAAATCAGCCACCACTGTCTGTATTCACCATATCCACCACTCTCTGTATTAAAATGTTGCCCCTCAAGTTCCCTGTAACATTCTCCTCTCACTTTAAAGCTATGCCTCCCCAAACCTGGTGAAAAGACTGTGGTTATTCTTATCTAAGGGGTTCACACAGTACGACTTCCTGAGCCATGGTGTATCATCTCAGTACTGAGATGAGCACTTGAGACACCATGGCTCAGAAGAGTGCTGGAGAATTGGTACGGTACAGGTAGGTACTTGGAGGGCAGAAACAGGCCCCAAGCCAATGGAGGGTGCCTTCCTGAGCCGTGCAACTAAATGACACTCTATCCTTGAATTCAAACTCCATCACATTGAGAAAATGGTCGGATTTTATTTTTAAACAGTGATTTAGTAGCCAATGATCATAATTTTTCCAAAGATCCACCCGGTTTGTAACATGCAATCTCTTATGAAGAGAGGATAAGAAATGCTTGTAGTTTTAATTTAAACTGGATCTACATGAAATCATCGGCTCATGATTGCCTATTCAATCACATTGGATAGAATTAAAGTGTGGGATGGGGGTCAACTCTACTGTTAGACATCAACGTTTAAGAAACATTTAGACAAGTACATGGAGAGGATATGTTTAGAGGGATGCAGGCCAAATGCAGGCAGCTGGCTGGAACTGGTGCTGATGGGACCAGTGCAGATGGGACAAGTGTAGATGGGACATGTTGGTTGGTGTGGACAAGTTGGGCCGATGGGCCTGTTTTCACGCTCTAAACCCTTTTGAAATGACCTGTACCTTGTATCTAAGGTAGACAAAAATGCTGGAGGAACTCAGCACGTGAGGCAGCATCTATGGAGAGAAGAAATAGGCAACGTTTCGGGTCGAGACCCTTCTTCAGAATGATGTTGGGGGGGCGGAGAAAAGGAAAGAGGCGGAGACAGTAGGCTTTGGGGAAGAGCTGGGAAGGGGGAGGGGGAGGGGAAGGATGGAGAAAGCAAGGACTATCTGAAATTAGAGAAGTCAATGTTCATACCGCTGGGTTGTAAACTACGAGGTGCTGTTCCTCCAATTACCTTGTATCTGCGGAGTCTGAGTAGTTCGACATCATTATTTCATCTTGGGACATCATCAGTGAAAACTGCCGGATGGTTTAGTTTAAACTGTATTATTAGCAGGATAGACTGACCTGTAGATTAAATGATACAACTGAAGGTGTGAGGAATTCAATAACAAAGCACTTTATAAATTAAATCCATGTTGGAGAATGCAGTTTGAGTTGGAGGATCATTTGTTGTTTTGCTAATAATATGTTAATCACTGTAATGAGATGTCGGATTCAAAATGTTTACCTCTGATAATGTTTTTGTAAACTGATTAACACTTGCTCGGGTAAACATATAGAGATGAATATGAGACGAGTGCCTTGGCTCGATGGTCCAAGGCGTTTAGTTTAGTTGAGTTTATAGATACAGCATGGAAACAGGCCCTGCGGCCCAACGAGTCCCCACCAACCAGTGATCCCTGCACTTTAACACTATCCTACACATACTGTATGGCGTATCTGATCAGTTTGGATAGCATGCAAAACAAAGCTTTTCACTGTACCTCGGTACATTAAACAATGATAAACCTAAACCTAAAACTAAACCTAGCAATGAGGCGCAGGAAGAAATCCCCAATCCCTTTAAGAGTCAGTGCGGTCCTGCAAAAGGTGTGGCAGAGGTTCGTTCTGGTCATGAGGAGATGTCTGGTGATAGAAAGACATTAGACACACTCTTGCCTGAACCGATGTTGCTGATTGCAAATTGTGACTTTGGACAACTGAGAGGCTTGTTGATCCGTGACGGAATTTGAGAAGCAGAGCCCGTGGAGAGACACTGACCTAGACCTGTAGTGCGTCAGAGCTGTCCAGAGCCAGAGTTGATGAGTTGGATGTGTGGGGAACAACAGTTCTGTCCATGCATTCATATGGGAGTGCTGCAGGGAAAATCAGCAAACAGTGCTAGGCATGCAAATCGCAGGTAGACACAAAATGCTGGAGTAACTCAACGGGACAGGCAGCCTCTCTGGAGAGAAGGAAAGGGCGATGTTTCGGGTCAAGATCCTTCTTCAAACCCTTCAGGCATGCAAATCGGAGGAGTGGCAGGTGGTGAAATATGAAGGGGTGAAGGCGAGTCGCAAGCAGAAGAGCTCAAGTCAGTGGAAGCTGGTTCATAATGTCACACAAGGTTACACGAGCTGAACGAGGCTGAACGAGAGTGTTGTGTGATCAGTGTTTTACACTGAACACGAGCAAAGAGGAAACAGAGCATTTTATCGGGATTTGGGAACAGCGCCATCCAAGCCCGCAAGAATTTGCAGAGAATTGTGGACGCAGCCCAGACACAAACCAATCTCCCTTCCATTGTCTCCATTTACACATCACGCTGCCTCAGCAAGGCCAGCAGCGTAATTAAGGACGAGTCGCGCCCTGGCCACTTCTTTTCTCCCCCCTCATCCAGTGAAAGTGTGAAAACGCACACCTCCAGATTCAGGGGCAGTTTCTTCTCGGCTGTTATCATGCAACGGAACCATCTCACCATAACTAGAGAGCAGTCCTGATCTACTATCTACCTCATTGGAGACCCTCGGTCTATCTTTGATCAGACTTTCCTGGACTTTATCTTACACTAAATGTTATTCACGTTATTCCCTTCATCAAGTTTCTGCACACTATGAATTGCTCGATTACAATCATGTATTGTCTTTCCGCTGACTGGTTAGCACTCAACAGAAGCTTTTCACTGTACCTCGGTACACGTGACAATGAACTGAATTCAAAACTCAAAACGTGTGGACAGAGACCGGGAGTCCGATCCCGACTACGGGTGCTGTCAGTTCGGAGTTTGTACCTTCTCCCCGTGACCGCGTGTGTTTCCACCGACACTCCAAAGACGTACAGGTTTGCAAGTTAGTTGGCTTCGGTAAAAAATGTGAATTGGCCCCCGTGTGTGTAGGATAGTGCTAGCGCAAGGGGTGATGACATTTTGGTGCAGACCAGGTGGCCAAAGGGCATGTTTCCGTGCTGTATCTATAAACTAAACTAAACTAAACATGACAAGGCATAATAGGCTACGGATGCAGCATTGTAAGTGGGATTATGGGATTATGGAATTAAAACATCATGGCATGCACAGACTTGTGCTATACAATCCCATGACTCATTAACTCCAGAACGACTACAAAACTCAGCAGCGCTGTACAAAATCACTGTACCAAATTACATTGTCATTATAGTTTGTGTATCCTTGACCTTGCTTTCCTTCTGTAGTAAAAGAGTCACTATATTTCAGTTAAGCTTCCAAAACCCGCCCTCTCACAGGATATCTCTACCCATCCCACCAAGGTAGTTATTTTATTACGAAGATAGATACAAAAGCTGGAGTAACTCAGAGGGACAGGCAGCATCCCTGGAAAGAAGGAATAGGTGATTTTTCGGGTCGAGACCCTTCTTCAGACTCAAACGTCGACCCGAAACGTCGCCCGTTCCTTTTCTCCAGAGATGCTGCCCGTCCCGTTGTGTTACCCCAGCTTTTTGTGTCCATCTTCGGTTTAAACCAGCATCTGCAGTTCCTCCCTACACTGGTTATTTTATTACTCTTCCCTTTCAGCACGGCATTGAACTCAGTCGTATCCTCCCCACTATTAGGTGAAAGCCCACATTTAGTTCATAAAACTGCCAGGACTAAAATGCACTGCTCCAAGGTGCTACTCTCAATAGTCAGTGAGTTCACTGCCCTTATTGCAAAGGCTAAGTTGAATATCTCGATCTAATTCCAAGATACCATCTCCCATTATAACCAACCAATCTTTAATGCAATCTATGCAATCTTTGTATTTATAGATTTTGCCACTTTGCAACCAGCACAAGAGGCCTACAATCATAAATGTATTGCTTTAAAAAACCCCAGCTTCTTTTTTCCCAAAACTCCAACTGTCCCACTCCTACTCCTGCCCCCCTCTTTTTTAGTTTAGTTTAGTTTAGAGAATCAGTGTGGACATTGGCCCTTCAGTCCCACAGATTCGTGCTGTCCAACATACCACTTGTACACTAGTTCCACCCTGCGCTCTAGGGTAGCAGAATGTACAGAAGTGAGCGAACCTAAAAACCTACATGGCTTTGGAATGTGAGAGGAAACCGGAGCACCCGTAAAAACCCCACGTTTTGTTTAGAGATACAGCGTGGAAACAGGCCCTTCGGCCCACCGAGTCCGCACCAACCAGGGATCCCCGCATATTAACACCATCCTACAAACACGAGGGACATTTTACACATACACCAATCTATTTAAACCTACACACCTGTACGTCTTTGGAGCGTGGGAGGAAACCGAAGATCTGGGAGAACGTACAAAATCCGTACAGACAGGACCTGTAGTCGGGATCGAACCCGGGTCACTGCCGCTACGAGCGCTGTAAGGCAGCAACTCTACCGCTGCGCCACCGTGGTCACAGGGAGAACGTACAAAATCCGTGCAGACAACACCTGAGGTCAGGATCGAACCCGGGTCTCTGGCACTGTGAGGCAGTAACTCTATTGCTGCTGCACTGTGTCACTCTGGCGTTCTTCCATAACGGCGCGTGCAATTAAAATATTGCATAAACACCAACTTGCATCGACACAGTGCCTTTAACATGGTGAGTTGTCAAGGGTTGATTTTCCTATTAATGTTGGACAGACACTGACATTAAGCCACATCTATAGATACTTGTGTTAGCGGCCAAATGACTGGTCATCAGGCAGATTTTAAGGAGTATCTTTCCTAAGCAGACAGTGAAAGAGAAATAGCATCCTAGCACTTTGGGCTTCAACCACTGAAGGGAGATATAGTTGGAATAGTTGACATTGGGATAGCTCAAGAGGCCTGAAATGAAGGATGTCAGGGACCTTGTAAATTGGTGTCTTATGGTAAATATGGGACTGTGACGGGATTTTTTAGGGAACCAATTTAAAACTTAAAAGACTTAATGCGGAGTAGAAATCCATGAATAAAATCGGACTGGTTTTTATTTTAGGAGCCGAACAGATTTCCTCATAAGATTAATTTGTGCTTAATGGAGATTCGTGCTGTTTCTTTCAATACTGCATCACTTCGAGAACTGGTGGAATGCTGGTAATGAACAGAGATGTTCGCTCAATGATATGAGCATCAGGCACTCCCTGCTGAGAGTTTGCACAAATGAATACAAAAGAAAGCTCCTTATATGCCCTCCAATAATTTAGACATTTCACATCAGCTGGTTTGTGACCTCTCTCTGTGAGATTGCCAATTTACTGTCCATTAAGAACAAGCATGAAACATTCTACACTCATTTTACACAGGATCGTTACAACTAAGTGTCACACCAAGACTTGTGTGATAGTCTGGGCTGAATGCTAACCAAGGCGTCTCTCTCATGGCAGTCTCTCTCTATTGCAACAAACAATCCCTGCAGAGTTTGTCATTAGTTTCTTGATTTGTTGGGAAATATTCATGTTCAGTTTAGTTTATTGCCACGTTTACCGAAGTACAGTGAAAAGATTTTGTTGCGTGCCATCCGGTCAGCAGAAAGACGATACATGATTACAATCGAACCATCACAGTGTAGAGATTTAAGAGTGTGGTGCGATTGTAATATGTGACTGGGGCTAGCACGCAAACAGTCGCCTGGGTTTGGCGCCATCAAGGAAGCGAGAGAACAAATATTGTTACAGGTTATATACAAACAAAAGCAGCCTTCGTTTTTTCAGAAAGTAAATGGACACAAGCAAAGGGTTAACAATAATCAACATCAATTCTTTAGTTATTAGAGCCGAGAAATTATTTTAAATGAATCAGCCATCGCAGACCGAAGGCACAAGTGCTGGAGTAACTCAGTGGTTCAGGCAGCATAGTGGCGCAGCGGTAGAGTTGCTGCCTTATGGAGCCAGAGACCCGGGTTCAACCCTGACTACGGGTGCTGTCTGTACGGTGTCTGTATATTCTCCCTGTGACTGTGTGGGTTTTCCCCGTGTGCTCCGGTTTCCTCCCACTCTCCAAAAATGTACATGTTTGTAGGTTAATTGGCTTCTATAAATTGTAAATTGTCCATAGTGTGTAAATCAAAACTTAACTTATGAATAATTTCTGTATTGTGTAAGTCCTGTGTCTGTGCCTGTGATGCTGCTGCAAGCAAGTTTTAATTGTACCTGCACTGCACTGTACTTCTACATATAGCGTATAGAAGTTGGGAGGTCATATTGTAGTTATATAAGGCATTGGTGAGGCTGCATTTAGAGTATTGTGTTCAGTTCTGGGCACCATGTCGTAGGAAAGATGTTGTCAAGCAGGAAATGGTGCTGAGAAGATGAATGAGAATATTGCCAGGACTCGCAAGCCTGAGCTATAGGGAGAGGTTGAGCAGCCTGGGAGTCTGGTCTTTGGAGCGCAGGAGGATGAGGGGTGATCTTGTAGAGGTGTACAAAATCATGAGAGGAATAGATTAGGCAGACACACTGAGTCTCTTGCCCAGAGTAGGGGAATCGAGAACCAGAGGACATAGTGAGGGGGGAAAGATTTAATAGGAACCTGAGGTGTAACTTTTTAAAACAAAAGGCGGTGGGTGTACGTAACGAGCTGCCGGAGGAGGTAGTTGAGACAGGTACTATGGCAATGTTTAAGAAATATTTAGACAGGTACATGGATAGGACAGGTTTAGAAGGATATGGGCCAGATGCAGAGAGGTGGGATTAGTGTAGATGTGACATGTTGGTCGGTGTGGGCAAGTCGGGCCGAAGGGCCTGTTTCCACATTGTATGACTCTATGACTCTCTATGACAATAAACTCGACTCATTGACTCCTGGTGTTACCGGGGACCTTTGTTTCTTGGGTAGTGGGATCACCCATTGACGGATGTGGTTCTGTGTAAGGTTGGGATCTCCCCTGTTGGAAACACCCAAGTGAATGTTGCATGAAGAATGAGATCACTACATGCGCATCAGTGTAGAAAATGCATCACTGCTTCATTTGACACACACGGCCTGCGAGATTTGGTGATTGATGCTGGATACTATCACAATGGTGTTCCACACCAGATGAGAAACAATTTTCAGGTGCACAGTGCTGAAAATAACACAGCTATGGGATCAATTTACTGGACATTCACATTTACATCAGCAAGGCATTGCAAATTTAATACAAAAACACAACTCATGCAGAAACTCATGCTAAAGCCTGAAATAGTAAATGAGGAGCAAGAGCATAAACGGGTCCCGGTTAAACCTTTTATCATTGGTAATGGTGTGAAGATCAAAATATATCTGTGAATGCTTGCATGACCCCCTGACCTGGACTTCCCCCTTTAGAAGCAACAAAAAGATGAATTTATAAAATAAAATGCAGGTGATATAAATGCTGGAAATAACTCAGCAGGTTCATAAGTTCATAAGTGATAGAAGCAGAAATAGGCCATTCAGCCCATCAAGTCTACTCTGCCATTCAATCATGGCTGATCTATCTTTCCCTCTCAACCTCATTCTCCTGCCTTCTCCCCATAACCCCTGACACCCGTACTAATCAAGAATCTATTTATCTCTGCCTTAAAAATATCCATCGACTTGGCCTCCACTGCCTTCTGTGGCAATGAACTCCACAGCTTTGGCCCATCAAGACTACTCTGCCATTCAATTCTAAAGAAATTCCTCCTCATCTCCTTCCTGAAGGAACGTGCTTTAATTCTGAGGCTATGACCTCTGGTCCTAGACTCTCCCACCAGTGGAAACATCCTCTCCACATCCACTCTATCTAGGCCTTTCACTATTCACACGGTCAGGTCAGGCCAGGTCAGGTCAAGCAGTATTTTTGGCACGAGAAACATAGTTTAAATTACAGGTCTAAAGTCCACATGAAATATATGACATTGACTATGACAGATCAGGTTCTGCATTCAGATTATCTTCAATAGGTTTGGCTCAAGAAGAAAGATAGAGCTCCTTGCAATTGAATAGTCTTGTATTTGGACATTGGAATCTGCATATTTGTTTGTTTATACAAGCAACAACCAAGAAAGCACACCAATGCCTTTACTTCCTAAGTAGGCTTCGGAAGTTTGGCATGTCCCCTACAACTCTCACCAATTTCTACACATGCACCATGGAAAGCATTTTATCAGGATGCATTACAGCTTGGTTTGGGAACAGCTCCATCCAAGACAGCAAGAAATTGCAGTGAATTATGAACGCAGCCTTAGCAACCTATGGACGCAGATACCAACCTACCTTCCTTTGACTCCATTTATACCGCACGCTACCTCGGCTAAGGCCAGCAGCGTAATCAAGGATGAGTCGCATCCTGGCCACTCCCTCATCTCCCCTCTCCCATCAGGCAAAAGGTATAAAAGTGTGAAAACGCACACCTCCATATTCAGGGACAGTTGCTTCCCAGATGTTATCAGACAACCGAATCATCCTACCACAACCAGAGAGCAGTGCTGAAATACTATCTACATCTTTGGTGACTATTCTTGATGGGTCTTTGCTGGCTTTCCCTTGTAGTAACCGTTACTCCCTTATCATGTATCTATACACTTTAAATGGCACGATTGTAATCATGTTTTTTGCCTTTCTGCTGACTGGTTAGCACGTAACAACAACTTTTCACTGTACCTCGGTACACATGATAATAAACTAAACTAAACTAAACATGTATGGAGACAGCAGAAAGCGATGTTAAACACAATTTTAATTTTCATTCCTGGTGTGTATCTTATATTGGCTGCCTACTCTCCTGGTTCATGAATTATGGAATATCTCTAAGTCCATAAACGTCAACATTTCATCGTATCATCAAATCGTACAGCATGGAAAGAAGCCATTTGGCCCAACCTGACCACATCGATCAGAGGCCATCCCTCTGTAGGGAAGTTAGTTCGATAACACAGAACTAATGTGAATGGATGATCGATGATCAGCTTAGATTCAGTGGGCCGAAGGACTTGTTTCCATGGTGGAATTAATTAATTTCAATGAATTAATCCCATCCCCTAACACTTGGTTCATAGTCTTCTATGCCATGGCAATTCCAGCACTAGTTTGGGAACTTCATAAATGCTGTCAGGTATATTTCTCTCTCTTAAGCAGTGTATTATTCCAGGCTCATCCATAGGCCCTCTTAATCTCTTCCCCCTTATCCATTCGGCCCACCAAGTCCACGCCGAACAATGATCACCCATACACTACTTCTATCCTACACACAAGAGACAATTCACAGAAACCAATTAACCTACAAACCTACGCATCTGTGTGAGGAAACCGGAGCAAACGGAGAAAACCCACACGGTCACAGGGAAAACAAACCGACTACATACAGAAAGCACCCGCAGTCAGGATCGAACCCAGGTCACTGGCACAGCAAGGCTGCAATTCTCTCACTGCGCTACTGTGCCACCTTTATATTCAATACCCTGACGAGTAAAGGAATGAATCTTGTTTATGATCCTTACCATGTTCAGGATCTTTCGACTTGTATTCCAAGATCCCTCTGTTCCTCAATACGCCTTAAAACCCCACCATTCACGGTGCATGTCCCATCTCATCAGTGCTTCCAAAGTACACCATCCAACATTTATCTGGATTAAAATCCATCCTCCATTTTCAGCCCATTTAACCAACACATCAATTTCTCTCTGCCGTCTAAGATGACATTCCAAACGATCAAAAACTCCACCGATCTTCGTGTCATTTGCAAAAACCTACTTGCTCTTCTCCGGCAACCCCATCCAAGTCATTCACATGTATAACAAACCAGCTAAGGCTTTGTGACAAGTTTAGTTTTGATCCCTGCAATTCTATTTCACAGCTGATAAGTTTAAAAGCAATCTGCATCTGAAATTGCTCCAATTTCAACTCAGCACAAGTGTCGCAAAAATTTATTAAGTTGTCCTCAAGGCTGAAGGCTTGAGCGAGAAACGGAGCCATTTAAATCAACTATAAACGCGGCGAAATGTTTGATTGTCGGCTCTATTTGAATTTAGCTGACAATTATTCAAATCCGTGACCACTGGTTATAGCATTAAAGACCAAGGACTGTTCAAATCACTTGGAAGGTTTGTCACCTGCACAGTGATAAATCAAGACAGATAGATCTCTCAGTTGGGACAACTGTAAGTAAATACAAGTGACATTTCAGTAGACAAAGTCACAAGAAGGCAGCCAAGCATTAGGGACAAGAAAGTCTTCAGAGGTGCAAAATGGGAAAATGGTAAGAGATGTCAAGGTTGCTATAAATATATAAAACAGATGAAAGTGGGAGGAAAATCCAATTTAAACAAACAGTAGGTTTTTTTTTTAAATTAACACTTTACATTGTCTTAGGATGGAGAGAATAAACGTTGTAGTGGAATGTAAGTCATATTAAATTATTGGATATAAAATAAGTTCAAAAAAGATAACTGAGAAAATAATGAGGCATAAGAAGGATAAAAATTCAAACTCAGTATTTGATCTGATACATTGATCTGAAATGGTAATTCTATTTCTCTTTTCACATGTACTGGCTGGTCAGTTGAGAGCCCCCAAGATTTGACAATATATTGCATACTGCATTACTAAGATGAATTACATTGAAATGTATCTTTCATTCTTATTCTGGACCCAAACTCTTCATAAGTTCATAAGTGATAGGAGCAGGATTAGGCCATTCGGCCCATCAAGTCTACTCCGCCACACAATCATGGCTGATCTATTTTTCCCTCTCAACCCTATTCTGCCTTCTCCCCGTAACCCCTGGCACCCGTACCAATCAAGAATCTGTCAATCTCCGCCTTATAATATCCATTGACCTGGGCTCCAAACAGCCTTCTGTGGCAATGAATTCCACAGATTCACCACCCTCTGACTAAATACATTTCTTCTCGTCTCCTTTCTAAAGTAGTATGCAAGGAGCAAGGACAACATTGCCCAAGCAGAGGTTGATCAATTCCATCAGCAGGTCACAACGGAGCCATGGATCCCAATGGATAAATAGCCAAATGCTTGGGCAATTCCCAGTAGCCTGTGGGATGTCACAGTCATCGAATCACAGAATGGGGAAATGGTTCCTTTGACTTGTTCAAGCATCAGTTACCAAACAATGAGGTGAAGGTTGGCAGCCATTTTCTGCAAATAAGAAAAACGAGGGGAAGGGTCAGAGACTCAGAGCAAGACACAAGTATTAGGTACCTATCTATTCTAATCACACTCTCCAGAACTTGGTCTGGATCCATCTCTCCCTTGGCATTTACAATGCTCATCTTAACACTGTATAAATGTTATGAGAATACCTACCTCCACCACCCCCTCAGGCTGTGTGCTTAAGATGTCAACCACTTTCTGAGGGTGAAAAAAATCCTCTAATGGATTGGACAGGTTTAGAGGGAAATGGGCCAAATGCAGGCTGGTGGGACTAGTTTAGATGGGACATGTTGGCCGGTGTGGGCAAGTTTGTCAGAAGAGCCCTTTCCCATGCTGTAAGGCTCTAAGTTCCTTCTAATCCCTTCTAAATGTTCTTTAACTTAAACTTTTTCTCTTTGTTTTTCGACAACTTTGCTCAGGTAAAATGTTTCTAACAGACTACCCGGGCGTAGGTCTGGGAGTGTCTCCGGAAGTGGCGGCGCTGTGAAACGGCTGCGGCTCGCCTGCAGTCTGTCTGTTTTTACTTTTTTTGTGTTGCTTTTTTTTGTCTTGTACAGTTAAACGTTTGGTTATTAGGTTGTGTTATGTGGGGGGGGGGGAGGCTGAAACAGGGCTTTCTGTCTCTCCCTTCGGGGGAATGCGACTTTCTTGTCGTGTCCCCCTTCTCTTCCCCCGTCTGAGCTGAGGCCTAATGGCGGAGCTGGCGGCCTCCAACCTGCGACCGACCTCGAGGTTCCGGAGATAGAGCCAGCCAGGACTTACCAACGCGAGGCTGGCCGTCTTCGAGCTGCGGCGGCGTTCGGGCAGCGGCACGACTCGGCGCTCCGGTGAGGGCGGACGGCGTGGGGCTGAGACACTCCTGTGAGGGCGGCCCGGCTCCCAGCTGGAAGGCGCTCTCGTGTGGGCGGCCCGGCTCCCGGCTGGAAGGCACTCTCGTGTGGGCGGCCCGGCTCCCGGCTGGAAGGCGCTCCCGTGTGGGCGGCCCGGCTCCCGGCTGGAAGGCACTCCCGTGTGGGCGGCCCGGTGCGGGGCTGAGACGCTTTCGTGTGGGCGGCCCGGTGCGGGGCGGAGACGGTGCTCCGGTGGCTGAGGCGGCGTTCTGGCGGCGGTGACCTGAATCCGGGGCTCGGCCGCGGGCCAGCGGATGACAATGTCGGGAGCTCGCAGGTCACAGGCTGGTGCCTGTTTTCCAGAGCTCCCGTGGCAACAGCTGCGTCCGCTGGACTAGAGGGCGGCAGCTTCGACCACCCCCGGGCCGCGGAGCTTGAACCGCGGGACTGACTTACTATCGCCCGGTGGGGTATCGCCTCAGCGCAGAGGGAGAAGAGGAGGGAAGAGACAGTAACTCTAAGACTTTTTGCCTCCATCACAGTGAGGAGGTGTTTGGTGAACTCACGGTGGTGGATGTTAATTTGTGTTTATTGTGTGTTGTTTATTATTACATGTATGGCTGCAGGCAACAGCATTTCGTTCAGACCGAAAGGTCTGAATGACAAATAAAGGATTCAATTCAATTCAATTCAATTTTACTCATGATAATCTGAGAGGTGAGATGAAAGAGGGGTTGGTCTATTCTGATGGCACCACTTGATATATTACTTTCATTCTTACGGCCTCTCTATTCTGGTGTGTTGTTACAGAATTCTAGTGGAATCTTCCCCAGTAGGAAACACTTGTTGTGGCAGCTGTTATGAATGTCTGGAATTTTCAATGTTTCCCAATGACAAAGTAATGAAAAGTCTTAAGCAGACCACAAAACATTAATACCCAGGACCTTTACTTTGTACCTATTTCTCCTCTAAACCAACAACTATTCAGGCTCTGCTTTGTTCTGTACCCTTTCACACCTCTAGCTTCCCTCTCTCCTGTCTGAAGAAGGGTCTCAACCCGAAACGTCACCTATTCCTTTTCTCCAGAGATGATGCCTGACCTGCTAAGTTACTCCAGCATTTTGAGTCTGTCTTCGGGATTTCTTCCACAACATGTGTTGAAGTTCAGACTGGCTAGCATTTAAGTGAGAAAATGGCAGTCCTTTGGCAGCTGTAGAAGATTAGAGGCATTGGTGAGCTGGTCCTGATATCTGGAATAAATAAATAGAAAGCAGGTGAAGCATCCGTACCTAATTTATTTACCAACACCCTTTAACACAGTGGTTCCCATAGCCCCCTGGCTCCATAAACATCCTCAGTGCAGCGAACCATTACCCTAGCCTATATAGAAAGCATTATTCAGAATAACAGTATGGGCAAGTTGGGCCGAAGGGCACGTTTCCACATTGTATCACTCTAATAACGGTTTGCTCAACCCACAAGGAAAATAATAACACAATAACATTCTAAGCAGTAAAACTTAATTGCGCATTTATTCAAAATCCCATTACAGGTGCACAACCTTTTATCCGAAAGCCTTGGGACCAGACACTTCTCGGATTTCGGAATTTTTCGGATTTCGGAATGGAAGATTTTTAGCGTAGATTAGGTAGGTAGCGCGGGCAGCTTGAAAAGTCTGGAGCGGCTGCCTCCTCCCCGGAGACCGGGGAATCATTGTAAATCATTGCTTAAATGTTAGTCAGCTAGTTTGGAGGGATTTTATGTGGGGGATGGGGGGGGTGAAGGGGGAAACTTTAATTCTTAGTCCCCTACCTGGTCGGAGAGGCGGGGAGCGGGCAATGCCTTACCGGGTCGCCGTGCAGTAAGCTCCGGAGCGCTGTGGCCGCCGACTCCCAACATCGCGGAGCTGGGGCTGCGGGCGTCCGGCCGCTAGCCGCGCTGGATTTGGAGCGCCGCGCAGCCAGGGGTAGAGTTGCCGGGGTCGGAGCTCCAACCGGCGCCGCCCGCGGTCGGACGCCCTCAGCCCCAGCTCCGCGATGTTGGGAGTCGGCGGCCACAGCGTTCCGGAGCTTACTGCATGGCGACCCGGTAAGGCATTGCCCGCTCCCCGCCTCTCCGACCAGGTAGGGGACTAAGAATTAAAGTTTCCCCCTTCACCCCCCCCCCCCGCCTTCACATAAAAGCCCTCCAAACTAACTGACTAACATTTAAGCAATGATTTACAGATGTTTAAGTGTCTCCCCGGTCTCCGGGGAGGAGGCAGCCGCTACAGTAGTACAGACCTGGGTTGACCGTGGGTCGTTTCGGGTCAAGTTTGGCGCCAAACGCGAGCTTTGGTGTGCAGACGACATCCTGGGAAAAATGTCCGGTTTTCAGAGCTTTTCGGTTTCCGGAACTCCGGATAAAAGGTTGTGCACCTGTACTACTTTTTAATTTAATTAATTTAACAAAAATTGATGAACATGATACCAGCTTTTCAAAGTCTGATAGGTATTACGCAAAAGTCTTCCATGCCACATTTAGTAATGATTTCACTGTTCAGTAAATTCTCAATTCTATGGATGGGCTTGATGAAGTGATACCAGTCTCCCAACTTTGAAAAGTTCCAAGAAATACTATTTAGCAAAACAGTGCGTGCTTTTATAGAGGAGGTCAGCGAAGCGCATGGCAAAATAACCATTCCACAAGCATGTCAAGTCCCACCAATCTCTGGCACTCCTCTGCCACCTCTTTGCCTTTTAGCACCCTCCTAGGTAATCCCACTGCCCCCAGCGGTCGATACCACCCATTTTTGGAACCACCACTTTTACACTTGGGTTGCATTGTTTAGAAGGCAGGAGAAGGACTTTGTACATTCACCTCGTGACTTGCGTGGATTTTGTCAGAGATCTTCTGTTTCCTTCCACACTCCAGAGACGTAAAGGTTTGTAGGTTAATTGGCTTGGTGTAAATGTAAAATTGTTCCCAGTGTGTGTAAGGGAGTGTTACTATGCGGGGATTGCTGGTCGGTGGAGACTCGGTGGGCCGAAGGGCCAGTTTCCACGCTATATCTCTAAACTAAACTAAACTAAATATATTGCAATTTCTTGGACACTCACACTTCCTTCTTAAGACAGCAAAGTTGACAGCCTGTTGCATTTCCTTCCTCTTACTACCCGCTCTGCTGTCCTATCATTCCCCTGCTCGGCTGGGTCTTCCATTTTGCTCTTTCTGCCTCCACAGTGTCTTGCGTTGAGACTCAGTCGCTTCCCCTCATTTCCTCTGCAACAGAAAATAACTGCCGACCTTACTGACCAGATTGAGCTTCCTATTTGCATAACCCACTCCGAGGAAGTCACTGGTCTAGCAGTTCTTACTAGAATCAGAGAGTCATTGAGTCGTACGGCACGGAAACAGGTCCCTTGGCTCAACTCGCCCACGGCGACCAAAATGCCCCATCCACACACGTCCCATCTCCCCACATTTAGCCCAGATCCCTCTAAACCTTTCCTATCCCTGAACCTTGTCCAAATGTCTTTTAAATGATGCTCAACTACTTCCTCTGGCAGCTCGATCTATATACACACCACCTTCTGTGTGAAGGTACTTTAGGGCTTTCATTGATAACTACCATTTGGCAAACAACAGGGACATTGTGCCTCATTTCTCACTAATCCCCCATGACAAGGGGAAATAAAAAGCATGGAATATGATACATTAAAGACTCCCAGTTAGGTGCCTTTTTGCATCTTAAAAATAATCTGCTTGAAGAAGCATTTTGAAGAAATCCTTCAAACCAATGTACGCTGAACTTGTCCCTGAGATGTTAGGTGTCACTTCTACGGGATTCGATGAGTAGCTGAAATCTTCTGACTGCGGTTATCTCAATATTGACATTTAAATGATGCCCATCTGGGGATCTGGGCTCACTTATATCCCACTGTGTGTAAAGCGATCTGTCCACAATATCATGACAGTAGCCACAGCCTTTGCAAGCCCTTTGGAGACGGGCTGTCTGCTGCTTCATTGAGATGAATTATGTGTTACAATCCAATATGTCTCAGTGTTTTAGTGCTTTTCATTGACCGGCGATGCCGCATATATAATGACATATCACTCCATCAAAGTTTGTTGGTAAAATAAGCAGGGAATGAGAGCGGGATCTTGAGAAAAGCATCCAATTGTATCTGTCAGTCCCATCAGCTGTGAGACATCCACGCCACTGTTTGCGAAGGAGTCCTGGGCAATATTTTTCCCACAGACAGCACTCTGACATTCCAAATGTAATTCAAAGTTTAGTTTAGTTTAGTTTGGAGACGCAGCACGGAAACAGGCCCTTCAATCCACCGACCAGCGATCCCCGCACATTAACACTATCCTACGCACACTAGGGACAATTTACAATTTTACCAAACCAATTAATCTACAAACCTGTCTATCTTTGGAGTGTGGGAGGAAACTGGAGCTCCTGGAGAAAACCCACGTAGGTTACGGGGAGAATGTACAAACTCCGTACACACAGCACCTGTGGTCAGCATCGAACCTGGGTCTCTGGCGGTGTAGAGCAAGCTTTTCATCACCATAAGCACCAATCTGTCCATCCATTTTCTTTGTGTCCCTCCTACCACGATCATTCCTTTTTGTTTTCCTTTCCTTAGTTCTCACTCTGGCCATTCCCTCTTCTCCCCTCTCCCGTCAGGCAAGAGGTACAGAAGTTTGAAAACGAGCACCTCCGGATTCAGGGACAGTTTCTTCCTAGCTGTTATCACGTTCACAAGTTCACAAGTGATAGGAGTAGAATTAGGCCAATTAGGCCATTCAGCCCATCGAGTCCACTTCGCCATTCAATCATGGCTAATCTCTGCCTCCTAATCCCATTTCCCTGCCTTCTCCCCATAACCCTTGACACCCGTTCTAATCAAGATTTGTCTATCTTAAAAATATCCCCTGACTTGACCTCCACAGCCCTGACAATGAGTTCCACAGATTAACTATTCCCTGACTAAAGAAGTTCCTTTAATTCTGAGGCGATGACCTCTGGTCCTAGACTTTCCCACCAGTGGAAACATCCTTTCCACATCAACTCTATCTATGCCTATCATTATTCTGTAAGATTCAATGAGACAAATGAACCATTCTCTCACCAGCTAGGGTGTTGGTCTTAACCACCCATTTACTTCATTGGAGACCTTCTGGAACGGTGTGGACGACTTGATTAAAATGATGTATAGTCTTTTCACTGACTGGACAGCACGCAACTAAAAGCTTTTCACTGTCCCTTGCTACACATGACAATAATAAACTAATATAAATAAAACCCATCATCTTTTCTGAAACTTAAGGGCCTGTCCCACGTAGGCGATTTTTCAGCAGACTGCCGGTGACTGTCAAGGTCCCGGCAGTCGCCTGAAAAACCGGGAACTGGAACGGCGACTGTCAGAATGGAACACACACACTCATTGCAAAGGCGGGGGCCAGGGAAAGCGGGGGAGTGTTGTCTGAAATTCACACGGCGCAAAGCCAAGGTGAGACAGACACACACCGCGAGGAACAGGAAGTTTAGAACGGCCAGTACAGTGTATGGTAAGTCCTTTAAAAGAGGGGGAGAAGGAGTGGAAACACTTTTAAGAAGCCAGACAACTTTTAATAAGCCAGAGATACACAGCTGTGAAGTTCGGCGGGCATTTAACATTACCGGTCGGTTATCCTTGGTTCTGAAAACTCGTGCTTACGTTTTTTTCCCCAATGAGCCAATGATAATGCCCGGTCAGCAAAGGCGATTAACTAAAACTACCTATGACTACTTCGCCTTCCCATAACTACATGGCGACCCCACTACAACTGCACCTACGAGTACAGGATTATCGATTTTCTCCATAGAATATTTTTCGACCTTGTGAATAATAGCCAGTAATTCACAGATTGAAATTTGATGTTTTTTTTGTTTGAAATAATTTTTGAATTAAATACTTCCTGGACAACTTACTGGAAGCTTGTGTCCTTCTGCCAAGCTCAGAACTGTAAAAAAAAAGATGTTGAAGTGTAATTCATCATAATAACGTTGCCTGTGTTCCAAAGCAGAGTTGGCTGACTTCACACATCATGCTCAATACAAAAGCACGGGATAATGTGCCGTGTATGTTTCTTGTGTAGTTTAGTTTAGTTTAGAGATACAACATGGAAACAGGCCCTTCGGCCCCGCCGACTCCGCACCGACCAGCGATCCCCGCACACTAATGCTACACACATGGGACAGTATATATTTATACCCAGCCAATTACCCAACAAACCTGTACGTCTTTGGAGTGTGGGAGGAAACCGAAGATTTCGGAGAAAACCCACGCAGGTCACGGGGAGAACGTGCAAACTCCGTACAGACAGCACCCGTAGTCGGGATCGAACCCGGGTCTCCGATGCTACAAGCGTTGTAAGGTGTCAACTCTAGCGCCGCGCCACCATGCCGCTCCAAGTTCAGAGGGATTGTTATATTGAGATAGCTGTATCTTTCGGTGGGTCAACACATACAGCTCTAGATGAACAGGTTTTAGATGTCATGTTTTATCCCTGTGAAAAGTCAGGTTTTTTAGGATGTGGGTATCAAAGTAGCTAAATCTTTAGTTCTTTTGTTTAGTTTATTGTCATGTGTACCAAGGTACAGTGAAATGCTATTGTTGCAAGCTGTCCAGTCAGCTGAAAGACTATACAGTACATGATTACAATCAAGCCGTCACAGATACAGATTACATTCAAGTCGTACACAGATACAGAATAAAGGGAATTACTTTTAGTGCAAGGTAAAATCCAATTAAAGATAGTCCAAGGATCTCTAGTGAGGTGGATAGTAGGTCAGGACCGCTCTCTAGTTAGTGATAGGATGGTTCAGTTGCCTGATAACAGCTGGGAAAAAACTGTCCCTGAATCTGGAGGTGTGCGTTTTTATGCTTCTATACCTCTCACCTGATGGGAGTGGGGAGAGAGAGGGAATTCTCTGGAGGTGAAAAATGATAGATGAGAGCATCAACAATATGTGCCTCGAAATAAAGTGGAAGTTAGCAATTTTCAACATCTTTGTGGTTGAGCAAAAATGAATTTGAAATCAAGAAGCATGAAACTCAGTGCTGGATTACAAGACCAGTCGTGGCAGTACAGTTGTTGTTGGCAGGATGCACTACCACATATGTTAGTAACAGAAATACAAAGTGCTGGAGTAACTCAGCGGCTCAGGCACCATCCCTAGAGAACATGGACTGTGATGATTGGGATCGCGCCCACTTTTTTAAAAAACATATTTCAATATCTTGCTGGTTACACTTACAGTCCATTAAAACTCAATGTTGGACTGGTACAATGACAAAACAGAGATTCGGGAAGGATTAAAAGGGCAAGTTGAACGATAATTGTCTATTGTCTGCATACACACTCATGAAAGTGGTAAAATCGACTTGCTTGCGATGTTGCTTTAAAGATGAAGTAGAACTTCAGAAAAATTATTAAAGAGTTTTTCAAGTATTCTTAATTTTAATATAATTCATTAGATTACAGCTTGTTTGAGTTGAACAAATACATGGGCCAGGTTTACCATCAGGAGTTTTTCATTGATATTTGCTAGTTCAGACCTGGGTCAAAGATTGGTATCTGATATTTTTGCACATTGCCTTTCTCGGGTTCCCGGGAGAGCTTTCTCGAGGACATCCATTCTTGTTTAAGGCCACGATAATCTCCTTACCTGCATGAGACTGTGTTCCCGGCAGGATCTTCAGAGAAAGAGGAAATGCCAAGAATGCACCAGCTTGTGACATTTAAAAGTGAGTTACACAACTTAAGAGAGACATGCTCAAGGGAAGCGATGCCAGGATCTGTCCAAAGTCCATCTGTTTATTCCAAGGGAGTCGAGGGACGTCATCCAAAAAATATCAGCTACAGCTTTGTAACTTCATGTGTCTAACTTACAACTCCACATGCATAAACCTTCCGCCTATATCTTTTTATTTTTCATCATTTGCAAAGGCATTTGTTATTGTAAATTGCTAACGTGCCAACTGCCACAAATTAAAGTGCTTAGAAAATGGATGGGAGAAGAGATTTATAAGATATCTAGCTAGATATGAAAGGCTTACAAAGCCTTGCAAATAAAGGTACAACCAATGATGTTATACAAACAGGTGTATAAAATGTAGTGCGGTCTGAAGATTTTTTTCTTCCTGTTCAATGTGTGTCGGATATTTAACACGTAATTTGTCAAATTGTACACAGTTTAGGAGTTAAGAGAAGAGATGCAAGCTATTAGAAACATAGATAATAGGTGCAGGAGTAGGCCATTCGGCCCTTCGAGCCTGCACCGCCATTCAATATGATCATGGCTGATCATCCAACTCAGTATCCTGTACCTGCCTTCTCTTCATACCCCCTGATCCCTTTAGCCACAAGGGCCACATCTAACTCCCTCTTAAAAATAGCCAATGAACTGGCCTCAACTACCTTCTGTGGCAGAGAATTCCAGAGACTCACCACTCTCTGTGTGAAAAGTGTTTCCTCGTCTCCGTTCTAAATGGCTTACTCCTTATTCTTAAACTGTGGCCCCTGGTTCTGGCAAAAGGATTGAAGAGTCGTGAACTGAACAGCAACTGAAACGCAACACAGCATGCTCTTTTATCGAACATTATCACAGGCTTACGGTGCCTAGGACTGTTGGCGTGGTGCTGTTTGCAGCGTACGTGCAGTGGCTATTGTTGTACCATTGCCACTTTTTCAGACAAGCTCTGGTATATCAACAGTTAAAACCGCCAGTTTCCAGGAAAAGATGATTTGAAGCATTCACCTTGTCCCAGATCACTTTGATAGCTTGTGATTTGCAAAGATTACTTCTTAATCCGCCAAGGCCAAGTATGTGTTGTATTTCAAGCTTTTTTCAAAACCCTTTGTCTCTATTCTGTTAAGTCTTTGTGCGTTAGCACTAATACTGAGAGCTTCCAAATTCTGGGAAACCAGGCATGGGGCCAGAACGTAAGGATATTGAGATGTTTTTTTGATTGAGGACAGGAATTATTTTGTCACCAACCGTGGATGTCTCAACCTTACAAAACAAATGAGGCCAAATGTTTAGTTTTGTTCAGTTTAGAGATACAGCGCGTAAACAGGCCCTTTGGCCCACTGAGTCCGCGCCGACCAGTGATCCCCGCATCTTAACACAATCCTACACAAACTAGGGACAATTTGCACATACACCAAGCCAAATAACCTACATACCTGGACGTCTTTGGAGTGTGGGAGGAAACCGAAGTTCTCGGAGAAAACCCGAGCAGGTCACGGGGAGAACGTACAAACTCCGTGCAGACAACCACCCGTAGTCAGGATCGAACCCGGGTCTCCGGCGCCCCAAGCGCTGTAAAGCAGCGACTCTACCGCTGTGCCACTGTGCCGCCCATATATTCAAAAAGGAATTTGTTGTAGCTCTAATTATGAGCAAGATTGAGGGTGAATAAAATAATTACATTTAGGATAAGGGCTAAGAGATTTAGAGTGGTTCTGCGATGGAATGTTTTCACCCGGAGGAGAGTGTTGAATGCCTGCAATACTCTGCCCGAGGGAGCGATGTCCGCACAAGCACTTGGATCTCTCAGGATTAGGGGACATGGAGGCCAAGTGATAGAAGATGGGATTAATATCGATAGGTGCCCACTGGTTAGGGTGAACATGGTAGGATCAATGGTCTGTTTCTATGCTGCATGACTTTTATGATAATTATATAAGAATTAAAAGGGGAACAGGGCATTAACTTTAAATGTTCAGCGATGATCACATTTGATAGTGGAACACAGTGGATGCACAGAGTCTCTTGCCCAGAGTAGGCGAATCGAGGGCCAGAGGGCATAGGTTTAAGGTGAAGAGGAAAAGATTTAATAGGAATCTGAGGGCTAACTTTTTCATAAAAATGGTGGTGGATGTATGGAACAAGCTGCCAGAGGAGGTAGTTGAGGCTGGGACTATCCCAACGTTTAAGAAACGTTTAAGAGACAGGTACGTGGCGAGGACAGGTTTGGAGGGATAGTGTAGCTGGGACATTGTTGGCCGGTGTGGGCAAGTTGAGCCGAAGGGTCTGTTTCTACGCTGTATGACTTTATGAATGGCCTACTCCTGCTCTCCTTCTTTTATTTGCAATGTTTCTATTCAGGGTTTGTTTGGGATAAGTAAATAAATAATAACAAAACATTCAAACACAGCGCGTGGGAATCATCTGTTATTCAGAAGCAATTAATCTTCATTTTCACTTGACAGTGTGGAATCCGCCTTTTGTAGGAAAGCACTTTAGATGGCAAGTGGGGAAGTGTCCCTGAACAGCGGAACAAAGACTGTCTGCTGGAAACACCATTGAGGGATTGTGAACAGTTGATTATGGACTGCGAGGCTGGCAGGAAAAGCAGTGAATTAAAGCCCTTTTAGGAATTGCCAGTTGAAATCAGCCTAGTCTTGGCATAGCCTATCTTTATCAGATATTAAACTATTTCAGTCATAGTCTCATGTTTGACCTGTATTTTTCTTCGGGGAACTCGGCAAAGCATTGGATCACTTTGCAGAAGATGAGTTGGCATGACTACGCCTTCAGAGAGGTGTTTTTCGTGGCCCAGTGGTATTCTCATTCCCTCTCACTTTTGTTTTCCCATCCTGGCATGTACATGCTGTCAGCAGAACAAGTGGGAGGATGGAGAATGCAAGTGGCACAAAAATGGGACATGTGTAAAAAACATTTGGAGAGGTACATGGAGAAGAAATGTTTAGTTTAGTTTAGAGATACAGACCCTTCGGCCCGCCGAGTCCGGTGATCCCCACACATTAACACTATCCCACACACACTAGGGACAATTTACAATTAAACCAAGCCAATTAACCTACAAACCTGTACGTCTTTGGAGTGCGGGAAGAAACCGAAGATCTGGGAGAAAACCCACACGGCCACGGGGAGAACGTACAAACTCCGTACAGACTGCACCCATAGTCGGGATCGAACCCCTAGTCGGATGTTTAGAGAGATATGGGTGAAATGCGGGTAGCTGGGACTAGTGTTGATTGGGCATCGTGGTCGGCATGGGCAAGGTGGGACGAAGGGCCTTCTTCAATGCTATTTGTGAAAGGATTATTTCTGCATTGACAAATTCTGCATTGTGATATTTTATGATGCTGTCATTGATTAAGTTGTTTCATGTGGGTTATCTAATATCTTTCCGTAGAAGTTAAACACAGTAGGGGATGGAATTGCTAACATAGTATTTCTATACTCTTCGACTTTTCTATAATTATGGTTGGTGCTATAGACTCTTGGATTGCCAATGCCACAGCGATATTTGAGAGATAGAACATAGGTAATTGCAATTATTGTGGCAAAATTACAAGAATTTCTCTTTAAGGACACGTGAGTTAGAACAGATTACAAAAATATAAGCAGAAATGGGATTGATAGGATTGCTCTGAGAGCCAACATTGACTCGATGGGCTGAATAGCCTGCATCTATGTTGAAGGTTGAATGTGGTATGTTGAGAGCTGAGAGATTAGCGTCCTAGAGTCACACAGCACAGAAATAGACCCTTTGGTCCACCATATTTATGATGGCCATCAAGAAACCAATCTATATTAATCCCATTTACCAGCACTTGGTATATTTATTAATCTTTGTGAACCAATGGTTTCAGAGTAGACAAAAGTTAAACACATTAAAATAAAGGCATGATGGTAACTTGCTGACGATTTCTTTAACTTAAATATATTTGGCACACTGTCTTAAAGGAATTAATAGTGATACTAGTAGGAGTTTAGGATCTTAAATCATTGCGCATGGTTTTCCTGAATTTTATGGTACTCATGGAAAACAGAATGGTTTGGACAGCAGACGATGGTGGCGAGGTTGGTGAAGCATACAGTATCTTCAGTCTTATAATTGTGTACTTGCCTGAGAATCTAAAAGTTTAGTTTAGTTTAGATATACAATTACAGAATCTTACAGTGCCAATGACCCGGGTTCCATCTTAACTGCGGGTGCTGTCTGTACGGAGTTTTTACGTTCTCCCCGTGACCTGCGTGTATTTTCTCCGGGAGCTCCGCTTTCCTCCCACACTCTAAAGGCGTTCATAAGACGTCCAAAGATTGTAGGCTAATTGGCTTGGTATAATTGTAAAATTGTCCCCAGTGTGTGTAGGATAATGTTAAGGGCCTGTCTCACTTGGCGATTTTTTCGGCGACTGCCAGCATCATTGACTGACGTATCAGGTCACCGAAAAATACTCGGCATGATGCGGCGGTGCTTTTTCAAGTGTTGCAACATTTTTTTTGTCACCGCTGGATTTTGAAATGTTCAAAATCTTTTGGCAACACTGATATGACGCCAGCAAAATCGGCGAGTGGGACAGACCCTTTAGTGTGCGGGGATCGCTGGTCAGCGCAAACTCGGTGGGCCCATGGGCCTGTTACTGCGTTGTATCTCTAAACTAATCTAAATATGAAAGAAAGTAAAATAAGAAGTCCCCGATTCCTTGGCAAATCATTGCCATTCAATACACAATTCTGACACAGTCCAAGTTAACTGGTCATTATCACATTTCAGTTTCTGGGACAATGCTTTTCACAAATTGGTTGTGGGTTTTGCTATTGCTGCAATAGGATTTCACTGGCCGTATAGTGTATATAAATGCAGTATTTGCATGCCTTGCCTTATTCATTACTGTTGTTTTACTCAGTGGGTCCATCCATTCACAGAACCACTGAAAATATATTTTTTCTGAAATGGCCTGAAGAATTACAAGAGCAATTTGCCCAGTCAACACCGTAAGTAATAAAGTAACTCTCAGAGAGAGAGAGAGAGAGAGAGAGAGAGAGAGAGAGAGAGAGAGACACACACACACACACACCAGGGACACATTTCTTCCCTTGACTCAAGCCCTGCCCATGGCTGTACAGTAATAGGAGAGGCAGGGCATTGGTGATTTTTGCAAAATAAATTAATTACAAATAATGTAAATGAAAACAAGATGTGGCCCTCTTCACTCTGTGTTGTGAACAAATAGCTACAGAGTTGCTGCCTTACAACGCCAGGGATCTGGGTTCGATTACGGATGCTGTCTCTACAGAGTTTGTACGTTCTCCCTGTGACCTGCATGACGGAATCTCCGATTTCGTCCCACACTTCAAAGACGTGCAGGTTTGTAGGCTAATTGGCATGGTATAAATGTAAATTGTCCTTAGTGTGTGTAGGATGTTGGTAGCGTAAGAGAATAAGAGGATTATTTAAATAGACTTGCTATTATGATTATCAGTCCTTCCAAGTCCTGGACTTTAGAGGTTTATCACTTGCTAGCTTGCTCCAATAGAGCTTTGTTGCCCTGTCTACATTGTGAAAATCAAAATCAGAGAGTTAGATATAGTTCTTAGGGCGAAAGGAACCAAGGGATATGGGTAAAAAGCAGGAACGGGGTACTTATTTTGGATGATCAGACATGATCATATTGAATAGAGGTGCTGGCTCGAAGGGCTGAATGGCCTACTCCTGCACCTATTTTCTATGTTTCTATGATTGTAGATCCACTTCTGGGACCAGCACGCAAAGGCTTTCTAATAGTGACTGTGGACGACCGTCTTGTGTTGCAAAGACCAGTGAGCGGAGAAGTTGTGAGTAGCATAGTAGCAAAGCCATGCTGTTCATCTGTGAATAAATAATTCTTATGTGGCACTGCACAATTCCTCTGATGTTTAATATATTCAAGTGCATTATATCCAGAAACAATTCTGTTTTAAGCTGGTTTCGAACAGTAAGGGAAAATTGATGCAGACTGGGATCGATGGTTGTAGCTGTCAGCATTGTCATGATGCCATACATGTGGGAGGTAATGTTTTATTACCATGTTGTCTCATCTGTGACTAATGTATTGTTCGTATTTTCTGGAAAGACCGAGTCTCCCTTTTGGTGGATGTTTGAGCTTGAGCTGCACAGATATGATTCAGTTTTATTGATTTTGCTGCAAATGACAAGTCAAAACTACAACCCAAATTATCAATCCATCAGCCCCAAGGTGAAAATGTGTGATCGTCGACTTATTCTTTTCAAATTAAAGACCTACGTTTGGCAGATTCATTTCCTCTGCTCTTTTTACAGATATGGAAGCAATTATCTCCCTCCTCCTGTCTTACTTTCTTAATGAGTGCCTTTAAAAAAGAAACATTAGCAATCCCTATTCCAATCAGATCAGGACAATAAAGTTTACCAATTGAGTTCCGTGCAAATTGGTATGAAGGGAATAAGATAAGAGGGCGGCACGGTGGTGCAGCGGTAAAGTTGTTGCCTTGCAACACCGGTGACCTGGGTTCAATACTGACCACGGGAGCTGTTTGAATGGAGTTTGTACGTTCTCCCCGTGACCTGCGTGTGCTTTCCCTGGGAGCTCCGGTTTCCTCCCGCACTCCAAAGACGTACAGGTTTGTAGGTTAATTGGCTTCGGTAAAATTGTAAATTGTCCCTAGTGTGTGTGTAGGATAGTGTTAGCGTGCGGAGATCGCTGGTCGGCGCGGACTCGGTGAGCCGAAAGGGCCTATTTCCATTAATTATCTCTAGACCAAACTAAACTAAACTAAACTAAACCTCATTCTCTGGTTCACAGGTTGTGAAAGTGGCTTACAAATCATGGCATTGGTACAATGCAGTTAACATAATCAAAGACCATTGTCTCTTCTTAGACAGGAGGTATAGAAGTTTGAAAGATTATTCCGCAGTTTCAAATACAGCCTCTTCCCCTTTGTTCGGACACTCTTGAACAGACTTCTCATATACTAGCGATGAATTTCTGATTCCAAATATGCGGCTAACCATTCAGGATTGAGATGAAAGGAAATGTCTTCACCTAGAGAGTGACAAATAGTTGGCACTCGCTTCCCAATACTTTGCATGCAGTAAAACTCCAATAATCCAGTATCTAGATGTTCAGAAATCCTGATGGTTCCGCATCTGGCTCACTTGGAATCAAAGTTATACAGTACAAAAACAGGTGCTTCTAAACCATCTACATGGCACAGTGACACAGCGGTAGAGCTGCTGCCTTACAGCTCCAGAGACTTGGGTTCCATCCTGATCTAGGGCATTGTCTATGTGGAATTTGTATCTCCTCCCTATGATTGAATAGGTTTTCTCCGGCATCCTCCCACATTCCAAAGAAGTGCAGGTTAGTGGCTACTGTCATTCTCCCTAGTGTGTAGGTTCGATCAAGTGTACAGGTGATCGCTCGCTGGTCAACGCGGATTTGGTGGGACAAAGGGCCTGTTTCCACGCTGTATATTTAAAACAAAAAAACTAAAAACTAAAGCTTGTGTACAAATTAATCTCTACTACATATTGAAACCTCAAATAACATATGAATAAAAGATAAGGTACACAAAAAAGCTGGAGAAACTCAGCGGGTGCAGCAGCATCTATGGAGCGAAGGAAATAGGCAACGTTCCGTGCCGAAACCCTTCTTCAGACTGATGGGGGGTGGGGGGGGCGGGGAGAAGAAAGGAAAAAGGAGGAGGAGCCCGAAGGCTGGGGATGGGAGGAGACAGCCCGAGGGCTGAGGAAGGGGAGGAGACAGCAAGGACTAACAAAATTGGGAGAATTCAATGAATAAAAGATGGTGCACAAAACTTAACATATTTAAAGATGCCAAACATAGAAGGCAAAATAGTCAACATAACATAGTCAACTGCAGGTGTCATCTGTTGTTTTACAATGTCAGTGCTTACTACATTATAATGGTGAATACACTTTAAAATCGCGTCAGTCAGTGTGAAAGACACTAAGGTGTGGAGCAGAAATGCAACTTCAGCTTTTTTGCTTTTCATAAGATCATAAGTGATAGGAGTAGTATAGGCCATCCTGCCCATTATGTCTCCTCCACCATTCAATCAAGACTGATCTATCTCTCCCTCTTAACTGCATTCCCCTGCCTTCTCTCCATAACATCGGACACCAAAATATCACCCCAATAATTTCCAAAATATCGTTAAATTGAACTTTTTTGTTTACACAAAATGACCACAGGATGTCAGTTGAAGATCATTGAAAGGGAGGTTTAGATTTAATTGCTCTATCAATTGCTTGGGGAAAAAAGCAGAGGGAAGTCTTTAGGGAGATTTAGGCAAATAGCTGAGGCGGTGACTGGTGATTAGCTATTGTGGCATATCACATGGACAGGTACCGCACTGCAATCCAACTTCATCTGGTGAATAGGAAGGAGGTGGTCGCAATATTACACCCGGCACTTGACGTTCCTGTGCTCTTTCTTGCTTTCCCTCCTGGTCATTTCTTCTCAGTCACTTACGCTGGACACAGTGTAGAGAAGATCTACAAGGATGTTGCCAAGACTTGATGGGCTGAGCTGTCGGGAGAAATTGGGCAGGCTAGGTCTTTATTCCTTAGAGCGCTAGAGGCTGAGGGGTGATCTTATGGAGGTGTACAAGATCATGGGGATAATATATAGTGTGAAAGCACGGAGTCTTTTACCCAGGGTAGAGGAGTCATATACAAGAGAACCATGTTTAAGGTGCGAGGGGTGAGATTTAATACAAACCTCAGGGGCATCATTTTCACTCAGAAGGCGGTGGATATATGGAATAAGCTGCCAGAGGGGGCAGTTGAGGCAGATACTATAACAGCATTTAAAAGACAATTCGACAGGTACATGTGTAAGAAAGGTTCTGGTAATAGGCCAAATGCAGCCAAATGGGACCAGCTTAGATGCATCATCTTGGTCAGCATGGGTAAGTTGGGCGTGCTGCCCGAGATGCATGACTACGACTTTATGATTCCATGGTTAATATAATTTCAAAGAAGATGGGTGGCATTTCGGGTTGGGATCCTTCTTCGGGTTGGGACTCAAGCCTGAAGAAGGGTCCCAACCCGAAACTTCACCCATCTTTCTTTCTCCGACAGATGCTGTCAGATGTAGCAGCTCCACAGATGTTACCAAAGTTACTCCAGCACGTTGTGTCTATCTGTTGAAGGAACTTGGCTGGTATCTGTAGAGATAAATGGACAGACAATGTTTCAGCTCAGGACCTATCTTCAATCTCTAGGTGCAAAAGGTGGATTTTGGGCAGATATTTTGCAAGTCAAGAGATATTACAGGGGTAAAAATAGGCCGTCTTAATTTTGCAATGGATATTCTTTCCAAAACTCAGCTTGGGGCAAAATATGTCTCCAAGCTTGTATATTTGGTTTGAACAGTTGTCAGGGAAATGGAAGGAGTCGCAGTAAATGAAGACAGTTGCAGTCACAGCAATCAATGGCACTGTTCTATTTAACATTTAGTTGGAGGAAATGCAAAGGCACTTGGAAAAGTATAATTTTTATATTGGCGTCCACTGAATTGGAACCAAAATTTTACACGGTTGGATTTGCCTATTTATAATTCTTCCCTGAAGGCAGAATTTAAGCAGTAGCTTTTAAAGGTCAGGCCAGCTTAGTAAAAGAACAGCATTGCAGTACTACTGACCTCTCATCCACAGGCAGTAGGAAATAGGAGAATTATTGCTTTATAACACTTTCCAAATAAATCAAATCCTTTTAATCTCTGAACAACATGGGTTCATTAAATCAAAAGTGGTATTTTGGGCAATAGCATATATTTTTAATTGATTGCGATACAATGTCAAGCTGAAACACACTCAAGAGCCTTTTAAGAATATTCTCTGGAGCTGTAAACCCATCAAGAACTAACTGAAAAGTCAAGTATTTATTTGAATTAAGAAATATAGTTGAGTATACAATAAAAGGAGTTTAACAAATATTCAGAAAAAAAAGAACTGCAGATGCTGGTTCACACCAAAGATAGACACAAAATGCTGGAGCATCTCAGTGAGATGGGTAGCATCTCTGGAGAAAAAGGACAGGTGACGTTTTGAGTCAGGACCCTTCACCAGACTGTGCAAATATTCATCTTGGGTGAGAGGATGAGGCACCTTATTTGTTTGCAATTGATCTCATTTTTTATTATTTTCACCAACCCTGCAAAAACCATCAAAATAAACCCATTGATTTATCGGCCCCGGCTCTGATTTGTTCTGAACCTTTTCATATCCCCCCCCCCCCCCCCCGACTCTCAGTCTGCACAAAGGTCTCGACGTGAAACATCACCAGAAATGCTGCCTGACCCGCTGAATTACTCCAGTTACTACTGAGTTGCTACTTTTATGCCCCCCGTTGATGTCTGCATTTCTCTTTTCTTGCCCTTACCTGAATGATGGCCTATACTATGGTGCAATGGACAGTTTGTACGTCCTCACTGCTGTCCCCCCTCCCATCCCTGCACAGAACAAGAACCATAGTCCTGTTGGACCAGGAGAGGGGCTCCATAACTATCCTTTGAATCCCTCTACCTACCTCTTCTTGAGGCATACTGTTTTGTCCCTGAAAAATCACCAATTTAGAGTCATAGAGTTATACAGCACGGAAATACGTTAATCCTTCAACTCAACTTATCCATGCCAACCAAGGAACTTTAGTTGCATCAACCTATTCTTGGCCTATACTTGATTTTCTAAACCTTTACAGTCTATGTATCTGTCCTTTAAAGATTGCAATTTTACACACCTGTACTACTTCCTCTCGAAGCTCGTCCATATTCCAACAACCCTCTGTGCGTAAGATTTGCCCTTCAGACCCTTTTAAAAATTTTCCCCTCTCACCTTAAATTGATGTCCTCTAGTTTTAGACTTCTGTACCATGAACAAATACAGTGACCATCCGCCTTATCTATGCCCCCCATAATTTTCTAATACTCAATAAGGTCGCCCCTTAGCCTCCTACGTTCCAGGGAAAAAGTCCCAGTTTACCCAGCCTCTCCCTATAACTCAAGCCACCAGTCCCAGTCCTGAATCCCCCCCCCCCCCCCCCCCCTTCATCCCCAATCTTTGCACATCCTCAATCTTTTCCACTCGTCACTTTAATTTCATGTTTCATGTACCTTGTTGTGTTTTATGACTGTTGGCAGATCAATTTCCTTCCTGGGATAATGTTCTATCGTATCTATCGTCACATCATTGTGAACCAGTTCCTCATTAATCTAAGGGGTGTGACTACTCCCAGGAATACCATGTCGCAATAATAATCCCCCTCCCTGACGTGTCAAAGTATTCTGAGCAAATGGGGTGGCACAGCAGTACAATTGCTGCCTCACAGCGCCAGAGACCCGGATTGGAATCTGACCTCGGCTGTTGTCTGTGCGGAGTTTGTACATTTTCCCTGTGACCACGTGTGTTTTCTCAAAGACATGCAGATTTTTTAGGTTCATTGGCTTCTGCACATTGTCCCGCTAGTGCAGGGTAGAACTAGTGTACGTTTGTATGTTAATTGGCTTCTATAAATTGCCCCCAGTGTGTGGGATACGAAGGTTGGGGAGAACATGGAACTAATGTACGGGGTGATCAATGGTCGGCACAGACTCAGTGGGCCGAAGGGCACATTTCCATGCTGTATCTCTAAAAACAAAAAAAAACCTACATGTGAAGAAGGGTCTCGACCCGAAACGTCACCCATTCCTTCTCTCCAGAGATGCTGCCTGTCCTGCTGAGTTACTCCAGCATTTTGTGTCTATACGTTTACCAGTTAGCTTGTTGTTAAAGGGAATCAATAATAGAGAAACAGATTGTATATACATTACTGGTCTAAAAGGTAACAGGTCTCTGGTAGCCAAAGACCCAGGGGATTTGAAGGAGGTGGCGATGGAGGTACTGGACACACTAGTCATCGTACCAAAACCCTACATATCTTTGTTGGAACAATTTCCAACATGCATAACAAACATAACCCCATTGAATAATAATAAAGAGGAAGAGAATAACCAAGGATCTTCAGTCCAGTTATTCTGATTTGAGAATGCGGTTTGCAATCTTTCAGGGCATGCATTCAATGCCTTTGCTCCCATTCTATCCATTGTAGCAAGATCACGAGTAGATTAGCACGCACGCCATTAAATACGCTGTGATGACTGGCCTTACAGCAGGAGACTCTTCATCCCACATTTTCTTTGCAAAAGAGCCACGTGCAAAATGCAATCAGGCAGAACCTGCCGTTGGCTTTAAAGGCAGGCTCCCAAATTTAGGCCAACTCTGATGCAAAACAAAGTGCTTTGAATGCCACCCACCTCCCCCTTATTTCATCATTTTCTATATAAACGTCTTTGTTCTTCTTTTATGCCCATGTGTCTATTCTGATTATCACTGTGGGGTTTTCTCATTAACTCTGTGAAGCTCAATTTAAGCCGGCTACTGCATGGAAGGATAAACAGCGTCAGAAAGTAATTCTCCTTTTGTTCACTTTTGCTGAAATAACGATGAATAATCTCTGCACAATTCATTGTTAACAAGACAATAATTAAGTCTACCGTAAACTCTACGAGCCTGAGCTTGGATTCCACTGGCTGGAGAGGGGAGCATCCGGGAGCATCAGTGATCCGTTTGTGGAAGCACAAGGGACTGCAGACGCTGGAATCACCAGGAAAAATAATCAAAGTGCTGGAGGAACTCTAAAGTCTAAACCCAGCGGGTCAGGCAGCATCTGCGGAGGGGAATATTTTGGGTCAGAAGTCTTCTTCAGGCTCATGCATTTTGACCACGTTCCCATCCACACCATTGGAACCATTGGAGACCCTTGGACTATTTTTAATCGGACTTCACTGGACTTTATCTTGCATTAAACGCTATTCCCTTTACCATGTATCCGTACACTGTAGAAACCTCGATTGTAATCATGTATTGTCTTTCCGCTGACTGGTTAGCACACAACAAAAGCTTTTTACTGTACCTCGGTACACATGACCGGTAAATTAAACTAAACTAAAACAAAACACTCACTGCCATATATTCTGTTTGTCCCTGTGATTCACATTCACAGTCCATCTGTGCTTACTTTATCTCCATTGTTAACATCTTTTGTTGGCCAGGACCAAGTGTCTCCTCAGATCTAACATGCTTGCTTGTTTCCGCCTCTGTGTTACTTGTAACCACATCATATCTCTCTGTGCATGTTTGTAACTGTTGGCAGCCAGTGGACACTCAAGGATGAACAAGATCACACTCTTTTGATGTCACTCTTGTTGTTTGCATCTGTTGCTAACGTCAACATGTTTATCCTGATCCTATCTCATCCCCACAACTTTCTTCATCCTCAATATTATCACAAGGAATGATATCTGATCTTATAGAGGTGAATAAAATCATGAGAGGAATAGATCGGGTAGAGTCTCTTGTCCAGAGTAGGGGAACCGAGAACCTGAGGACATAGGTTTAAGGTGAAGGGGAAAAGATTTAATAGGAATCTGAGGGGTAACTTTTTCACACAATGGGTGGTGGGTGTATGGAATGAGTTGCCAGATGAGGCAGCTGAGGCAGGGACTAGTGCAACGTTTAATAAACAATTAGACAGGTACATGGATAGGACAGGTTTAGAGGGATATGGATCAAATGCAGGCAGGTGGGACAAGTGTAGATGGGACATGTTGGTCAGTGGGGAAAGTTGGGCTGAGGGGCCTGTTTCCACTCTGTGTGACTCTGTGACTCTAATATTGAATGTAGAACAGTATAGAAACAGGTCCTTCAGCCCATGATATCTAATTAAAACATGATGTCTACTTAAACGAATCCTTTCTGCCTGCACACACTCCATATCTCTCCACTCCCTGTATATTCATTTGTCCATCAAAACGCCTCTTAAATGTAACACCTCTCTACCCTTTGTTTCGTCCATGCTATTCTTACACTTGAGCATGCAAAGCGGAGACAATTTTCCTTTTGTTCACTTCACTGAAACAAGGCCGAAAAATTTGACAGCACAGTTAATTAAATATTCAGTGATGCAAGTGTACACCATTTCCCATTATGATTTTATTCAAACAGTTACTGAACAGAGTCCATTTATTATTTAATGGCAAGAAATGTTTATCTACTATTCCCAGTTTGGGCAGTTTAAGCTGCGAAAATTAAAACTGAATGAAGCCATTATTTCATTCAGAGTCACGGGGTTACACAGCACAGAAGAAGGCCCTTCGGCCCACCACATCAATGCTGACCATCAATCATCCATGCTTCCTCTTGCATTGGGTGGCAAGGTGACGCAGTGGCAGAGTTGCTGCCTTACAGCACCAGAGACCCGAGTTCGGGTTCTGTCCGTCTGGAGTTTGTACCTTCTCCCTGTGACCGCTTCGGTTTTCTCCGGGACCTCCAGTTTCCTCCCACACTCCAAAGACGCACAGGTTTGCAGGCTAATTAGCTTGGTATAATTGTAAATTGTCCCTAGCGTGCGTAGGAAAGTGTTAAAAGTGCGGGGGATCACTGGTTAACACAAACTCGGTGGGCCGAAGGGCCTGTTTACGCACTGTATCTCTAAACTAAACTAAACTCCCATACCCTCCCCGCTGACACTATGAATAATTTACAGTGAGCAGTTAAGTATCAGTATGTGTTTAGGATGTGAAAGGAAACTAGAGCATTTGGGTGGAACCCATGAATTCAAATGTTTCATAGGTTTTTTATTGTCACGTGTACCAATTATGATACAGTGATATGCTAGTTACCATACAGCCATACTAAAAATGCAACAAGACACACAACTACATAAAAGTTAACATAAACATCCACCACAGTGGATTCCTCACTGTGATGGAAAGCAATAAAGTTTAATCTTCTTCCCTCATTTTTCTCCCGCGGTTGGGGCAGTCGATCCATCCGTTGAAGCGATCAAAGCTCCTGCAGCTTGGAGTTCCCGAAGTTGGTCTCGGACCAGAGGCTGCGAGCTCCACGATGTTAAAGTCCGCAGGCCCCAGCGGTCGGAGCCCAGAGGTTGATCCCGGGCAAAGGGATCACGAGCTCCACGATGGTAAATCCACGGTGGAGCTCGCGAATTCGGTCTCCAGCAACGGCCGCCAACTCCTCGATGTTAGGCCGCAGTGTGGACGGAGATACAATACAGAAAAAAAATCGCAACTCCGTCAAGGTAAGAGATTAGAAAAAGTTTTCCCCAACTCCCACCCCCACCCCCCACATAAAACAAGCTAAAGAACGCTAAAAACATACATGTAACACATACTAAAAAAACAATGAAAATGAAAGGGACAGACAGACTGTTGGCGAGGCAAGGTGAACATGCAAACTCCACTCATACCGTATCTGAGGTCAGGATTGAACCTGGGTCACTGAGGCTGTGAGGCTATGTAACTTAATGCTGCACCACTGTGTATATCAATGTATATATCAACAAAATTAGAAAAGTTCTCTTCAGTGTGATCTTTAGGAAATACAAGGAACTGCAAATGCTGGAACGTTGAGCAAAACACAAAGTGATGGAGTAACTCAAGGTCGGCACGGTGGCGCAGCTGTAGAGTTGCTGCCTTACAGAGCCAAAGACCCAGGTTTGATCCTGACCATGGGTGCTGTCTATACGGAGTTTGCACGATTCCCTGTGACCATGTGCACAGAAATGTCTTCTTGCAGAGAGAATTGATTCTCTGGGACTCTGCCCCAGAGAGCTGAAGACACTGGATCATCAGTGGTGATAATGGTATCATTAGTGGAGAGAGATTATTTTATCTTAAAAAGCAGATGGGTTTAGTGCAATGGGGAACTGGCGCAGAAACAGAGTTGAGTCCGAGAATAAGACCAGCCATGATCACAGTGAATGGCAGGGCAGGTTTGAGGAGCCAAGAGCCGATGCTTGCTCCTACTTCATTTTGATATTGTGTTCATGTGTTTATTGTGTCGACCTTGGATAATGATTTCAAAAATTGGAGTTAAACAGATTAGGTGTAAACTACAGAGCATAGAACATGGAACAAGAACAATACAGCACATGCCTGCGGCCGAACAATGTATGTGCCGAACATGATTCCAAGTTAAACTGATCTCATCTGCCCGAACATGAGCCATATCCCTCTATCCCATGCACTACCATGTGTCTAACTAAAAGCTAGTTAAACGCCACTATTGTATCTACCTCCACCACCCCACCACCACCGCTGTCAATGTGTTCCAGACCCCGCACTCTCCATTAAATGTTGTCCCTCTCACCTTGTAGTTATCCCCTCTAGTGTTGGACATTTACACCCTGGGAAAAGGTTCTGACTGTCCACCATATCTAGGCTTCTCACAGTTTTATATTTCTTTATCAAGTCTACAACTTCACCTACAACTTTACATGGTCGGGTCGACCCTGCAACGCCAACAGGATAATGGACCTTTATGGCCAGCTGCACTTCAAGCAACTTGGACTTTGACAATGGTGCCAAAATATGATCTTAGTGGACTATTTCTACACACATTGTGCTTAATCTGGGATTGTGTTTACATGTAGTAATAATTTACTGAAGTGAATGCAAAAACAGAATTTCATTGTACCTCAGTACATGTGCAAATAACGGACTGTTGAACCATTGTTGTGTCCCCGAAACCTCTGACGTTCCAGAGAAAACAATCCTAGTTTATCCATCCTCTCCTTGTAGCTGAAACCTTCTAATTCTGGTAAACCTCCTCTGCAGCCTCTCCAGGGCCTCCATGTCCGTACTGGGCCTCCATGTCCGTACAGTACTGGTGTCGCCTGTACGGTCGTGAGTAGTTTCCTCAGTTGTCCAGAGTCGGAGCATCTTTCTCTGGTCACCGCTGGATTTTCAACATGTTGAAACATTTTCGGAGACTATCGGTGACAGTGGGTTTGTCGCCAATGAGCGTAGCTTGACTTCTCCTGACGTGGGTGCTGTCGTAGTTGTCGCCAGTTTAACGTAGGTTGTCGCCAATGCTGATTTTGTTTTTTTGTTGTTAAAGTAATGATTCTATTTCAAATTTTATGTCGAAGGGGGGTCCAGTCGCCGTTTTTTCAGCGACCTGCTACGACTATGATAGTCGCCAGCAGTCGCCTAAAAATAGCCTAAGTTGGACAGGCCCTTTAGCCTAAGTGGGACAGGCCCAGGGTATTTATAAGGCTTTGGTGCAAGGATGCTTGACACTTGCGGACATCTGGGGTAGTTGGGATGCCCGATTCCTGACATCCCAAAATAATTTCAAGACACTTTCTTGCAATCTTTCATTGAGTAATGTTTGGAGAGATATTACTTTTCCATGATAATGAGTCTCATGCCAAGTGGTAAATGCATTCCTTGCCATGCGACTAACATCAATGTCATTACAATGGCATTCTGAATATCGTGAAATTATTTTACTCTCCTGGATAAATTAGTAATTGAGCAGATGATGAAAACCAAACATCTATCATTTCACTCGGTGCAGCTGGGCATGAAGTGGGAACATCCGTCACATCCGTCACATCCGTCACATCCATGCTTCAGAAAATATATAGTAACTGCTAAAACTTGAATTAAATTGATCAGTTCTGCTGGGACTGCTGATTGATCGAGGGCGCCGATTGGACGAGAGAGACGTCGGTCATCAGGCAATGGGGGCAGGGCATGATGATTCAGCGAGATGATTGGAGGAGGGAGGTGTCGGTCAGAGGCGGAAGTAGGGGGGTGGGACTGAGGATAGAGTGCGGTGATTGGAGGAGGGCGACGTGCCCAGGTCATAGGGTCACAACGGCAGACCTGGACACAGACCTGCACCTCATCCGCAGCCAGGATCGACCCCGGCCGGCTCTCCGGCACTGCAATCGCTGCCGAACCGCCACTGGACCATCCCTGTCCCCACCCGAGTGCCCCTACCCCCCCCCCCCCCACACCAAGGGGGTGGCCAGAGATGTCGGGAGTCAGACGGGCGCGGTGCCCCCCAGGCCCACAACCAGCGCAGAGAAGCAGTGCTAAACCCAGCTCAACTCTGCTTCTCCCGCCGGGTTAACCTACAGCCCTGCCTGGACTTACGGGAAATATGGCCCAGGTTTACAGCCAGTGCGGAGAAGCAGTGCTAGCTCCACGGCTCTGGACTGGTATTCCGTCAATCCAGGCAGGGCTGTAGGTTAACCCGGCGAGACAGGCAGAGTTGAGCTGCATTTAACGCTGGATTGAGCTGTAATTACCATTCACAGTGCCCACGGCAGAAGCCTTCAAAGCCTCGCGTGTGTGTGTGAGTGTGCGCATGCGCGCGCGGCCGCCAAGAAATTGTGCTCCCCCGGTCCCCTCCATATTTTAATAGCGATTTCCGTCACTGCAAACACATCAGGGAAACGTGGCAGTCAAGGGTGGTGGTGCTGGGGTGGGGGTGCAGCTGAACAACATGGATCAGGGCACCCCCCTCCCCAGCATACCCCTAGCTAGCAAGCAATCACTGGAGAACAAGCTTGAAGAGCGTCTGGCAAGGCTGCTGTTTCAAGGGGAGATCAGGGACCGCAGGTGTTGTTTCTTTCACTCACCCGGCCCAGCGACGCAGCCCAACCCAAGGGCTTCGCCATTCATCATATGCACCGTGCAGAATCCTCGGCCAAGGCGAAAGATGGCAGCCTCTGCTGTTTGATCAATGGTTTGCGATGCATTGAAGTGACAGTCTTGGCACAATTCTGCTCCCCGACCAGGAATATATGATCATAAAACGGTGTCCCATTTACCTTGGAGGGAATACACCACCACCACCCTGACACTGGTCTATACTGAAACCAATGCCTTAGGTAGCACTGGATGGATTCTACACTCTGTAGAGAGAGAGAGAGATAGTGAACCCCGATATCCTGTTCATCGTCACTGCTGACTGCAATTAAACTTCAATCTCACTCTCACACACACACTCTCACTCACACACACATACTCTCACACACACACACTCTCACTCACACACACACACTCACACACACACACTCTCACTCACTCACTCACTCACACACACACACACACACACACACACACACACACACACACACACACACACACACACACACACACACACACACACTCACTCACACACTCACTCACTCACTCACTCACTCACTCACTCACTCACTCACACATTCTCACTCTCACACACACTCTCACTCACTCACTCACTCACACACACTCACACACGCACACACTCTCACACACACTCTCACTCACACACACTCTCACACACACTCTCACACACACTTTCACTCACACACACTCTCACACACACTCACTCACTCACTCACTCACTCACTCACTCACTCACTCACTCACTCACTCACTCACTCACTCACTCACTCACACACACACTCACTCTCACACACACTCTCACTCTCACACACACTCTGACTCACTCACTCACACACACACACACTCACTCACACACACACACACACACACACACACACACACACACACACACACACACACACACACACACACACACACACACACACACACACACACACACACACACTCGCTCTGGCCACATGGCCACTCCACTCGCTCCTGCACTTCTTTTTATACACTTCCAGGAGCATTGTTGTTTCTCTCCCGAGAGAGCGCAATATCGGAAAAGGGCTCAGACAATTAAACGTTTTGCATTCTCTCGCTCAAACCTATCTTGCTTTAAGAGCACCCAGTGTACTTAGTGTACAAAGGAGGAGAAGCAAAGCTAACAGCTGCATACCGAATGATGCACATGCCTTCACAGTCCCTGAGGAAGGGAAGGGAAGGGAACAGACACTAGGATTAATGCAGAGGTGAAAATAAAATTGGTTAGAGGTTTGAAAATCAAAGAATATTCATTTCTGAAACAACACTTTGAATGAGATACAGTTCTCTCAGTGGACTTCGTGTAAAATCTGCATTTATTTATTAAAAAAAAAAATTATTAACTACATGGTTGGTCCCTGGACTTTAATTAAATATGATCCTGATCAGCAGTGAAGATTGTTGCTGCGTTTCATTATTGGTTGTTTCATAATTCCAGTGAGGCCCTCATCTGTTTAAATTTGATAGATGTGATTGCTGCATATTAGCAGATATCCCTTAACCACGACTGATGTTTTTTCTGATGTTTTCATGTAGCAGAACCATCCTCAGGAGGATGTTTTCATGTATCAAAGCATGACCTCCTTTCCGTTACAGGTCTTTTATTTCCGCATTTCCCTTTGATTTATTAATTCGTACAATCTCGAGATGGATTTGGACGAGCCATGAGTGACTGGTTGTGATCTGCAGCTCAGTGTTTCTGGTCGTGAAAGTTTATTTCCATTTCCCTTGTGTTCTATAACCACCAGCCCGCTGCTGTTTAAGCTTTAGTTCATTTGTTTTGTTGAATCAATGTTACTGCGAAGCTTGAGTAAACATGGTACACAGTGGACAGCCTTCACACATTTTAGTTTGGTTTAGTTTCGTTTTTGTCGCAGAGGTACAGTGAAAAGCTTTTGTTGCATGTTAACCAGTCAGCGGAAAGAAAATACATGATTTCAATCGAGCCATCCACGGTGTACAGATACATGATAAAGGGAATAACGTGAATGACATTTAGTAGAAGATAAAGGCCAGTAAAGTCCAATTAAAGATAGTTTGGGGGTATCAAATGAGGTAAAAAGTAGTTTAAGAAGTTTTTTTAGGCTGGTTATTGCGGACCGAACGGAGGTGTTCTCCCGGTGGCTCAGCACTTCAACTCCCCCTCCCACTCTGTAACCTCCCGGTGGCTCAGCACTTCAACTCCCTCTCCCACTCCGTAACCTCCCGGTGGCTCAGCACTTCAACTCCCCCTCCCACTCCGTATCCGACCTCTCTGTCCTGGGTATCCTCCATGGCCAGAGGGAGCAACACCAGAAATTGGAGGAACAGCACCCCGTATTCTGCTTGGGGAGTCTGCATCCTGGGGGCATGAACATTGAATTCTCCCAATTTTGTTAGTTCTTGCTGTCTCCTCCCCTTCCTCAGCCCTCCTGCTGTCTCCTCCCATCCCCCAGCCTTCGGGCTCCTCCTCCTTTTTCCTTTCTTCTCCCCGCCCCCCCACCCCCCCATCAGTCTGAAGAAGGGTTTCGGCCCGAAACGTTGCCTATTTCCTTCGCTCCATAGATGCTGCTGCACCCGCTGAGTTTCCCCAGCTTTTGTGTGGACCTGAGGTAGAAAGTAGGTCTGGAATGGTCTCTAGTTGTTGATAGGATGATTCAGTTGCCTGATAACAACTGGGAAGAAACTGAATCTGGAGGTGTGCATTTTTACATTCTAGACCTCTTGCCTGATGGGAGAGGGGAGAAGAGAGAGTGGCCAGGGTGGGACTATTTTTGGGGGGGCGCTGTCCTGTGCACGGCTGCCCAGCCAGCAGCTGTCTGTCTTTTCATCTTTTTATTTTTTATTTTAGTTAGTTAAGTGTTTTGTTTGGAGGTCTAGACTTTTTTATGTGGGGGGGGGGGGGGGGGAAGGGGGAAACTACCTTTCAGGGTCCCTACCTGGTCGGAGAGGCAGCTTTTCTCCGGGCTGCAGCTTCGACCCGTCCTCGCGGCCTACCAGCGGGCCTGGAGCGGCGTTTCCTGTTGTGGACCGCCCAGAACCTCGGCTTCGGCGGCGGCACAGCGCTGGAGCGCTATCGCGGAGCGGGCGATGCCTTGCCCGGGTCGCCGTGCTGGAGCTCCGGTGAGCTGAAGATCGCTGAGGAAAACATCGCGGAGCTGCGGGACTGTGGAGCGACGAGCTGCGGGCGGCGGCGCTGAACTTTACATCGGGAGCCTGGGATCTCTAGATGAGATCGCCAGTTGTGGAGCTCCAACCGGCGCGGCCTTGTTGGCTTTGGAAGCCGCAGCCTCCAGTACGGAAGCGGCCGTTCCAGGGTTCCCAAGCCGCTGAGAGGACTCTCCCGACGCCGGAGCAACATCACCCGGCGAGAACGGCCTTGAACATTGGGCCTCCTTGGAGGCAACTGTGGAGGCCTCAATGGGCCCCACTATGGGTGAACTGGGGTTGGGGACTGGACTTTGTGCCTTCCCTCATAATGGGAACCATTGTGGGGGGATGTTCTTTATGTTTAAAACTCTTATTAATGTTATGTCTGTATTCCTTCTTTATGTGCTGCAAAATGGCAAGAAGCATTTCACTTCACTACACCTAGGTGTATGTGAATGTGACTAATAAAATACCTTTGATACCTTGATACTCATCCTGGATTATGCTGGTGGCCTTGCCGAGGCAACGAACGAGAGGAGTCGATGGAGACAATGGAAGGGAGGTGGTGTATGTGATGGCCACACTGCAGACAGGTTTTGTTTCCGTCGTGTGTAAACTGAATGAGATTGCATTGTGTTAAAAAAAAATCCTGGCCTGCCCGACATCTGAACTTTGACTGAGGCCATGAATTCCATTCTGGGCAACAAGTAACTGGAATTAATCCATCAAAGATAAAATAATTAATCTTTACATTCTTAGTGCAAAAAGGTGCTGAAGAAAGCTCATCTAATTTTTTTGTTTGTGAATAGTGACCCACAGGGGTATGTTATAATGGAAGGTACACAAAAATGCTGGAGAAACTCAGCGGGTGCAGCAGCATCTATGGAGCGAAGGAAATAGGTGACGTTTCGGGACGAAACCCTTCTTCAGACTGTATGCTATAATGGAGTCTGCTTTGATTTGTCATTTTCTCACCTTTCCCTTCCGTATCTCTAGTCTCCCTCTCCCCTGACTCTCTCAGTCTGAAGAAGGGTCTCGCCCTGAAATGTCACACATCGCTTTTCTCCAGAAATGCGGCCTGTCTCGCTAAGTTACTCCAGCATTTTGCGCCAATCTTCAGGATAATAGCAGAGTTGCAAAGGCATTTCCTCACTGCCTGCAACCCAGCTTTGCAATCATCCTCTCGTCAGATGTCGAAAACTTCACATATCAGCAGGCCAGGCCAAATTTTCTTCTCTATAGCTGATAATCTGATCAATTTCTGCAGTCTGAACTCGAACACAGTGCATAAATAATATTGTGCCATCAGCTATCTGAAGGTTAATAGACAACCGACGAAGGCTTAATAGAAAATAGGAGGGTTTTTCTCCGAGGATATTGAAGTCAGCGGCATTAAATCTTTACAGCTATGACATTTATTAAAAAATCACTTAGTTGCTAAAGGGACGTTATTCAGGTTTACAATGTTATTCAGTTGGAAGGATCACTTTAGAGTTTGCATTGGTTTTCACAGTTCCCGGAACACAATATTGGCCAAGCAAAAGGGCAGATGTGTTCTAACAGACTAATGCACACCCTCCAGGATTCCTCATCAATGTTGAACACTTTCGGCCACGATATATTGTTCAAAACTGTTGAAGGGTTCCTTCACCACCCTACAGGCATGGGGTGCAGGTGGCACAGCGGTAGAGTTGCTGCTTTACAGCGTTTGCAGCGCCGGAGACCCAGGTTCGATCCCGACTACAGGTGCTGTCTGTGCGGAGTTTGTACGTGTGTTTTCTCTGAGATTAAAAAAAGTACAGATTTGTAGGTTAATTGGCTTGGTATGAATGTAAAACTGTCCCTACTGTGTGTGTAGGTAAGATAGTGTTAATGTGCGGGGATCGCTGGTCGGTGCGGACTCGGTAGGCCAAAGGACCTGTTTCCGCACTGTATCTCTAAACTAAACTGAACTACAACACGTTTTCCACAATAACCAGAGAGGAAGATATGACCCTGACTGGATACCAGTCGGACTCACACAGTGTGGATGTGTTAGGCCTAAGAAATAAACCCAATTGCTAACTTTAATACTGAAAAGAAAACGGAATAAAAGAATGGAGAAAGCCGGAATGAGGTACAGATTTTGGATGATCAGCCATGATCATATTGAATGGCGGTGCTGGCTCGAAGGGCTGAATGGCCTACTCTTGCACCTATTTTCTATGTTTCTAACTCAAGCACAATGAACTTTCTTTTGCTTTGAGCAATGCTTTTTCCTGGTTGCTCTTTCAAATAATGTGTTATAGATTACTAAGTAGAATTTTACTGCAGAGACTTAAGGTTTTAATCCAGTTTTATGTTCTTGCCTTCATATTCATCTTTGGTAGCTTACAGCCCAACAGCATGAACATTGAATTAATTTAGTTTAGTTTAGTTTAGTTTATTTTGGTTTAGTTTAGTTTAGTTTAATTTGTGTAGGAGACGAAATGTGCAACATGCTACCCAAAAAGTCACCCATTCCTTCTCTCCAGAGATGCTGCCTGTCACGCTGAGTTACTCCAGCATTTGGTGTTTATCTTTAGTTTAGCTTAGTTTAGTTTAGTTTATTAGTCCAGTTGAGTTGAGTTGAGTTTAGTTTTATCTGCCACTGTTATGCTAAGGATGTAATAGAAACATAGAAATTAGGTGCAGGAGTAGGCCATTTGGCCCTTCGAGCCTGCACCGCCATTCAATATGATCATGGCTGATGATCCAACTCAGTATCCTGTACCTGCCTTCTCTCCATACCCCCAGATCCCTTTAGCCACAGGGCCACATTTAACTCCCTCTTAAATATAGCCAATGAACTGGCCTCAACTACCTTCTGTGGCAGAGAATTCCAGAGATGTGTGAAAAATGTTTTTCTCATACCGGTCCTAAAAGATTTCCCCCTTATCCTTAAACTGTGACCCCTTGTTCTGGACTTCCCCAACATCGGGAACAATCTTCCTGCATCTAGACTGTCCAACCTCTTAAGAATTTTGTAAGTTGCTATAAGATCCCCCCTCAATCTTCTAAATTCTAGCGAGTACAAGCCGAGTCTATCCAGTCTTTCTTCATATGAAAATCCTGACATCCCAGGAATCAGTCTGGTGAACCTTCTCTGTGCTCCCTCTATGGCAAGAATGTATTTTCTCAGATTAGGAGACCAAAACTGTATGCAATACTCCAGGTGTGGTCTCACCAAGACCCTGTACAACTGCAGTAGAACCTCCCTGCTCCTATACTCAAATCCTTTTGCTATGAATGCTAACATACCATTCGCTTTCTTCACTGCCTGCTGCACCTGCATGCCTACTTTCAATGACTGGTGTACCATGACACCCATGTCTAGTTGCATCTCCCCTTTTCCTTATCGGCCACCATTCAGATATAAAGTCTACTTTCCTGTTTTTGCCACCAAAGTGTATAACCTCACATTTATCCACATTATACTGCATCTGCCATGCATTTGCCCACTCACCCAACCTATCCAAGTCACCTTGCAGCCTCCTAGCATCCTCCTCACAGCTAACGCTGCCCCCCAGCTTCGTGTCATCCGTAATCTGGATCTTACATTCTACCTTGCTGTGGCACTCACGCTATTTTGTATCTGCACTTTCTCTTAAGCTGTAATACTATATTGTCCATTTGAAGGAGGGTCTCGACCCAAAACGTCACCCGTTCCTTCTCTCCAGAGATGCTGCCTGAGTTAATCCAGCATTTTGTGTCTATTTACACTATATTCTGCACTCTGCTCATTGTCTCTTTTGAATTATCATGTATGTAAGGTATGATCCGTGTGAATAGCATGCAAATCAAAGATTATCATTGTATCATGCTGCACATAAATTAATACCAATACCAATAATTGTAGCACATTTAACCTCACTCTGCAGAGCTCAGCCAACTGCCTAGCAACAAAGTTCTGCAAGCAAGACCTGGATTTCCATAATTATTCGTACATGTTAAGGGTTATTGAGATTTTGGTCATTTCGGAAAGATTGAAGACTTTGACAGTTCCTGATAAATCAAGGGAGTGCTGTTGCCAACTGTCAAAGATTTCTTATTTTTTACTTAAAAAATAACTGCAGATGCTGGAAAAATCAAAGGCAGACAAAAATGCTGGAGAAACTTAGCGGGTGAGGCAGCATCTACGGAGTGAAGGAATAGGTGGCATTTCGGGTCGGGAAACGTCACGTATCTGTCTGAAGAAGGTCTGAAGAAACATTCTCACTCGAAACTTCATCTGCCCACTCACTTCAAAAGGTCCACCTCACTTCAGACTCTACTCTGAAGTAGTGTCCCACCCCAAAATGTTGCCTGTCCTTTCGACAGCATTTGACGGCACTGGGATTGCACTCGCTGGAGTTTAGAAGAATGAGGGGGAACCTCATTAGAATGTACCAAATAGTGAAAGGCTTGGATAGAGTGGATGTGGGGAATATGTTAGTGGGAGAGTCTATGACTAAAGGTCATAGCCTCAGAATTAAAGGACGTTCCTTTAGGAACGAGATGAGAAGGAATTTCTCCAGTCAGAGGGTGGTGAATCTGTGGAATTCTTTGCCACAAAAGGCTGTGGAGGCCAAGTCAATGGATATTTTTAAAGCAGAGATAGATAATTCTTGCTTACTACAGGTGTCAGGGTTAATAGGGAAAAGGCAGGAGGATGGGGTTAGGGGAGAGATAGATCAGTCATGAGTGAATGGCGGAGTAGACTTGATGGACAGAATGGCCTAATTCTGCTCCTATCACTTATGACATTGTGACATTCCCTCCAAAGTTAAGGTGGCATTTCTTTATTTAGATCAATGTCCAATACTTTCAACTACCCCATGGATTTAAGATTTGCTTGTTCTGGCTTCATGTTTCTATTCCGAGTCAATGGGAATTGAAGTATAACAACGTAATCAGCATCCCACACCCCTGTCCCCCAAAAATTGTATGACATCAGACATTATCAAAAACAATGGCACTTTTTTCAATCCAATCTGCTTAACACACCTGGCGCTAAGGTAACGGTACAAAACTGTGATACTTAAATATTTTAACCTTGAGCTTAACTCATTTTTTTGGTCATCAATAGAGAGAGGTTTTCAACTGCTTCATGCTGTCAATAATGTGCTTTACAGTTTATTGATTGTCAAAATGAATATTAAATGAGTAGGAGCCTTACCAGTAAAAGGTTTGAGATTGTGCATTAATAATAATAATAAACTTTATTGTGGACTCAAGGTCCAGACAAGGGGCAACATTACATTAAAAATGCATTGTATATCAAATATCATAAATATATATAAAATAATGGTATATCACATAAAAACATCATAATTTATATTTAACAAAAACCCACAATACTTAAGTTAAAAATCCAGATTAAAAGATGATCAATGTCCTACAACGAGACAACGATACCAGTGTCTCCACAACTGGGATTAGTAGCGTGTAGTGCTAACCCTTATGTTTGTCAAGGCCACAATAAGCACATTTTTAGAGTCATTTATCCTGCAAATGAATTTATACATGTGGTGTGTTAGGATAGCTTCTAAAGTACTGACTCCTGCAGCCAGAAACATATTACTGGCACTACACCATCTAGGTTGCCTTAGCAGTGTTCTCATGGCATTGTTATATGCCACCTTTAGTCTCTGCATACTTGTCTTTAAATAGTTCGACCACAGGTGCGCAGTGTAGAGTGGTGTGCAGTATGCTCTAAATAGCGACATCTTCACCACATCTGCACACGCACCAAATTTACGCAAGAGGATATTCGCCTGTACATACAGCATGCGTCGTTGCCTATAAATATCCTCATCATCTGTCATTTGTTCTGTAATAATATGCTCTAGATATTTTATCTTATTACAGACACTAAGATTGTTGTCAGACAATTTAAAAATAGGATATTTTAGGCATTTATCCTCTTTGGTTCTACAGATCATAACAGCACTCTTACTAGCATTATATTTAATGTCATGTTCCACACCATACACAGAAACATATAGTAAGGAGCTGCTGGAGACCAGCGCTAGATGGACTAAAGACCACAAGATCATCTGCATACATAATATGGTTCACTAAAATATTACCAATCACGCACCCAGTGTTACAGGCTTTCAATTGTTTAGACAGATCATCAATATATAGATTAAAAAGGACTGGGGACAAAATTACCCCTTGTCTAACACCATTGCTAACCCCAAATGGGGCTGAGACCCTATTGCCCCATTTTATTTGCATAGTCTGGTGGGCATACCAGTAGGTCAGAATTCTAACAATGTATTCAGGCACCCCTCTTTGACTCATTTTACCAAACAGCTTTCTGTGATTAATACGGTCAAAGGCTTTGGAAGCATCAATAAAGCACATAAGGATTGAAGAGTTTTTGCCTCTATATTTGTTTACAATCTCCTTTAGGGCATATATGCATAAGTCAGTGCCATGTTTAGCTTTAAAGCCAAACTGGTTATCTGTGGAGTTAACAAACTCATTTATTCTATCCAGCAGAACTCTTTCTAAGACTTTTGACAATATGCTGGCTAAAGCTATGGGCCTGTAATTATTTAGGCTGCCTACTTTACCAGCTTTGTCCTTAATGACCGGCACTAACAGGACAGACAACATTGAGTCTGGTAACAAGCCATGAATCATAAAGCCAGTAAAACAAATAGCTAGGAGAGGAGCTATCCTCATACTCGCATACTTAAGATGTTCAGCAGAGATATGATCCAAGCCACTTGCTTTGTTGTTGGACAGCTTGTTCATGGCATGATACACCTCATGTGACATAATCACCATCGAGTCATTACTCTCAATATTTTCCACCCTATACAAGTCACCTTGGACACAGTTGAATAAAGTGCTATAATGTTGTCGCCATAACTCCGTGATATTAGCTGTTCCAGAGATTCTATCTACAGTACATGGTAGAGATGTTTTGCAACTGCTAAGAGCTCTCACTTCCTTCCAAAAATCTGTAGCATTGTTACTTAGCAGCTTCTTAACCATGGAATCAGCCCTCATAGCTTGCTCATTTTTACAGATGAAGCGAACAGCATACTTATACCTTGCATTAGTGAGCTTCTTGTGCTCAAACACAGGCCCCTGTCTGGGTCTACCTGCCATAGCCCATGATTTGGTGGCTTCACGGGCTTCAGTATGATACTCAGCTACATACTTATTCCAGCCAGGTCTGATGTTATGTGTCTTATTTTTATGCTTGCAGTAGGGCTTACTGCCTACATATAAGGCGCTTACTATATCATTATACATGGAGCAGATATCTCTCATGTGCTTCATATCTATGAGGAATCAGAATGCGCTATTATCTAATTAATGCAGAGAACAGAGGAATCTAAGTGTGCTTGTGTGTGAAACACAGTTAGCATATCGGGGCAGCAAGTGGTTAGGAAGAAACATGGCCTCCTGACTTTCATTGTTGGAGGATTTATCATTAAACAAATCTCCAGACATACGAGTGGCGTGTGGAAAAGTAAGTTTTCTATCATTATGCTATTGAGATATATATTTTGGCAAATAATAAAATGTCTTGACAGCTTAAACACCCACTCACTTTCAATAGGATATTGTCAATTTGCTGAGGTTGATTATGTCCAATTAACAGCTAACAATTATGCCATTCCTTGGCTTGCATCTGAGTAAAATGTAATTCAAAACCCACGTATGGTTTGTGATTTTTTTAATGATAAATTTTGCTTCAGAAGCATTTTCTTTTTGTATGTAAAAACCCACTTGAGAACCATGGGCGATTTTATAATTTTACAGCCAGATTTATCACTTTTAAACTTTTTAGATACCAAAGGAATCAAGAAAAAACACAAATAATGCCTTACTGTTGGTGAAATGCAGTGCGCAAATGCGATAATTCCCAATATTTTCAATCTCGATATCTTCACGGCCAATGTTCGCCAAGCACTTTAGCTGTTGTTGTCCCTTTCACTGCCGCTTCTCTCTACCGTAATTTCTCCTCACTTTTGGAATTCTGAAGTAGGATGAATAATAATAATAATAATAAATTTTATTTATGGGCGCCTTTCAAGAGTCTCAAGGACACCTAAAGTCTCTCATGCTTACCCCGATTTCTATAATTATTTACAGCGCCAAAATTGACCATTTCGGCAGTTTTTAACGGACCCGCTACGCTGGAAACAATGGTAAGTGTTTACCTGCAGTTCATCGCGTGTACTCCAGCTGGCGTTGGGTGGCAACAGTACGGGTCACGGGTCGTGACCCCATTGCCGTGCAACCTCCCTATAGGATTTTGGTGTGTGCTTTATCATCATTCCTTACAATGCTATGTACCACAGTGATCGCAACTTCCACTGAAGTTGAACTCCTACCGAAGAATCAGGTGGGTTAGTTGATTTTATTCCCTAAACTGTCCCTGTGGATATTAAACTGTACAACTCCTCCCACTTCTGTCGTGGGGTAGACTCACCCCCCTCACCACCCACCCCCCACCCACCCCCCCTTCCCATCTTTGCACATCCTTCATCCTGGACGTTTCCACTCAATCATTTAATTTCATGTTAGTGCTGTTGCAAATGTGCCGTGCAATAACTGGTCACTTAATTTTCAATATTATCATAATGCAAATGACACTTTCAATGACTTGTAACTGTATCTTTTGATTGGTGGATAAATAAAGTTCACAAGTTATACAAGCAGAATTAGGCCATTCGGCCCATCCCATCGTGTCTACTCCGCCATTCAATCATGTCTGATCTCTGCCTCCTAATCCCATTTTCCTGCCTTCTCCCCATAACCCTTGACACACGTTCTAATCGAGAATTTGTCTATCTCTGCCTTAAAAGATGGTATCGTATCGTAATAGATATTAGTGAAACTAACTAGGTTGATGGATCATCAGCTTTCCCCTCTTGAAGTCAATAATCAGCCCTTTGGTCTTGCTGACATTGAGAGCAAGATTGTTGTTCTGGCACCATTCAATCAGATTTTCAATCTCTTTCCTGTAATTTGACATCATTGCCCATTCTTTGTGGAAGAATAATGGTGTTGTCAGTGAATTTATAGATTTCATCAGGGCAGTGCTTGCGTACACATTCATGGTTACATAGAGGGTAAAGCAAGGGACCGAGGACACAGCCCACAGGTGTTCTTCTGTTAATGGTTATCAAGCAGAAAGTGTTGTCGCCAATTGGTACTGATTGTGGTCTGAAGATGAGGAAGTCAAGGATCCAGTTACCTAGGGATGAGAGGGACCCAGTTCTCAGAGTCATTGAATCATACAATGTGGAAACAGGCCCTTCGGCCCAACTTATCTATCCACGCCGACCAACATGCCCCATCTACACTAGTCCCACTTGCCTGCGTTTGGCCCATATCCCCCTAAACCTGTCCTATCGATGTACCTGTCTGGAGGATGAGAGTGAGGCTATTGTCGTGGCGCCACTCAATCAGGGGTTCGAAGGGCCCAATGGCCTACTCCTGCACCTATTGTCTATCTCGCTCCAAAAGCTGACTCTTCACCAGGTACGATTTTGGCCAACCATAGTGGTGTCGTTGGCAAATTTATCGATGGCATTGGAGCTGTGCTTAGCCACACAGTCATGGGTGTGAATAAAACAGAAGGTAAAGCATGCAGCCTTGAGGAGCACCTGAGTTAATGGCCAGTGAGGAGATGGTGTTCCCGATCCACACCGATTGAGGTCTGCCGATGACGAAGTCAAGGATCCAGTTGCAAAGGAAGGAACAGAGGCCAAGGTCTTGAAGATTGGTGATGAGTTTGAAGGGGATGATAGCGTTGAATTGCCAAGCTGTAGCTTTTTAGCTTAGTTTAGAGAGACAACGCGGAAACAGGCCCTTCGGCCCAACTATTCCACGCCGACCAGCGATGACAATACACTAGCCCTACCATACACACACTGGGGACAATTTACAATTTTTGCCAAAGCCAATTTACCTACAAACATGCACGTCTATGGAGTGTGGGAAGAAACCGAAGTTCTCTGAGAAAACCCACGCAGGTCACGAGGAGAATGTACAAACACCGCACAGACAAGCACCTGTTGTGGTCCCATGTCCTTAAACAGCCAAAAACACAAATAAAATCAGTAATTAAGCAGTTCAATCTTTATTTCGGCAGACGGGTGAGGTAGAACTCTTACAGTATGTAGACTTTAGACTATACACAGTTCCTATCCCCACACAAAGGGGCAGTGATTTAAGTACATATATTTATACTCCAGAGCATAGTACAGCCTCTTGCTTCTTAAGATTGACAGCTTTTTAAGATTGACAGCTTCTTAAAATTGACAGGTTCTTCTGACAGAGGAAGGGTTAGCCATATATGGTTATATGAGAAGGCTATTTTTCTGAAGAACAAGCATTTTAGTTTTATTCCTAATGACGCACATTATAATCTTATAGAACAAGGCTTAGTGCCAAGAGTCTGAACCTCCTCTAAATGTTTATATTATAGAGAAGACATTCATGAAGCTGTACTTGTTATCTCGCTTATGTTATTGGAAAAGGGTACATCAACATTTTGTTAACCTTGTAGGTGTACTGAGAACAAGGGTTAGTGCTTTTTGCTAGCTTTGCAATTTAATAGGAGAAGGTGGCAGCTTGTCTTAGTTTTAGCCGAATCCATTTTGTAAAGTTTAAATCTTTTATCTTCCACACACGCTTACCCAGGATTGAACCCGTGTCTCTGGCGCTGTAAGCGAGCAACTCGGCCGCTGAGTAACGTTGCCTCCTATCTGTGATGAATTCAGTCATTTTCTACAGACTTACCTTATGAAGTGTTATACTGCAATTTCTAAACATAGTCATCCATTGTCCTTGGAAGGTATTGGTTTCCTATTTTTATTTTATTTTAGCTGAGCTCAATTTACAGACTTATCACAATTAAGATTATCAGGTCTAAGGCCAGGATCATGGAATGCTGATTTAGAGGAATATTTAATTACAAAGAGTAACTTAAAATTAATCATTCTGTTTCTATAATCATGAACCAAGGTAATTAAAATTACATTAGTTCCATATTTCACATCATTACTCATCTGTACATGGTATCTGACTTTAAATTAATCATAATTGCTTTACTTTAGTGTGTTAAGTTTGGTGTGCTTCTAGAAGCATCCTAACTAAATGGAACATATTTTTCCTAATCGTTTTTCCCTGCTCTCCTTCAAGATGGGATAATTGACGGAGTCACGGAATCAATTCAAAACAAATCTCTATAAAGATGCTAAGATGCAAAGGGTTCTTAGCTGGTTGCATCTAAAATGAATCCGCACCACAAAAAAACATTGAAGAGAAAGTAAATATAGAACCTAGATAATAGAACAGTACAGCACAGGAACAGGCCCTTCGGCCCACAATGTTTGTGCCAAACCTGATGCTTAGCTCAGCTGATCTCATCGGCCTGCACGTGATCCATATCCCTCTATTCCCCGCACTTCTATGTGTCTGTGTAAAAGCTTCCTAAACACCACTATTGTATCTGTCCCCATCACCACCTACAATATGATCCAGCACTCCACCACTCTCTGTGCACAGAAAAAACTTACCCCGCACATCTGCATTAAACATTCCCCCGCTCACATCATAGTTATGTCCCTTAGTGTTGAACATTTCCACCCTGGGGAAAAAGGTTCTGACTATCTATGCCTCACATTTTGTATATATACCGAGGACCCGAGGATTTTTCCCATCGATGAAAAAAAAAGTTATGAGTGTTTTAAAAAGCATTTATTCCTTCCAAACACAATATATGTTGGGAGAAGGATATTAATATTAGTTTGCTACTTCTGATCTCTACCACAATCCTTGAATGTTTCTCTTCATCATACTCGCATGAATTGGAAGAGGTCCAAGTTTGACCTAATTATTGATTTGTGTAAGTTTATACCTTGTGTTGAGGTGAGTGTTTATTTGGTGGAGATAAGAAACTTGAATATTCCTGGCTTTTAAAGAGGCACAGCAGCCATATAGAGACAAATTAATTTCGCTGGGGGAGTTCATGATAATTACATTTGGGAAATGAATTAGCTGTTGCGTAAACTGCTCGTCACGGTGGCAAATGTCAATATTTAATGATGCATTTATCTGTGGCAGACCCCTCAAGAAATAATCTGAAAGGGACGTGTTTTAATGAACACAGTAGAGTTTTATCCTAATAGGTTTTTGGCTAGCCTAGCATAGCAGTAGAGAACTGTACTTAATGTCTGGTGGGTAGAGCATGTAGTCAATAGGTGTTGCTTTCAAGCTCATAAGAACGTTGACCTCAGCAAAAATCAAGCTTGGGTTGCGTACACCTTCACGGAATGGACATTGAATTCTCCAATTTTAGGTTTTCCAAATATGCCAAGTTGAGGGAACAGCCAGGAGCATTGGACTTCACCATAAATGATGAGATGAAAGTACAGTTCGTAGTTTTGTTTAGCGATACAGGGCGGAAAAAGGCCCCTCGGCCCATCGAGTCCGCACCGATCAGCGATCCACATACATTAACACTATCCTACACTAGGGATATTTTTTTACATTGACACCAAGCCAATTAACCAACAAAACCCTACGTCTTTGGTGTGCCGGATGAAACCGAAGTTCTCGGAGAAAACCCACGCAGGTCACGGGCTGAACTAACAAACTCTGCACAGAGAAGCACCCGCGGCAGGATCGAACCATGATCTCTGGCGCTGTAAGCGCTGTAATGCCCCTGTCCCACTTAGGAAACCTGAACGGAAACCTCTGGAGACTTTGCCCGGAGGTTGCAGGTGGTTGCCGGAGGTTGCAGGTAGTGGAAGCAGGTAGGGAGACTGACAAAAACCTCCGCGAACCTCCGGGAACCGCACGGAAACCTTGGGTGGGGCACAAAGTCTCCAGAGGTTTCCGTTCAGGTTTCCTAAGTGGGACAGGGGCATAAGGCAGCATCTCTACTGCTGCGCCACCATTTACAAAGGTGTTTTTCTTCTATGCTGGGGAGGTAGAACAGATTTCCCCAATCACAAATGAGGAAGAATAGCAGGAATTTGATCTTCTAGCACTAAGATTTTGTTGAACAGCAAGTTTCCAAGTACTTTTTTCAGGGGTAACATTTACCTTTGAAATATTTTCAAGTGAAAGCAACAGCGCAAATACCCCACTGTTGGGTTCATCACCTTTAAGCTTCCGACACTGAGATGTTCTTGATAGAAAAACGGAGTCATTTTTATATTTCCAGAAGATCCAACGTATTCAGTGATCCTCCACAGATCTCTGTTTATATCCCCCCTGAACTCCACTTTACATAAGCTTGGAAAAATGCTTAAATAAACTAGAGGGTTTGAACATTAATAATAACGCAGATCATATTGAAATATTTAGCTTGAACAAAAATGCTTAATTTTGTCACACATGATAAATTAAACTGAAAGCTGACTATAAACTCCCTTGGTATGTTACTGATATCCCTTTTATCCTTTCAATTAGCTAGTATCAGCATTTAATGAAAAAATAGGCCATACAACTCCAAACAGTGAACATTTCAACAGCATGGTGATAATAATTGAAGATAAACCCTCAACACTGTAGTACATCTGCCGAATTTGTCTGTGTCAGGAGTTCATTTCAACTTGATAAGTATATCAGGGAATCATTTTTCTTTGGAAGAAGTAATGACAGGTAATAAACATGGAGTATTTATTCAATGTGATTTTTAATTTATAGTCTATTGTCACGTGTTCCAGTCAGTGGATAAACTATACACGATTACAATCGAGCCGTCCACAGTGTACAGATACACGATAAAGGGAACAACACTGAGCACAAGATAAAGTCCAGAGAAGTCAGATTAAAGATAGTCCGAAGGTCTCCAATGAGGTAGATGGCATCTCAGGACCGCTCACAAGTTGTTGGTAGAGTGGTTCAGTTGCCTGATAATAGGTGGGAAGAAACTGGAGATATGTGTTTTCATACTTCTGTACGTTGATGGGAGAAGGGAGAAGAGGAAGTGAAACACGTCCTCATTTGGGATTTGGGAATCTATCAAAAGATAGAAAATCTTTCAATATTTTTGATTAACCAGGATGTCATGATATTGCCGCTGCAGTTTAAAACAACCTGATTTGGATCTGTATTTGGATAAAGCTAGGTCCATGATGGCACTATCCAGATGCCATGGTGATGGCGGCTCCTGACCACCAGTGCGAGTCATCTGAAGACACGGACAAGGGAAGAGCTTGGCTCGAGAACCTACATCGACGTTCCAGTGCTAAGCCATTCCCATCTGGACAAATCACCATTCCATGATCCTGGATGTTAATTGTGATAAGCCTGTTCAGTAAGCACAGCTAAAAATAAAATAAAATATAAATATGAAACCAATACCTTCCATGGATAGTGCGTGACCCTGCTTTCACCAAGTAGCAGTCATTTTAAAACAGTGGAATATGAGTTTAAAACTTTACTGCTCCGTTTTCACTCTGGCTCAAGTGGAGTGGAACTGGTGAGATAATTGTTCAATCGTATAAACTCGATGAATAACCAAGAGGTTTGACCAACCCATTTATTAAAGCCCTAGATTTATATATGGGCCAGGGGTCTATTCACTAATCCACTCTTGCAGGGGACTCAACGACTACATTAGAAACAAAACATAGAAAATAGGCGCAGGAGTAGGCCATTCGGCCCTTCGAGCCAGCACCGCCATTCAATATGATCATGGCTGATCATCTAAAATCAGTACCCCATTCCTGCTTTTTCCTCATGTTCCTTGATTCCTTTTGGCTTAAGAGCTAAATCTTTCTTGAAAACATGGTGAATTGGCTTCCACTGCTTTCTGTGGCAGAGATTTCCACAGATTCACAAGTCTCTGGGTGAAGAAGTTTTTCCTCATCTCAGTCCTAAATGGCCTACCTCTTATTCTTAAGCTGTGACTCCCTAAACATCGGGAACATTTTTCTTGCCTCAAATGTCCTGAACATTTTCCTGTCCAATCCTTTAAGAATTTTAAATGTTTCTATGAGATCCCTTCTTAATATAAAATGCCATATTTCAATATTTAAAAAAAATAATGTGAATCCTGAGAAACACACCCCTGGGAATGAAATGTGAGACTATAGAGATACAGCATGGAAACAGGCCCTTCAGCCCACCGAGTCCGCATCGACCAGTGATCACCCTGTACACTAGTTCTATAGGGTGATTTCACGAAAGGTCACTGGAGCGTAAATCCCCACTCACGTGACCGAAAATTTTAACTGGGGGACAAGCGTCACTTCCGGTACATGTTAGTGGATGGGAAAACACGCACTTTCACACCCGTTAAAAACATCGAAAACGGCCAGGTTTTGAGCTGCAATTAAGTGAGCCAGTCGGGGTGACCGTGAGGAACAGCTACCTAAATTTACAGTCCAAAAAAAAGATAGAAACTAAGGTAAATTCAAGAGGGAGCTGAAGGTGTGTAAAAACGGCGGAAGTTGATTGCCGACATTTTTTGTGGAGATTTAAAGATCCAAAATATCGGGAATTATCGCGTTTGCTCGCTGCATTTCATCAAAAGTGGCATTATTGGCTTTGTTATCTTTATTCATTTGTTAGATGAAAAGTATTAAAAGTTAGAAACCCGTCAGTAAAATTGCAAAATCGCCCATGGTTCTCGGGTGGGTTTTAACATGCAAAATGAACACGCTTCTGAAGCTACATTTACCATTTAAATAATCGTAAGCTTGCATCTCAGTAAAATTGATTTCCAAACGCATTGAGAGTTTACGATTATTTAAATGGTAAATGGAGCTTCAGAAGCATTTTTATTTTGCATGTTAAAACCCACCCGAGAACCATGGGCGATTTTGCATTTTTACTGACGGATTTCTAACTTTTAATACTTTTCATCTAACAAATGAATAAAGATAACAAAGTCAATAATGCCACTTTTGATGAAATGCAGCGAGCAAACGCGATAATTCCCGATATTTTGGATCTTTAAATCTCCACGGCAAATGTCCGCAATCAACTTCTGCCGTTTTTACACCTTCAGCTCCCTCTTGTATTTACCTTAGTTTCTATCTTTTTTTTGGACTGTAAATTTAGGTAGCTGTTCCTCACGGTCACCCCGACTGGCTCACTTAATTGCAGCTCAAAACCTGGCCGTTTTCGATGTTTTTAACGGGTGTGAAAGTGCGTGTTTTCCCATCCACTAACATGTACCGGAAGTGACGCTTGTCCCCCAGTTAAAATTTTCGGTCACGTGAGTGGGGATTTACGCTCCAGTGACCTTTCGTGAAATCACCCTATTCTACACGCTAGAGGCAATTTACGATTTTACCAAAGCCAATTAATGTACAAACCTGCATGTCCTTGAAATATGGGAGGAAACCGGTGAACCCAGAGAAAATCCACGCGGTCACAGGGAGAATGTACAAAGTCCATACAAACAGCACTCGTGGTCAGGATCCAACCCGGGTCTCTGACGCTGTAAGAGCTGCCCGAGCTGCCCCATCAGGCTGAATCTAATTGAATTCAAATTCAAATAGGTTGAAGTGCTGGTCTGAGCATCAAACATGCAAAGATATTTGATTCAAATTTGATTTGATTCAAATTATTAAAAATAATAATTAGGTTTGAGATACTCAAATATTGCAACAACAGTACACTGGTTCGGATGTTGTGAATGTCAGTTATACTGTTCAAAGTTGAATAAAGACAAGTAGAACAAATGTGTTGGAAAGCATCTGAAGCCAGGAGAGATAGAGTTATATATTGCCCATGGGGTGAAGGTACTTGATGGATAGTTTTTCCTAGTTCTGGACATTATAATAGTTATCAAACTGCCATCTATGATGAATTCCACAAGACAGCGGTAAGCTCTCAATAGCCTTGGAGATACTTGACAGATGCTCTACACAAACATTTTATCCAGAGATTTCTCAATGGCTTTTTGAGGTGGGTGTCCAATTAAATGTAGCAGCCTTGAAATTCTGCCATCATTCCTCCACCTCCCATTATAAATCAGGTGAAAGATCAATAGAATGCCCCAGAAATTGGAAGAAGCTGACAGTCAGAATATCTATGTCATGGTCCTGTTCATTGTTGTAATTGAGGCTTTCCTGTCTCATCAAACGGTGTCAGAACCATCTGAGGCAGGGTGACACACTTCTGGGTTATCATAGTCAAACTTCAAAGTTTAGAGATACAGCACAGAAACAGGCCCTTCGGCCCACCGAGTCCGCACCTGCACACTAATACTATCCAAAGCACTGGGGACAATTAACTTATACCAAGTATACAAACCCAAGCCAATTAACCTGCATAATTGCACGTCTTTGGAGTGTGGGAGGAAACCGAAGATCTCGGAGTAAACCCACGCGGTCACGGGGAGAACGTACAAACTCCGTACAATCAGCACCCATAGTCAGTGTAAATAAGCAAACTGTACAATCTGGAGTTCAAGATCATCTTTAATCAGTACCCATAGTATAGTGGTACAGCAGGTTGTTAGTTGTTAGTTCATCGTTACCGCTTCCAAGACTGACCAGTGTATGAAGTGGGTGTTAGTATGAATCATACAGTAAGGTGGGGTTAGTGATGCTATTTCTACTATGATTGGTTCACATGCAATAACCAATCTACATCCTTCCACGTAAATATCGAATATAGTTAAACACACATGCAGCTAGAATTCAAACATACTCGCCATTACTGTTTATAGTCAGGATCGAACCCGGGTCTCCGGCGCTGCAAGCGCTGTTATGCCCCTGTCCCACTTAGGAAACCTGAACGGAAACCTCTGGAGCCTTTGTGCCCCACCCAAGGTTTCCGTGCAGTTACCGGAGGTTCCTGGAGGTTTTTGTCAGTCTCCCTACCTGCTTTCACTACCTGCAACCACCGGCAACCACCTGCAACCTCCGGGAACCGCACGGAAACCTTTGGTGGGGCGCAAAGTCTCCAGAGGTTTCCGTTTAGGTTTCCTAAGTGGGACAGGGGCATAAGGCAGCAACTCTACCGCTGCGCCACCGTGCCGCCCTAGTTTATCAGCTTACGTGTAAAACCTGACGCCAACAGCCCACCAATCCGTTTTAGGATGCTGGTCGATGGAGCTCCGATGCTTTTATCTCAACCTGGTACAACAAAATCGCTTAACTCGATCTCAGGGGGTGGATGAGTCTCTTGATTTGATATCGCCTTGAGGATAATACCTTTGACAGTCCGACCTTCAGTGGGTAATGATACTCCAACATTGGTTTCTATTCTCTGCTCAAAACTCTGGCGGGAGAGGAGAGAATGGTTTGCTGACAGGGGGAGGGGGACGCTGGGAACGTTAGCGGGATCTGACTGGAGGGGGGGGGGGGATGTGGTGGCGAGAACGAAAGAGAACCCAGCGGTGGGGGCGCCTGGCAGTAGATAGAGACTCATAGAGTCATAGAGTGTAGAAACAGGCCATGTGTCCCAACTTGCCCACGCCGGCCAACATGTCCCAGCTACACTAATCCCACCTGCCTGCGTTTGGTCCATATCCCTGCAAACTCATCCTATCCATGTACCTATCTAACTGTTTCTTAAGATAGGACTGTTCGGTGAACTTTTGCAACTTTGTCGGCACCAGAAACGGGGCGACACTTGCCTACTGCCTAGGTGAGGTCTGCTGTAAGATCTTGCCGGGTTGTATGAGAAAGGAAGTCTACCTAGGTACATGGGACATCAAAGTATCATTGAATCATTGAATGGAATCATTGAGGGTGAGTCTTGAACTCAGGAGGGAACGCCTCCTGCCACTCAGGTAAGGCTGTGGGCCGAATGGCCTACTCCTGCACCTATTTTTCTATGTTTCTAACTTACAGGTACACCCGTGCCTGTATTTTTCATCGTCCACCAACCCCAGACTTCCCCACTTCCACATTTTCAGCCACGATCACTGCATTGCCAGTTGTTCCATTCTAGACAAGGGCTTTCAGACATTTCACAGATGCGATAGGACTGATTTTCAATGCAAACCTTACTTTATTTGACTTGGAACGTTCCATCAGAACACATTGCTTATTAAGTGAAAGCACATTTAATGAAGATGCCTTACCAACAGGTTCTATTACTTTATCTTTAATTAACTTCTTATCTTAACATTATTTAATTTAAAAAAAAGCCTTATAATAAGCATAAATGGTCATTGTACAGTAATTTAATTAGGTAAATTAATAATGGATCCAAATATTGAATACAGTGTGAATACAAAATTAAGTTAAAATTATAAACCAAAAATGGAGAGTGCTGAAAATACTCAAGAAAAGATAACATTTCAGGTTGGGAACCTCTCATCAAAAGTAGTAATGTCCGCTCATTAGCAGTTGTAGTTATTGAGATCATCTCTAAGTGGTTAAATGTGAGAATTCAATTAAATTAGAAGCTACTTTCTCTACGAAGTGTAGTTGGTGGATAATTCCTTCAAGTCGGTGTGGGGTATTGTGTATTTGGACTGCTCTACAGATTGGGGGGGGGGGGGGGGGCGACATGGTGGCGCTGCTAGTAGGGCTGCTGTCTCACTGCCCCAGAGACCTGGGTTCAATCCTGACTTCAGCCACGGCGGGCGAGGAGCAAGGCCGGTCGGAGAGGGAAGGGATCCAGGGCCTGGTCTACCAGCACTCTTGAGGTCGGTTGAGGGAGGCACACCCGGGGAACAGAGATGGACGGGTTGGGAGACGGATGTGGCATCCAAGGAAGGAGATGGCTGGAGGTCTGCAACAGCCCGGGAACCGCCAGGAACCGCCTGGAACCGCCTGGAACCGCCTGGAACCGCCAGGCACTGCTCATAACAACTGGAACGTTGACTCTGAAAAATGGCGCCTCTTGCATGCGGGCTCAGTACACTTGCTAATCGGGGTTCGGGGATATGGCAATAGTCTACTGGACTGTTTGTAAGATCACTGTGTAACAATTTCACTGTGTTAGCGCAACGTGACAGTAAAAGTACCATTGAAAAGGTGCTGTTTGTGTGAAGTCTGCACGTTCTCTCTGTGACCGCGTGGGCTTCCTCCTACATCCCAAAGACGTGCGGTTTTGCAGCTTAAATGGCCTCTGTAAATGGCCCCTGGCTTGCAGCAAATGGATGCTAAAGTGAGATAACCTAGAACTACTGTGAACGCATATAGGCACAAAATGCTGGAGTAACTCAGTGGGATAGGCAGCATCTCTGGCTAGGAGGAATGGGTGACGTTTCGGGTCGAGACCCTTCTTCAGATGGTTCAATTGCCTGATAACAGCAGGGAAAAAACTGTCCCTGAGTCTGGAGACGTGTGCTTTCAGGCTTCTGTACTTCTGGCCCGATGGGGGAGGGGGGAAAAGGGAGTGACCAGGGTGAGACTGGTCCTTGATATTATCATTTACTCCACCCATCTTCCAATCACGCTCCCACCTGTATCCACCTATCACTTGCCTGTCTCCTAACAGAACCTTTTACATTCCTTTGTTCATATTTTCCCTCCCTCCCTGACTGTTCTCACCTCACAGATTTCTCATTTCTTTCTTTTAAATTTTAAATTTTAAATAAAAATGTCTCCAGATGCTGGAATTTAGTTTACTTTAGAAATACAGCGCAGAAACAGACCCTTCGGCCCACCGAGTCCGTACCGACCAGCGAATATTGTTCTACACACACTAGGGACAATTTACACTTATACCAAGTCAATTAACCTACAAACCTGTACGTCTTTGGAGTGTGGGAGGAAACTGAAGATATCGAAGAAAAACCAAGCGGTCACGGGGAGAACGTACAAACTCCACACAGACAGCACCTGTGGTCGGGGTCGAACTAGAATCTCTGGCGCTGCAAACGCTGTATGGCAGCAACTCTACCATTGCACCAACGTGCCACCCATAACCTAAAGCAATAAAACTGAGCACTGGTGGCAATCAGGCAGTATCTGTTGAGGGAAATGGACGGTCGACATTTTGGGTCGAGACCCTTCATCTTGAACCCAACTTGATTCTCTTTCTGAAGTTCTGATGCTGAGACTTTGTCCTGAAGTGTAACTCCGTTCCTCTTTCCACAGATGCTGCCCGACCTACTGAGTGTATCCTGCAATTTCCGTTTGCATATAACTGATTAGCTCTTGCTCGACAAGCATCCTGAAGCTCACTATCCAGGGATTACTAATTATGATTCCATATTGTTTACGTAGAACTCAACATTGAAAAAGCTGTGAAATTATTTCCCACTTGTCTTTTCTCCAAACCCAAGCTGTGAAGAGCAGATTTGTTGGAATGGGAACTAAGTTGACAACTCCTTAGGGTTTATTCTCCAATTAGTTTCTGCCCCTATTAACTGATAATAGTAATTGTTCTTCACAAAGATTTACACCGTGTTCAGTTGAATTAATATGTTAAATTGTCACTATGTCTCTGTGTAACAGTTCTCCACAGGGACAGGCAATAGTCTATGAAGCAGATTACGTTGCATATGCTTGACAAGATTATTTTGCTGTGTAACAGTTTTGCCTCCTCAAAGTGAGGGCTGGTTCAGTGCTAACGTTGGCGCATCGGTAGAGTTGCTACCTTACAGCGCTTGCAGCAGCGGAGACCCGGGTTCGATCCCGACTATGCGTGCTGTCTGTACGGAGTTTGTACGTTCTCCCCGTGATTTGCGAGGGTTTTCGCTGAGATCTCCTCCCACACTCCAAAGACGTACAGGCTTGTAGATTAATTGGCTTGGTATAAGTATAAATTGTCCCTAGTGTGTGTAAGATAGTTTTAGTTTTAGTTTCAGTTTTAGAGATACAGCACATGAAACAGGCCCTTCGGCCCACCGGGTCCAGCCCGACCAGTGATCCCTGCACATTAACACTATCCTACACCCACTAGGGACAATTTTTACATTTACCAAGCCAATTAACCTACAAACCTGTACGTCTTTGGAATGTGGGAGGAAACCGAACATCTCAAGAGAACCCACGCGGCCACGGGGAGAACGTACAAACTCCGGACAGACAGCGCCCGTAATCGAGATAGAACCCGGGTCTCCGGCATTGCATTCGCTGTAAGACAGTAACTCTACCGCTGCACCACCGTGATTAACACATGATAGTGTTAATGTGCGGGGATCGCTGGTCGGTGCGGATTCGGTGGGCCAAAGGGCCTGTGTTAATCACCGTTGCATCTGGCAAATAAACAGTTGACCTTTGACCTTTGTTTGTTGAGTAAACATGGTCCAAAATAGTTGGGATACTCAGAAGCATGGATCACGCAGCCCCTTGAGCCTTCTCAACTCTTCACTTAGAGCTGCACCTGAGCTCCATTTTTTTCTGCCTATGAATATTACTCTTGGGTCCCTATTTCTTAACTAAATCACCTCAGATGACAGAAACTGCCATTGTCCCAGCATCCACAAGCTCCTGGAGAATAGGGCCTCAGGTTTCTAATGGGCCTGTCCCACTTGCCGATTTTTTAGGCATCTGCCGGCGACTGTCATAGTCGTAGCAGGCCGCTGTAAAACCGGCGACAACCTACGACAGCGCCTACGTCAGAAGTCAAGCTACGCTCATTGGCGTCAAACCTACTGTTGCTGGAAATGTTTTAACATGTTGGAAATTTAGAGGCGACCAGAAAGACAAGACACATTTTTGCGCGACTGGGGAGACTAGTCCTGGTGACCACCGGCGAACATGTGGCGACAAACTAGTCGCCTGTAGTTGCCTAAAAACAAATCGCCTAAGTGGGACAGGCCCATAACACTCCTTTTCTCGGTTAAGATTCTAGACTGCCAGATCAAGTAAGAGCAAATAGGTCTGTAGGATGTGCTGCAGAAGTGATGAGGCCAGTTTATCAAGTGTGCTGTTTTACGTAATGGTGTGATTCTGATTGGAGGGAGACTAGAGGAACACTTGAGTAGATGTCAGTTCGTAGGTTCTAGAAGCAGAATTAGGCCATTCGGCCCATCAAGTCTACTTTGTCAAGTTTACTTCATCATGGCTGATCTATCTTTCCCTCTCAACCCCATTCAACTAAGGGCTGCAAAATTGTTGATCAGTCAGAATATCAATGTCAGGGTCCTGTTCATTGCTGTAATTGAGGCTCTCCTGCCCCCATCAAATGGTGTCAGAACCATCTGAGGCATCTTGACACACTTCTGGGCTATCATAATCAAACTTCAATGTATTCCAAAGATGGAATGGAGGCGCTGAAAATCAGCATGATCCGCATTAAAATTCAGAGAAAGAGCAGATATTCCTAATTCTGAAATGTTCTTTCCCCCACTGCTTTTATCCTAATTTGGAAATGTGATACACAAACTACTAAAGGCTAACTATCACACATCTGATATCCATATTGGGAATCCATATTGAGGAGGACCTGACGTGGAGCATGAACACCTCTGCGCTGCTGAAAAAGGTCCAGCAGAGACTGCACTTCCTGAGGGTGCTCAGGAAGAATAACATCACTCAGAGACTGCTGCTGTCCTTTTATCGGTGCTCCATTGAGAGCCTCCTAACATACTGTGTATGCGTATGGTACACCAGCTGCACAGCGGCTCAGAGGAAAGCGCTCCAGAGGGCCATTGACAACGCCCAGAGGATTGTCGGATGCCCTCTCCTTACCTTGGAGGACTTACACAGTTCCCGCTGCATCAAAAAATCCCAGAGTATTATAAAGGACATTTCCCACCCCGGACACTCCCTGTTTGAACTGTTACCGTCAGGCAGACGGTACAGATCTACAAGGACAAGGACAAACAGACTTAAAAACAGTTTTTACCCCACTGCTATAAAGGCACTAAATGTAGCCGCCAAGGAACGCAGGGGCGATACATACATACATGAAATCGACAGAAGGATGTAGGGCTGGGTGTTTATGCGTGCTATTTTTATGATATTTATTTTAGTTGTTTATCTTTTTAAATATTTTACTTTGTATGTATCGTTAGCTTTTAGAAATGTTTGAATGGTGCACTGACTGGCTGACATTTTACAATTTCGTTGTACATGGTTCATGTTACAATGACAATAAAGAAACTATTCTATTCTATTCTATTCTATTCTATTCTATATGTCAGTGATTTTATTTAGTAAGTTGGGCGGCACGGTGGCGCAGGGGTAGAGTTGCTGCCTTACAGCCCTTGCAGCGCCGGAGACCCGGGTTGTACGTTCTCCCCGTGACCACGTGGGATTTCTCAGAGATCTTCGGTTTCCTCCCACACTCCAAAAACGTACAGGTCTGTAGGTTAATTGGCTTGGAGTATGTGTGAAATTGTCCCTAGTGTGTGTAGGATAGTGTTAATGTGCGGGGGTCGCTGATCGGTGCGGCCAGAGGGCCTGTTTCCACGCTGTATCTCTAATCTAAACTAAATGAAATAAAGTTAACTATTCAGCATCTGCAGTTCCTTTCCGCACTCTCTCTATCCAGTCGGCTGGCTCTCTCCAGATCCCATGCAACCTAACCTTCCAGAGCAGCCTACCAAAGTCAGGTAAAAGATCGCTCAGAAACACAATGACAAGTCAAGTCAAGTTTATTCGTCACATACACATACGAGGTGTGCAGGGAAATGAAAAGTGGCAATGCTCGCGGACTTTGTGCAAAAAGACAAACAAACAAACAACCAAACAAACTACAAACAGAATGGAACAGAATCACATATTATTTTACATATTAAATATTGTGGGCGGAAGGAAAAAGGGGAAAAAACAGCACTTTTTAAAAAAAAGCAGTAGAGGTACAGTAAAAGTTAGTCCCTGGTGAGATAGGAGTTTACAGTCCTAATGGCCTCTGGGAAGAAACTCCTTCTCAACCTCTCCGTTCTCACAGCATGGCAACGGAGGCGTTTGCCTGACCGTAGCAGCTGGAACAGTCCGTTGCAGGGGTGGAAGGGGTCTCCCATGATTTTATTGGCTCTGGAGTTGCACCTCCTAATGTATAGTTCCTGCAGGGGGGCGAGTGAAGTTCCCATAGTGCGTTCGGCCGAACGCACTACTCTCTGCAGAGCCTTCTTGTCCTGGGCAGAGCAATTCCCAAACCAGATGGTAATACTTCCGGACAAGATGCTTTCCACAGCCGCTGAGTAGAAGCACTGGAGGATCCTCGGAGACACTCTGAATTTCCTCAATTGCCTGAGGTGGTAAAGGCGCTGCCTTGCCTTACTCATGAGTGCTGCAGCGTGTGATGTCCATGTCATATCCTCAGAGACGTGGACTCCCAGATATTTAAATCAGCTCACCCTATCCACAGTATCCCCATTTACCCTCAATGGTGTGTACGTCCTCGGATGATGTGCCCTCCTAAAGTCCACGATCAGCTCCTTAGTTTTTCCTTAGCTCCTTAGCGAACATCAGTGATATAGTTGAAGCCAACTATTAGTCAGGACATCAGAGGACGATACCTGCAGTGCTTTGGAATATTCCAATGGAAGTTTGACGTTTTGGATCAACGTTATGACTGGCTCTGGCATTGCAGCAAACCACAGCTAAAATGACTGCTTAAAGTTTCTCTTGGCTAGGATTTACTACTTTCTGACTCAATGGAGAGTTCCAACTCTGAGATACAGATGACATAGATAAAAGAGGAATACTTTATCCTCCATTAATATTATCCATAATTCATCACCTCTCGCTGATTCATATCCATCAGAATGGCTTCTAATTGATATAATTTTCCTGTATCTTTTCTTTAGCCGAACCGACTCCAGTGTTTCTCAGAGATAAGGTGTTTTAATTAACTGGGTCATGTGGGTAGGTAGACTATTGCTATTAAGTAATTAGTAATATCCCAAGTGTGGAGTTATTTCAAACGGTTGTCAAGATAGGAATTTGACAGGGACCATGGTTTTGCGAATAATGTGCTGAGGAAATATATAATAAGTTAAAGGGATTTTTTGAAGATATTCTGAACCTCATCATTTTCTCTCGTGGGTCGATTGATTATTCTCTGCCGGAGAAGTAGCTCAATTTGAGGTCATGAGCTCATCGCAAATATGTGATCTATGAAAGCATAGGAATCCAATAACATCAGAGGAAGGCCATTTAGTGCATTGTGCCTGCACTGGCTCATTCAAAGAACCTTCCAACTAGATTTACACTTTTTTTTATAGCTCTGCTAATCGTTCCATCTCAAGCCTTTATCCAATTATTTTTGGAGGTCATCACTAAATCTCCACTTTTAGGCAGTGTCTTCCTTATTGTAATTAGTTGCAAGCAATCATTTTAATTTTCCCCCTGGATACTATTGTCAATTAGCCATGTCATAGCATCATAGAGTTATATACCGTGCGGCACGGTGGCGCAGCGGTAGAGTTGCTGCCTTACAGCAAATGCAGTGCCGGAGACCCGGGTTCGATCTCGACTACGGGTGCTGTCTGTACGGAGTTTGTACGTTCTCCCCGTGACATGCGTGGGTTTTCTCAGAGATCTTCGGTTTCCTCCCACACTCCAAAGACGTACAGGTTTGTAGGTTAATTGGCTTGGTATAAATGTATTAATTGTCCCTGGTGAGTGTAGGATGGTGTTAATGTGCGGGGATCGCTGGTCGGCGCGGATCCGGTGGGCCGAAGGGCCTGTTCCCACGTTGTATCTCTAAACTACAGCACAAAAACAGGCCCTTCAGCCCAACGTGTCCAGGCTGACCTTAATGTCCATCTGCATTCATTCCATTTGGCTGCATTAGCACCGTTTCCCAGATAGAAACATAGAAACATAGAAACATAGAAAATAGGTGCAGGAGTAGGCCATTCGGCCCTTCGAGCCTGCACCGCCATTCAATATGATCATGGCTGATCATCCAACTCAGTACCCTGTACCTGCCTTCTCTCCATACCCCCTGATCCCTTTAGCAACAAGGGCCACATCTAACTCCCTCTTAAATATAACCAATGAACTGGCCTCAACTACCTTCTGTGGCAGAGAATTCCAGAGATTCACCACTCTCTGTGTGAAAAATGTTTTCCTCATCTCGGTCCTAAAAGATTACCCCCTTATCCTTAAACTGTGACCCCTTGTTCTGGACTTTCCCAACATTGGGAACAATCTTCCTGCATCTAGCCTGTCCAACCCCTTAAGAATTTTGTAAGTTTCTATAAGATCCCCCCTCAATCTTCTAAATTCTAGCGAGTACAAACCGAGTCTATCCAGTCTTTCTTCATATGAAAGTCCTGATGTTTTGCAAAATGGAGGCAAATTTCACAAGGAGAACTGAAGGCGATCTAAATCACTTAATTGATAATATTTTTGCAGTTTGAGGCTTGGTCCATGAAGATGGGCTTTTTGTGTTTGTGAAATAGGTATAACTAAGTCCAGTTTATGTTGATAGACACAAAATCTCAGCATCTCTGGAGAAATGGAACAGGTGATGTTTCGGGTCAAGACCCTTCTTCTCCAGTTTGTGTGTATTTACATCTATCTATGTTAGCTTGACTATATATTCAAATCATGGGGAAAATTATGGGATAATCAGCAATATGCGGAGGATTGATCTTTTGAAGATGCTTGAATTTGGTCACTAAAGATAGGGTGGGTGTGGATCCACAGTTACAACCATAGAGTCATACCATAAAGACCCTTCGGCCCAACTGAGATAGTCCCATTTGCTTGGCCCATGTCCCTCTCAACTTTTTCTACTGATGTACCTGTTCAAATGTCTTTCAACCATTGTGATTGTACTTGCCTTTACAGCTTCCTTCAGCAGCTCATTCCAGATACCTACTACTGTATGTGCAAAAACGTTTCCTCACAGGTCCCTTACAAATCTTTCCCCTCTCACTGTAAACGTATGCTCTCTAGTTTTAGACTCCCTTACCCTGGGCAAAAGATTGTGACCATCCACCTTATCTATACCCCTCCCCCACCCCCCCCTCCCCCCTCCCCCCTCCCCCCTCCCCCCTCCCCCCTCTGATTTTATTTACAACTATAAAGTCACCCCTCAACCTCCTACATGCCAAGGAAAAGAAATCCCAGCTTATACAGCCTTTCCTTATAACGCAAGCCTTCTAGTCCTGGTAGCATCCTCAGGAATAATTTCTATACCCTTTATAATTTAATGACGTCCATCCCACAGCTAAACAAGCAGAGCTGCGCACAATACTCCCAAGTGTGGTTTCACTAACAATTTGCACACTTGCAAAATGACATCCCAACTTGGTGGCCTGATCGATGAAGGCCAGTGTGCCAAATGTTTTCTTTGCCACGCTATCTACCTGTGTTGCCACTTTCAGAGAACTTGGTACTTGTGCGCCTTCATTCCATGTTGTTACATAAGTGGGAGGGACAAACGGTAAATTCTGAGCAGGTGTACTCAAAGAGTACAGTCCGGAAAAGGCTCACACAATGGACCATTTTTCAAAAAGGAAACAATCAAAAACATATCAAGAGATGGCAGCGAAACTCAAAAGGTGCAAATAATTAATTCAGACCATATCAATTAGAAAGACATTTGTGACAAAGGGACATTTCTTTCAGGAATAAAAATCAGATGGAAGTTGGAATCTAAGATTAGAGATCGGAAGTTTCTGAAATTCAACAGGCAACAACTAATAAAATGACTAATCAGCGTGATGTTCGGTTGGTTCAAAATGAACTTCCCATTTCTACCACTTCCACCGTCCTAGTATGTTGATAAAGCAGTGACTGTCGTGAACAGTGTTGTTGGGGAGGGTACTCTTACATAAGATCATAGTGAATAGCAGTAGAATTAGGCCATTCGGCCCATCAAATCTACTCCACCATTCAATCATGGCTGATCTATCTCTCCCTCCTAACCCAATTCTCCTGCATTCTCCCCATAACCTCTGACACCCGTAATAATAATAATATAATAATTTGTTTATAGGGACAGTGCATATTAATGAACATTTGCATGTAAATATGCGAGATTGTAGCCAATCAGTAGCTAATTTCCGTCTCTAGTCCCAGGCAAAGGTAGGTGAAGTGTCTTGCCCAAGGACACAACGACAGTACACACTCCAAGCAGGATTCGAACCGGCCACCTTCAGGTTCCCAGCCGAACACTTAGCCCATTGTGCCATCTGTCGTCCTTCGTACTAATCAATCTTCATGTGTTTTGTGTTTTTATGACTGTTGGCAGATCAATTTCCTTCCTGGGATAAATAAAGTTATATTGTATTGTATTGTATTGTATATCATATATCATATCGCATCGTATATATCGTGTTGTATCGTATCATATGAAGTTCATTCATTTCCTGTATAGCCTTTCTGCCATTTATGAAATTTGACCATAATCATCATCTTGGCCAAGGCTAGCACTAGGCAGTGATTAGCGTGAGATTACTGGGTTAGTCTGTCACCATGACACCGGTAAAGTCAATCTATTCCCTAAGTCACTTGGTGAACTTTCCACCTGTAAAGCTCTCAAAGTAACTATTTCGCATTGGGTATAAGGAAGTTTGGGGTTGGTTTAGAATGCCAGTGGTGTCAAACAATTACCACTGGGTCCAATTTACATAATTTGAGCAATTTATTGTATTTGGCTTCCTGACAAGTGAAGAATCGCACTTGACTTCTAATCAATAGCATATCTGATTCCAGGGATGTTTAAAGCATAATTGCGACCCAAATGTAATTTCTTCTGGGCTAAGGTTATTAGCTTAATGGTTGAAAAAGCTACAAGCTCGACCAAAAGCACAATGCTCAATAAAACAGAGAAGTGGATTAACTGAATCAGGAGATTATGTAAATGTTCTTCACAAATGAACGCATGACTATTCGCTTGAAGTGACAGCACTGAAATCTGGTAAAAACAAAAAATTACTTTGAAATGTGTAAAATTGGCACCGAAAAGATTTCTCCCCGCAAGAGAAATGAGACAGATTAGCTTGCCCTTTCAATCGATCAACCAAGAAAATCCAATTCTCCCAAAGAAGGTCAGGCTGCAGACATGAAAATAGTGCCTCGTGCCTGATAATTATCAAGGTGTGAACGATTACTGGGCAACCCAGATAGTCCGTCCAGAAGCAGGAATCATAGCCAACAGAGCCGTTGTGTAAGTCAGTGAAGGGAATTGGATGAAGGTGGCTATGAATAACAAGATAGTGAGCAGTATCATAAGCTCCTAAACTCATAGGTAATAGGAACAGAATTAGGCCATTCGGCCTATCAAGTCTATTCCACCAATCAACCATGGCTGATCTATCTCTCCCTCCTAACCCCATTCCCCTGCCGTCTCCACATAACCTCTGACACCCGTACTAATCAGGAATCTATCTCTGCCTTAAAACTATCAATTGACAGCCTCCACAACCTTCTGCAGCGAAGAATTCCACAGATTCACCACCCTCTGGCGAAATAAATTCCTCCTCATCTCCTTCCTAAAGGAACATCCTTTAATTCTGAGGCTATGACCTCTAGTCCTAGACTCTCCCACCGGTGGAAACATCCTCTCCACATCCACTCTATCAAACCCTTTCACTATTTGGTACGTTTCAATGAGCCCCCCCCCATTCTTCTAAACTCCAGTAAGGACAGGCCCAGTGGGCGTCAAACGCTCATCATATGTTAACCCACTCATTCCTGGGATGATTCTTGTAAACCTCCTCTGGACCCTCTCCAGAGCCAGCACATCCTTTCTAAGAATAGGTGCCTATGTCTGAGATTGGGCAAATTAGAGTCGAGTGTCGGAAATGATGATCACTTAGCAGCTGACAGAGAGGTGGTACCTGGGGTGGGGAGGACCTCTGTGTGCTGTTTTAAGTCTGCTCTATGTTTAGGTGTCAGGTTAATGTGGATTAAGAAGGTAATTGCAATAACCCAATGCAAAGAATATAAAGAGAATTAATCATAAGCTAAATTCTAGAAAGCCTTAGGGCTCACCAGGGCTAACAGAAGGCGTGATTAATGTAAAATCATGCAGAGAATAACGTTAGGGAACGTTAGGGAACAGACAGACTGCATCGTATTGAGACAGTTAATGCAAAGCACAGAGATATCGTCTTAAGGAACACATTGGAATTCAGGACCAGGAAACACTGATGAGAGAATGATAAAGGAAAAAGCAGATGTGAAAATGACTGAGTTGCTCAAGAGCATCTAGTGGTTGGAAGCAGGCAAGTGTGAATGGACCAGGCATAATACAGTTGGCACCGTGGAGAAGGGTCCCGATCCAAAGTGGCATCTGTCCATTTCCCTCCACAGATGGTGACGGACCCATTGAGTTCCTCCAACAGTAGAAACAAAGAACTGCAGATGCTAGTTTTCACAAAAGGACACAACGTGCAGAAGTAACCTAGCAGGTCAGGCAGCATCTCTGGAGGACATGGAAAGGTAACATTTCGGGTTGGGACCCTCCCTTAGAGTTCCTCCTGCAGTTTGTTTTTTAGCATCTGCAGTCTCATGTGTCTCCATCTTTTACACCACACTGACTTTAGAAATGTATCATCCTTGTTTCATTATCACTGAGAATAAAACCTCTCAAACACTGTGAGGCAGCAATACAACAATCTCCAACAATACAAGGGAGGAGGCTTGCTATGGCAGGAGGCTCTCAATGGCAGTCCACACCGGGCAAGAACTGCAAAGCTTGCTGGCGTAAATAAATAAAATAACAACCCGCTCAAGACTTGGAGTGGGGATCATGACAGAAGCCTCCTCGTGGTGATCCCCGGAAATGACGACACGATGCACTCTGTGACGCTTCGGGCGACCAATTCTGTCAACATGTTGGACGATGATGGAAGCCAACAGCGAGCTATACGTCATCTGACACACGTGCAAACGAAGACTTGAAGTTTCCTTTCAAATTCACACAAATCGCACAAACCACAGGGCAGCATGGTGGCCAGAGTCAGAGACCCAGGTGGAGCACCAGAGACCCAGGTGGAGCACCCTAGACCCTGGTACTGCATCAGAGACCCGGGTTCAATCCTGGTTACGGATGCTTGTCTACACTGAGTTTGTACGTTCTTCCCGTGACCTGCGTGGGTTTTCACTGAGAGCTTCCGTTTCCACCCACACTCCAAAGACATACAGGTTTGTAGGTTAATTGGCTCGGTATAAATATAAAAATTGTGATAATGTGCGAGGATTGCAGGTAGGTGGGCCGAACGGCCTGTTTCCACACTGTACCTCTAAAACAGGGGTTCCCAACCTTTTTCGTCCCATTTACCCCAGGCAACTTTAATAGTACATAACAATGTTATTTCACTTATTTATGAACGACTAATGATGTATACCAGAACCAAACATAGTCAATCAATGATAAAAAATATGTACAATTCCAGAATCAACAAATTTACCCCCTGGGTACACAATATTTTCCTCCTGGGGGTAAATTTACCCCAGGGTGTGAATCCTTGCTCTAAAACAAAAAAATAAAAGGCATAATGTGGTAGCACTTTCTTTAAGGAAAAAAGCTAAGAAACTGACCACAGTTCTCCAATATAAATTATTCTGTATAGCTTTTAAAATCTCTTTTGGTTATTTAAATTAGGTTTCTCAGAAATGAAAATAATAATATTTAACCACATTAATAAAACTTCCCAAATTTACTACTACTGAATAACTCAAGGAATATTTTAACACAAATTAAGAAAGACATCCTAAATCACCGCCAAATTGTGCTGGTGCATAAAGAATTTCTATTCAGACAAACGCCAATGAATATTATGGAATTAAAAGTAAAATATGTCAAAGTTGGAATCTATTTACTTTTGAGTCATTGATTGGAACCAACCTGAAATGTTTTGCCATGTTAAGAACGCATATTGGGCTCTGCTGGTTTGTTTACTAGATGGTACACAAAAAAGCTGGAGAAACTCAGCGGGGGCAGCAGCATCTATGGAGCGAAGGAAATAGGCAACGTTTCGGGCCGAAACCCTTCTTAAGACTAGATGGGTTTTGTTGAGCCAAATTACCATTTTTATCCTTATCGTAGTTTAAACTTCTTAAGATGAGGCTTTCCACTGCAGGATTTATGAAATGGCCTCCTTGTTCAGGGAGTTGTTGGAGCCCTCACATACACACTCTCCATTTCCCAGTATGGGCAATGTGCTAGAGTAAATGCTGGAGGAATTCAACGGGTCAGGCAGCATCTAAGGAAGGAATGGATGGGTGGGGTTCAGGCGAGGCCATTTGTTCAGAGATGCATCCTGACCCAAAACATCATTCACCAGATGCTGCCTGACCTGATGAGTTCGTCTGAAGCAATGACTGTTAGCTTTGCAACTTTGTATCTCATGTCCACTCTAAACCCAAATTAATTGTTCCCCTTCTCTCCTGCACACTCCCTCAGTACTCACTGATATGTTATTATATTTCAAACCTTTTGGATACTTGTGTGCAATACTAAGTCTATGGAGCCTTTAATATTCTGTCCGTGTAGAATGAGCAATTTTGTCCATGAAAACTCGCTGCTATTCAAAGCTGCTTTACATTTTCCAGGATGAATCAATATACTATTCAGCAATAACATTATACTGTGACAATCAGCTAGTATCCTGGTGTAGCACTTTTATTTGAAGAGAGTGATTGTGCACTAATTAGTATATGTAATAAATTACAGCTATGTAATGTTGTTTGTTGTCTCTCGTCGTTACCGACTAGTGATTGTGTTTGCTTGAATTAACACTTTGCTTCTTTTGTTTAGTTTAGTTTTAGTTTAGAGATACAGCACGGAAACAGGCTCTTCGTCCCACCGAGTCCACACCGAACAGCGATCTCCGCACATTAACACTATCCTACACACATTAGGGACACTTTATAATTATACCCAGCCAATTAACCTACAAACCCGTACGTCTTTGGAGTGTGGGAGGAAACCGTAGATCTCTGCGAAAATCACTGGGAGAACGTACAAACTCCATATAGACAGCACTTGTTCTCAGGATTGAGACCGGTGTGCTGCAAGTTCGCTAAGGCAGCAACTCTACTGCTGCACCACCATACTGCCCTTTGGCTGAGCTGATATTGGTGAAGTCGTGGTGCTGGGGGAAAGACCACGCCTCACTACAGGGACCCAGTCTTGATTCAGGTGTACTAAGCTAAGTGCATGTTGCAGGTCCACAGACTTTGTGGAACTAGCGAGGTGATGATGGTAAATTGGGGCAATGGTAATAGTGAGGAAAATTACCTAGGCACGTAATGGTAAATTGATCACATTGGAATGTTTGCTCAGTATTCCATTTGGTACAGACCAATACAATCATTGCAATCAAGTGTTTGCATGCATTTGAAACAAATGTGCTATTTAACTTAGAGTCATGGACTGAGACAGCATGGAAACAAGCCCTTCAGCTCATCGAAATCACACTGACTATCAAGCATCATATGCACTTATCCTGCACTAATTAGTTTAGTTTAGTTTAATTTGGAGATACAGCGCGGAAACAGGCCCTTCGGTCCACCTTGTCTGCGCTACCATCGTTCACCGCACACTAACATTATCAACAATTTGTAATTATACCAAGCCAATTAACCTACAAACCTGTACATCTTTGGAATGTGGGAGGAAATCGGACATCCCGGGGAAAACCCCAAGCAGGCCACGGGGAGAACGTACAATCCCCGTACAGACAAGCCCTCTTAGTCAGAGTCAAATCCGGGTCCCTGGCGCTGTAAGGCAGCTACCCTACCACGGCGGCACCGGGATGCACAGTCTAATTTAATTCAACAACCGGCAGAAGGTATCACTGCCAATTAACCTACAAAGCCACATGTTTTGGAGTTGTGGGAGGAAACTGAAGCACCTGGAGGAATGCGGAGAATGCGCAAACACCACATAGACAAGGCCCAAGGTTTGGACTGAATCCAGGTCTCTGGAGATGAGAGGCACCACAGCAACCATCTTCTCTACCTAACTTAGAGCATGAGTTAGGACTTGCTTGATTCTGCAAGATTAGAAAGTGATTTTTTATCTATTGCCATAGTTTAGTGAGTACACGGAAGAAGATTCCTGAGAGTTTGGGATGAATTAATAATGTATTCCTTCCCAGCCCACTCTTCATGTTTTAGCTCCTATCTCACTAAGATCACTTCAGCTTTGATTTCTAAGTTTTCTTCCACATGTCTGAGTTAATTAACAAAACACCTTATAAATTAATTAATTAATTTAAATGTTTTTACTTTCGTAAACATCTACAGGATCTTTCTCCCATCGTCATTCAGTTCTACCAAGTGAGACCTACACTGTCCAAAATGCCAACCTTTGGACGAGATGTTAGCTGAGGTACCATTTGTCATAGATTCATTAAACACAAGAACAGACTCTTGCGCCCATCTAGTCCATACTTGGGACGACAGATGGCACAATGGGCTAAGTGTTCGGCTGGCAACCGGAAGGTAGCCGGTTCGAATCCCGCTTGGAGTGCATACTGTCGTTGTGTCCTTGGGCAAGACACTTCACCCACCTTTGCCTGTGTGTGAATGTGTGTGAGTGACTGGTGGTGGTCGGAGGGGCCGTAGGCGCAGAATGACAGCCACGCTTCCGTCAGTCTGCCCCAGGGCAGCTGTGGCTACAGAAGTAGCTTACCACCACCGAGTGTGACTGAGGAGTGAATGAATAATGCGATGTAAAGCGCCTTGAGTATTAGAAAGGCGCTATATAAATCCCATCCATTATTATTATTATTATACTTGCCATCAAATACCTATTTATAACAATCCCAGTTTTGTTGAAGTCGGCCATACTGCTTCAAGTGCTAACCTACATACGACTTCAATGTAGTGAGAGTACCTGTGTCTACCACCCCTCAGTACGTTCCTTTGGGTGAATAAAATTAAGTGGTGGGGGGGGGGGAATAGGATCGATGGAGATGGGGGTTGGGGTAGATGTGGTGGAAGTCGCTAGCGAGCTCCCAGTCCGCCGCTATATTTGGAGTCTTTTTCAATTCTCAGCTTTGAAGCTAAATGATCATTAAAACTTGCGACTTGCAGAAGAGCAGGCCTGAAGATGACGGCTGAGAAGATCACACCTCATTACCGGTGCAGAGCATTTGTGTCTAGGGCTTCCCCGGGGGTTTATTGAACCTTGTTGCATGTTCAGAGCAGCCATGATATTCAAAGTGCTCCATTTCTTTGTCATTCCGCAGAGCTCTGAGCTGCCTCAGTTCAGCAGATTTAATTAAGACATTAAGTTGGGGAAGTGAGGGCACGTTTAAATAATTCTAAAACTGTAAGTCAGGTGAAACAGTCGGAAAACTAATAGTTTTTCTGGCAAATAAAGCAGCGTTTATCCTAAATCTAAAGTAGAAGAATCTGCCTACTTAAAGATCCAGATTTAGGGTAGGAGGCATCTCTCTACATCACCGTCTACACCTCCCGTTTCCCTTTTCCTCTGACTCTAGTCTGAAGAAGGGTCTCGATCCGAAACGTCACCCGTTCCTTCTCTCCAGAGATGCTGCCTATCCCGCCGAGTTACTCCAGCATTTTGTGTCTATCTTGGGTGGATAAAGATCTTGGATGAAGGGTCTTTGAACTGAAACGTTAACTCTGTTTCTCTTCTCACAGATGCTGCTTGATCTGGCAGTGTTCCCAGTGTTTTAGTAGAGTTTAGTTTAGAGATACAACGTGGAAACGGGCTCTTTTCGGCCCGCTGAGTCTGCGCCGACCAGCAATCCCTGCACGCTAACACCATCCTACACACACTAGGGACAATTTACAATTTTACCAAAGTCAACTAAGCTAAAAATCTGTACGTCTTTGGAGAGTGGGAGGAAACCGGAGCTCCCGGGGAAAACCCACACAGTCACGGGGAGAAAGTACAAACTCCGTACAGACAGCACCCATGGTCAGGATCGAACCCGGGTCTCTAGCGCTGAAAGGCAGCAACTCTACCGCTGCGCCACCATGCCGCTCTATGAGGTACTCAACGAGATATGGTCCAATGACCTTGCTCAGAATTGAACTCTTAAACGCCACACAGAGCGCTAATTAAAGATTGAAAGGTTATCTGTTTAGTTTATTGTCACGTATACCGAGGTACAGTGAGAAGCTTTTGTTGCCTGCCATCCAGTCAGCAGAAAAACAATACATGATTACAATAAAGCCATTTACAGTGTACAGATACATGGTAAGGAATAATGTTTATTGCAAGATAAAGCCAGCAAAGTCTGGTCAACGATAGTCCGAGGGTCAACAGTGAGGTAGACAGTAGTTCAGCACTGCTCTCTGGTTGTGGTGGGATGATTCAGTTGCCTGATAACAGTTACGAGTTCATTCAAGAGTTCTCCCGAGTTTGCCCTGATTCGAACTCGGAGAATTACGGTAAATAGCCGCTCGTAGGTACTCGGGGCTCTCGTGGACATTTTTCAACACGTTGAAAAATCTTCACGAGTCTTCCCGAGCTTACTGCGTTTCCCGAGTACCTGCCGTTAGCGTTACGAGCCGCTAAGAGACGTCCCCGATCTCCGGCGTACCCGCTATGTACATTCTACGTACTTACCACGAGTTTGATGGGTTTTTTTTAACTCGGGAGAGCTCTTGAATGAACTCGTACAGTGGGACAGGGCTATTACAGTATGAAAGAAACGGAAATGTGTTTCAGAAAGTAACATTTTCAAAAGTAAAAAAAACAAATAAAATTGCGTTGCCTGTTTATTTATTCTTGGCCAGTAGCTCAAAATGACCTTTGGCAGTGCGATCATACGCTGTCTTCCAGTGGAATGAAAGGAACTGCATCTTGCAGGCAGCGTACAGTGTGCTGTGGCAAAGATACAGCGTGATTAGTGTTGCCAACCATTGATGCGTTTCTAGACACTAGCTTTCTGAAATATTCATGTGAAGGAATTACATGTCACAAGCATAAATTTTCTTTGTTAAGGCTAGTTAGTTTGGCAAGCAACAATTATGACCATTAATAATTCATTTGGATGTCACAATGTTCAGTATATTTTACAGGAAGATGAGTTTGTAAAGAGATTAAATTCACATCAGTTCACGTGTTTTCTCCTGATGAGAGTGGGAGAAGTTGCAACACATCCTGCGCTGGAGAGTTGGATCACTGTCACCAGCCTCACGATTTCCCGTGGTACGGTGGCGCAGTGGTAGAGTTGCTGCCTTGCAGCACTGACAGCGCCAGAGACCTGCGTTCAATCCCCGATCCCGACTACGGGTGCTGTCTGTATGGAGCTTGTACATTCTTGCTGAGACCGTGTGGGTTTTCACCGAGATCTTCGGATTCCTCCCACTCTCCAAAGACTCTCGCAGGTTTGTAGATGAATTGGACTGGTGTAAGCGCAAAATTGGCCCGAGTGTGTGCAGGGTAATGTTAATGTGCGGGGATCGCTGGTCGGTGAGGAGCCGGTGGGCCGAAGGGCCTGTTTCCGCACTAAACTGAATTGCAGAGGAGGAGACTTCACAGTTTTACATTGTCATTACTACCTTAAAATCCCACCTATTCCTGTTTCACTAACATCTGCTAATGTTTTAGGAGCATCTTTAATCATTCACAGGACAAGTAAAGGAACACATACCCATCACATCAATTATTCCAGACATAATGTTCACTGAATCTCACACTATTGTCTCAATTAGGAGAAATGTTGACCTACTTCTTGTTGTTAAGAGACTTTTGAACAGGCACATGGATATGCAAGGAATGGAGGGATATGGATTATGCAGAGGTATATTAAAGATGGTCTGGGGGTCATGTGTAGGAAGGAACTGCAGATGCTGGTTTAGACTGAAGATAGACACAAAATGCTGGTGTAACCCAGTGGGACAGGCAGCATCTCTGGAGAGAAGGAATGGGTGAAGTTTCAGGTCGGGATCCTTCTTCAAACTGATGTATTGATTAGTACGGGTGTCAGAGGTTATGGGGAGAAGGCAGGAGAATGGGGTTAGGAGGGAGAGATAATTCAGCCATGATTGAATGGCGGAGTAGACTTGATGGGACGAGTGGGACGTGTGGGACGAGTGGGTCGAGTGGGACGACAGATGGCACAATAGGCTAAGCGTTCGGCTGGCAACCAGAAGGTAGCCTGTTCGAAACCCGCTTGGAGTGCATACTGTCGTTGTGTCCTTGGGCAAGACACTTCACCCACCTTTGCCTGTGTGTGAATGTGTGTGAGTGATTGGTGGTGGTCGGAGGGGCCGTAGGCGCAGATTGGCAGCCACGCTTCCGTCAGTCTGCCCCAGGGCAGCTGTGGCTACAGAAGTAGCTTACCACCACCGAGTGTGACTGAGGAGTGAATGAATAATGCGATGTAAAGCGCCTTGAGTATTAGAAAGGCGCTATATAAATCCCATCCATTATTATTATTATTGATGGGCCTAATGGCCTAATTCCACTCCTATCACTTATGACCCTATGACCTTATGAATCTGTACTTGTGAACAGGAATGTTGCAGGATCTTGGGAATAACAAGAAAGCATGGGATGGCTCTTTCAAAGGCGTAAAGAACAAAGTACCCTTCTCTAGGCTGTATGACCCTGCGCTTCTATGTAACGGCAAATTCCGGATATGTATAGCGTGATAAAGATGCATGAACTTGGAAATACAAATGTCATAAAATTAAAATGCATGTAAATGTATATAAAATGTATCGAAGCAACTGATCTCATCTGTCCATGATCCATATCCCTCCATTCCCTGCAAATCTAGGAGAGCGGAGGGAAAAAGGTGGAGGACTGTTACACCAGGGGCGCCGGGGGGAGATGGCAGCCCTGCCGGCAGTCTGTTTGTTTTTTCTTTCTTTTTGTTACTTTAAGTTTGTTAAAAGTTTTGTTTTAATGTTCTTTGGTGGGTTTTGTGTAGGGGGAGGGGGGAGGGGACCAGGGGAAACTTTTCTTCAAGGTTCTTACCTTCCCGGAGATGTGATCAATTTTCGGATCACATTCTCCAGGCTCTGCTGCCTAATATCGATGGAGCTGGAAGCCTCATCGGACTGTCGTGAGTCCCACCGTGGGGAGTGGACTTTAACATCGGAGCGGATCCCTTGCCTGGGATCGCTTCCACCGCGACCACCGTGGACTTACCAACAAGGGCTCACAGTCTCGGGAGAGGCTAGTCGGGAGCTCCAACGCCGCGGAAGGCTCGACAAGCCCCGACGCGAGGTTCGATCGCCCGGCGCGGGGGTGCTGACATCCCCCCGATGTGGGAGCTTGATCGACTTGACGCGGAAGGCCCGAACGCCCCCGGCTACGGGAGTCAAGACCGTCCCTGTCAATGGAGGGCTCGAGGCCCATGACCGAGGAAGAACAAAAGGAAGGACTTGAACTTTATTTCGCCTTCCATCACAGTGAGGAATGTGTAGGAGTCACTGTGGTGGATGTTCATGTTAAAATGTGTTTTTGAGTGATCTGTTATTTTTAATTGTATGACTGACCTGGCCAATGAAATTCCTCGTATGTTGCAAAACATACTTGGCGAATAAAGTATGATTCTGATTCTGATTCTGATTCTGATATAAGGAGCATAGGTTGGGGCTGACCTATTTGAATTTCTGGGGATAATCCTCTGAATAGTGAAGGTCAGAAGAATCTAAGCAGGTGTGGATTAGAAATTCAAGGCAAAATTAGTTCATGGTAATAGCCACGTTATTCACAGTTTAAATCGAGATCATCTCAGATCATGGTAATTCTTTTAATGGAATCCTCGACAAAAATAATTGCAAAGATTCAAGCTTATTTAGTCAGGGAAACAAAATAGAAAGGTTAGTTGTAAATTGAGCAGAAGGAGAAAGTGGGAAGCAACATTTCATAGTGGAGCAGAGGGAATCGTTAATGACTTTAATTGGACATGCAATGGGGATCAATAATCTGCTCAAACTGGGTTGAAGGAGACAGCTAATGTATTGATTCTGTGAGGGGATGATTGGAGATGCATGGCAGAGGTTACTTATTCCTGGTTATTGTTTATCTTTCCCAAATGAGATGTACATAACATGAATAATATTTCTAATAGATAACATGGAGTCATAGAGTCACAGAGTCATACTGCCCTATGTGGATAGAACATAGAACACAGAACAGTGCAGTACAGGAACGGGCCCTTATGCCCACCATGTTTATGCCGAACATGATGTCTAGCGTGGACTCCATTACCTGCAAATCTATGTCCCGATCTAAAGATTTCTTAAACGCCACTATTGTATCTGCCTCCACCACCACTCCTGGCAATGTGTTCCAGGCCTCCACCACACTCTGTGATAAATAAAAACCTGCCCCACATATGTCTATTATAGCCATGCCCTCCAGTGTTGGACATTTCCACCCTGCGAAAAAAGGTTCTGACTGTCTACCCTTCTTGGTCTCCCATCATTTTATATACTTCAATCAAGTCTCCCCCCCAACCCTCCGACATTCTAGAGAAAACTATCCATCCTCTCCCTGCAGCTGTAACCCACTAATCCAGGTCACATTCTGGTAAACTCTGCACCCTCTTCAAATCTTCCACAACTTTCCTGTAATGGGTTCACCAGAACTGCATGCAAGACTCCAAATGCTGCTGAATCAAAGTCCTCTGGAGCTGCACTAAGACTTCCTGACTCTTATTTCCAATGCTCCTAACAATGAAGGCAAGCAAAGTCAAATGTATTCGTCACATGCACCAACTAAGGTACAGTGAAATGAATTTGCCAGCAGCTATACAGTTGAAAAAAAGAACACACAATACACAATAGAATTGAACATAAACATCCACCACAGCATTCTTCACTATGGTGGCAGGCAACAAAGTTCAGTCAGTCCTCCTCCTTTGTCCTTTGCACATCCGTGGTCGGGGGCCATAAACCCTCCGTAGTCGCCGCTACGGACGGCCGGATGTACAGGCCCTCTTGTTGGAATGATCCAAACACCGACATCGGGACGGTCGAACACACTCTGCAGCTTGGAGTGCCCGAATCGGCCACTTTCTTACCGGAGACCGCAGCTTCAGGATGTTATAGGCCGCAGACCGGTGGTCGGGGCTCTTCTCCGGCGATCCCCAGCAAGGGATCCCAAACTCCGGATGGTAAGTTCACGCCATGCCCGCGGATAGAAGCTCCGCAGACCACAGCCCCATGATGCCAAAGTCACCAGGCCTATGACCCCTGTCCCACTTATCTACTTGTGCTGCCACCTTTAGTGAACTATGTACTTGGACTCCAAGATCCCACTCCATCCACATCATTGCTGTTAAGGGACTTGCTATTAACTGTATACTCTATCCTTACATTCAACCTCCCAAAATGCAACGCCTCATACTTGCTCGGGCTAAACACCATCTGCCATTTCTCCGCCCATTTCTGCAGCTTATCTATATTCGCTGCATCTTGATCTGTAATGTCGACCACCACTTTCATTCCACAGATGGCTTGATCCGCTGACTTCCTCCAGCGCATTGCGTCTTCCTTCCTCTTATCACACCAAGTTGAAAAGCACGGACCAGGGAAGAAGAGCTCAGGCTTGGAGTCACTGCTGTCCAACTAGAGACTGCAGACGGGCGGTAAACTTTACAACAGTCAGTCAAGAACCTCACTGGGCTTCATCATGGTCGCGGATGCCAACAGGATTAACAAACTCATCATAAATTAGGATATTTTAGGAGGAGAGGAACAGTCCTGTCCTGTCTCCATCAATGGTGTGGTTGTGCAGTTTACCAAGGAGTACAAATACCTTGGAGTTTACCTGGACAGTAAACTGGACTGGTCCAGGAGCGCTGAGGCCCTGAACAAGAAGGGCCAGAATTGCCTGTGTCCTGTGTGAGAAGGCTCTGCTCCTTCAAAGTTTGCAGCAAGATGCTGCCGATGCTCTACCAATTGGTGGTAGCCAGTGCCATCTTCTTCACTGCCGTGTGATGGGGCAGCAGGGCGAAGGCCGCAGATGCCAATAGGATTAACAAACTCATCAGGAAGGCTGGCTCCGTCCTGGTGGTGGTGGATTCATGGGAGGTGGTCTTGGAGGGGAGGATGCTCCTCAAACTGCAGAGCATCCTGGACAAAACAGCTCACCCCCTCCATGACACACTGGTCAATCTGAGGATTGAGGCACCTTCAGCATCAGACTGGTTCCACCAAGATGCAGGACAGAACGCCACAGGAGATCCTTCTTCCCTGTGGCTATCAAACTGTATAACTCCCCCCCTTCCTGTCATGGGGTAGACTGAGACTGACTCCTCCTCCCCCCCAACTCCTCAAGCTTTGCACATCCCCAATCCTTTTCACCCATCACTTTAATTTAATGTTTCATGTACCTTGTGTTTTTATGACTGTCGGCAGATCAATTTCCCTCCTGGGATAAATAAAGTTCTATCGTATCGTATCGTATGATGTTAGCATCATGGGCCAGATTATCGTCAATCTAAGTGGAAATCAATTACAATGACATTGCAGTAAGTGAACATAGAGAGAAGTGGACTACACAAAAATGCTGGAGAAACTCAGCAGGTGCAGCAGCATCTATGGAGCGAAGGAAATAGGTGATGTTTCGGGCCGAAACCCTTCTTCAGATGGGGGGTGGGGGGGAGAAGGAAGGAAAAAGGGAGGGGGAGGAGCCGAGGGAGCGGGGATGGGAGGAGACAGCTCGAGGGTTAAGGAAGGGGAGGAGACAGCAAGGGCTAGCAAAATTGGGAGAATTCAATGTTAATGCCATCCGGACGCAAGCAACCCAGGCGGAATATGAGGTGCTGTTCCTCCAATTTCCGGTGTTGCTCACTCTGGCAATGGAGGAGACCCAGGACAGAGAGGTCGGATTGGGAATGGGAGGGGGAGTTGAAGTGCTGAGCCACCGGGAGTTCAGGTAGGTTATTGCGGACTGAGCGGAGGTGTTCGGCGAAACGATCGCCCAACCTCCGCTTAGTCTCACCGATGTAAATCAGCTGACATCTAGAGCAGCGGATGCAGTAGATGAGGTTGGAGGAGTTACAGGTGAACTTTTGTCGCACCTGGAACGACTGCTTGGGTCCTTGAATGGAGTCGAGGGGGGAGGTGAAGGGACAGGTTTTGCATTTCTTGCGGTTGCAACGGAAAGTGCCCGGGGAGTGGGTGGTACGGGAGGGAAGGAAAGAATTGACAAGGGAGTTGCGGAGGGAGCGGTCTTTGCGGAAGGCAGACATGGGGGGAGATGGGAAGATGTGGCGAGTGGTGGGGTCACGTTGGAGGTGGCGGAAATGGCGGAGGATTATTTGTTGTATTTGCCGGCTGGTGGGGTGAAAGGTGAGGACTAGGGGGACTCTTCCCTTGTTGCGAGTGCGGGGATGGGGAGAGAGAGCAGTGTTGCGGGGTATGGATGAGACCCTGGTGCGAACCTCATCTATGGTTGCGGAGGGGAATCCCCGTTCCCTGTAGAGCGAGGACATTTCCGATGCCCTGGTGTGGAACGTCTCATCCTGGGAACAGATGCGGCGTAGGCGGAGGAATTGGGAGTAGGGGATGGAGTCTTTACAGGGGGCAGGGTGGGAAGACGTGTAGTCCAGATAGCCGTGTGAGTCAGTGGGTTTGTAGTGTATGTCGGTCAGAAGTCTGTCCCCTGCGATGGAGATGGTGAGGTCAAGGAATGGTAGGGAAGTGTCGGAGATGGTCCAGGTGTATTGAGTGCCGGATGGAAGTTGGTGGTGAAGTGGATGAAGTCAGTCAGTTGTGTGTGGGTGCAGGAGGTGGCCCCCAAAGCAGTCGTCAATGTAACGGAGGTAATAATAATAAATTTTATATTTAATGGGCGCCTTTCATACAAAATCTCAAGGACACCTTACATAGTAAACATATAATCGGAATATAACAATAAGGACATCACAGAGACACAAATTAAAAACAGGATTCAATCCAAAAACAGAAAATCAAAAACACAGTGTGAAGAGGGAGCAGCGGCAACCAATTCGTGCCAGCGTCCACTCTCTCTTCACGGCAGCCATCTTGGACACAGACCTACAAGACTACAAATAGACAAAAAAAATCATCCCCCCACAGTGGATAGCACTGTGGAGGAAGGCACAATGTCCAGTCCCCACCCCATGTTCACCCCAAAGTCAGGCCTATTGAGGCCACCGCAATTGCCTCTACGGAGGCCCGATGTCCCTGGCCGTTCTCACCGGGTGGTCTTGCCCCGGCGTCGGGAGAGTCCTCTCGGCGGCTGGGCCACCTGGAACGGCCGCTTCCTGGTTGGAGCCCGCGGCTGCCGAAGCCGACAAGGCCGCAGGTAGAGGTCGGGGATGGGGCCCTGGTATGTATTGAACAAGGATTGTTCGTCGTACCCGACAAAGAGGTCAGGCTTAGCTGGGGCCCATGCGTGTGCCCATAGCTACGCCTTGTGTTTGGAGGAAATGGGAGGTGTCAAACGTAAAGTTGTTGAGGGTGAGGAAGTAGAGAGAAGTGTATTGTGTGATAGGAGGTGAGGAGAGCACATGGTAGAATTGTCGATTAAAGAGCTGGTCATTTATCAAACTGTTCACCAGCCCTCAGTTATATTCTGTGGAGCCAAGACCCAGAGATAAGATAGTATGATTTATATTTGTGTAGTTTGATTTGTCTTGCAGGTAGTTGAGTGATTAAACAATAGATTTAACTACTTCATGCTGCACACTTCCAACCTGGTGCCATCTCCTGAGAGATGGCAGTCACTGCAGAGTTGTATGGTTTCAGATTTGATGGAATGGAGAACATTGAAACTCCATCTGTAGGAATACACAGATCCACAGTGCGATATGCTCCTTGTCAAAGCTAACCTTGTCTCAATGTTACATTAAAAGATCAAAATCTCCGCTCCAAGGACTGGAGAAGGAAATGAAATCAATGCTGCTTGCAGTTGGTGAGAAAAGGTTGCCGAGAGTCTTGGCAAAATCTGGACTCGTTATTGCGGAAAGATCAATCAAAGCTCACGGACAATCTTCTGCGCTTTGCTGCCTCTTGTAAGGCAGACTTAATGAAGAGAAGACTTTAAGCATTGCTTAAAGCATGACCAGGTGGCACGGTGGCGCAGTGGTAGAGTTGCTGCCTTGCAGCGGCAGAGACCCGGGTTCGACACGGACATTGATTCTAGACCCATGTACTGTTCTAGGCCAGACAATCCAACTCCGATTGCGCACTGACTATTCTGCTTTTGCAAAGTTGCCCAAATCTAACGATACACTTGTATCATCGACAGACATGACTGCTCTACATCCTTCCAGACCTACAAAAGGTTAATCCATGCCTTTCCATTTCATTGATGTGTGTGTACTTGTTGAGCTCATTTTCATTATTGTCGTTTATAATTGCCGATAACTGTTATGACACATCGGAATGTTTTCCCTTTTACTCCCGTTAAGGTTTTTACAAGCTCCATTTCAGCAGCAGCTCCTGTGAATGATTGACTCTAATTAGGGAAACTGTCGTTATCAAAATAAAAAATAAAACAACTATTTAGTGTGAAGCTCCATTGGAATCTAAGTGTACGTTGTCAGTTAAGTTCAGCATCAAGTGAATTAATTTTTGTGCAGAAATTGCACTGGATTGATAAATACACACATTGACTCACCAAAAAAGCTTGACACCAAGGTTCTTTGTTCATGGTTTGTCATAGAGTCATAGAGTGATACAGTGTGGAGACAGGCCCTTCGGCCCAACTTGCCCACACCGGCCAACAATGTCCCAGCTACACTAGTCCCACCTGCCTGCGTTTGGTCCATATCCCTCCAAGCCTGTCCTATCCATGTATCTGTCTACTGTTGTAATTAAAACATAATTCTTGGGGTTCTACTCAATTCTTGTTAGGCACTGAGGGACTTGGGGAATAAAGACCATGCAGTATGAAATCGTGGGGCATCTTGGCAGCTCTATATTCGAGATGTATGTATATATTGAGCAAACCGATCGGAACATCTAAGATCCTAAAGGGAAGGTATTGCGACATCTTCACTAATGGGAAAGTCTGGAATGAAGGGACATGGTTTCATCGCAAGGGGCCGTCCCATTTAAAACCAACATATCTGGAAATCTCTGTGTTGTGGAGGATGGTGAATCCCCTGCCCCAGAGAGTTGTGGAGGCTAAGTCGTTGAAGTCAGAGGGTCAAAGAGTCATAAATTGTGAATCTGTGGCAGAAACTGCAACAGCGGTTAAAAAACATTTGGATAGGTACATGGATGGGAAAGGTTTTGAGGGTTATGGGCCAAACATGGGCAGGTGGGACTAGTGTAGATGGGGCAACTTGGTCGGCATGGACAAGCTGGGCTGGAGGGCCTGATTCCATGCTGTATGGCTCTATGACAATGAGAAAAGAAGTTTAATGTGGGTTCTAATTGTTGCTCATCCAGTTTAGTTTAGTTTATTTAGATTAAAGATACAGCGTGGAAACAGACCCTGCAGCCCACCAGGTACACGCCGACCAACGGTCCCCGCACATTAACACAATCCTACACACACTAGGGGCAATTGATTTTTAAATTTTCCAAGCTAATTAACCTACAAACCTGTACATCTTTGGAGTGTTGGAGGAAACCGAAGATCTTGGAGAAAATGCATGGTTTATTCATAGGAATAAAGTCCTGCTTTATTCCTATGAATAGGGGGATTTCATCCAATCCTCTGTTCATTTCATGCACAGTTTTGCTATGACTGATCTTTTGTTTGGTCTCTACTCTTTCAGTCTAGATGAAGGGTCTCAACCCAAAACATCGAGTCCATTCCCCTCCTCAGATGCTGCCTGACCCATTGAGTACCTACTGCTACAGATAGACACAAAATGCTGGTGTAAGTCAGCAGGACAGGCAGCATCTGTGGACAGAAGCTGCTATCCAATCTTCTATCCAGAAATGCTGCCAGTCCCACTGAGTTACTCCAGCATTTTGCGTCTATCTTCAGTTTAAACCAGCATCTGCAGTTCCTTCCTACAACTGAGTACCTCCAGCTGTTCTTTATTTTTTGCTTTAATAAGTTCATGTTCTAGGAGCAGAATTAGACCATTACACTATGTGACCATCATTCTAATCGGCCATTCAATCATGGCTGATCTATCTGTCCCTCTCAACCCCATTCTCCTGCCTTCTCCCCATAACCCCTGACACTCTTATTAATCAAGAATCTGTCAATCTCTGCCTTAAAAACATCCATTGGCCTCCACAGCCATCTGTGGCAATGAATTCCACTGATTCACCACCCTCTGTCTAAGCTAATTCTTCCTCATCTCCTATTTGAAGGTACTTCTTTTAATTGATGGTCCTCGACTCTGCCACAAGTGGAAACATCCCCTCCACATTCACTCCATCCAGGCCTTTTGGCTATTTTCTTCGGTAAATGTACATCATGAGTGAATGAAGACTGTTGCTTTTGTTCATCCATGTGTTGCAATTGAATAATTCTTTTACATTTGTAGAATCTCAGAAAGCATTAAGTTAATTTGCTGACGAATTGACATAAATTGTTTTATTCTGTTCTTGGCATTGTTGCTCATCATTCAAGTGCAGTCATCGTGAATGAGTCTAAATCAGTAGAAATTGCTGTTTATTCCCAGATTAATTTGCAATCTATTTATTCTGTGTTTGATCGCAAGGTATTCAGAGGAACTGCAATTGTTTTGCAAGCTGTTATTGAGGTGTTATGGATGTCATACCTGTATCTCCGCAGGTGTCGAGGAATACCACAAAGTGGTATCTATTAAAAAAAATCATGCTATTTCCTAAAATACCTTTTATTTATACTATCTGCAAATGTCAACCTTCAGATAGTCACACAAAGCTGGTCAGCCAGCATCTCTGGAGAAACGGAATAGGTGACGTTTCGGGTCGAGACCCTTCTCCAGACTGAGAGTCGGGGGGAAAGGGGAACAAGAGATATGGACGGTGATATCGAGAGATATAGAACAAATGAATGAAAGATATTCCATAAAGATAACGACCATAAAGGAAATAGGCCATCTTTAGCTGTGGGCTAGGTGAAAGTGAGTTATACAGACATTGAAACTCATCAGGACGACGGTGGAACTAGTACAATGATTAGGGTGGGGGAGAGATGGTGAGAGAAGGGATGCAAGGGTTACTTGAAGTTAGAGAAATCAATATTCATACCGCTGGGTTGTAAGCTGCCTGCTCCACTGCGAAATGTCAATCGTTCTATCAACTAAAACTTTCCCTGTCCTTGCAATAGATGTATTCTCTTTGTTCCATGCAACATCCTCCACCAGGAATTGCATACATTGACCTAGACTCAACTTGACGTAAATCCTTTTCGTAATTTGCCAAAGATCACAGTCAGTACTATGGCTTCCTGGAGACATCCCAATGTTGATGCAAATTTTTTAAGTAGGTTAGTCTAGTTTAGATATACAGAGCAAAAACAGGCAATTCGGCCCACCGAGCCCGCGCCGACCAGCGATCCCCGCACCCTAACACTATCCAACACACACTCGGGACAATTGTTTGCAATTTTATCAAGCTGATTAACCTACAAACCTGTACGTCTTTGTAGTGTGGGAGGAAATCAAAGTCCTCAGTGAAAACCCACGCGGTCACGGGGAGAACGAACAAACTCTGTACAAACAGCACCCGTAGTCAGGATCGAACCCGCGTGTCTGGCGCTGTGAGGCAGCAAATCTACCATGCTGTCCTAAAGTAGTGGCTGCCCATAAAGTAACTGTATGCAACATAGAAGAGTGCAGCAGTAAAGTTTAAGAATAAGGGGTAGGCCATTTAGAACTGAGATGAGGAAAAACCTTTTAAGCCAGAGAGTTGTGAATCTGTGGAAGTCTCTGCCACAGAAGGCAGTGGGGCCCAATTCATTGGATGTAGTCCAGAGAGAGTTAGATATAGCTCTGAGGGCTAATGGAATCAAGGAATATGGGGAGAATGCAGGAACAGAGCACTGGTTCTGGATGATCAGCCACGGTCATATTGAATGGCGGTGCTGGCTCGAAGGGCTGAATGGCCTACTCCTGCACCTATTTTCTATGTTTCTATGCTGGCTGCATGGGCACTGATTCAGGGACAGCTTCTTCCCAGCTGTTATCAGGCAACTGCACCGTCCTGACCTCCCATCTACCTCATGGGAAACTATCTTCAGAATTCTCTATTCCATAGATCTGTCGAGTTCAATAATTGAGCTTGTTTAAAAAACAGAGACTGATAGATATCTGGATATGCAGCAAATCAGGAGACGGCGATATAATGAATGAAGATGGACCTAAGGTGTGAGATCAGGCAAGATCTTGATCAACAGCAGAGCAGTCTGAAAGGGCCAGATGGCCCACTCCTGCTCCTAATTCTCATGTTCTTCTCATTATGCAAATGCCTGCTTGCATATCTTAGTGGAACCAGTCCCTTACCTGTTAAGAGATAATATTTTGTTTTTCCATTTCGGTCCATGTTCCATTTGCCTTTAGTCAAATTATCCTGCTCACTTGTTGGTGAGTAACAAATGGAAAGAGTGGTCTTAAGTTGTTATTTGCATCAGATATCTTCAGTCGGCAAGGGGCAAGTGTACTCAATGAAATGAACTGGCAGCCTGTTCCGTTTGTCAGCCCTCCTGGTTTTAGTGGGAGTTTCCCTTGTGCCCAGATTGTTTACGTGAATGATTTGTTCATCAACACACTGAAGGAACCTTTACATCCCATCACGGAGGATAAGGATGGGCTGTCTAAGTTCAAATTCAATGTCTAATGACACTTTATTATCATGTTGCTGAAGTACAGTGAAATTCCTTCTTTTACTTTCGGTTTCAGTAAAAGTCAGTAAAACTCTCACAACTTCCAGTGAAAGGGGACATAGGTTAAAGGTGAAGGGGAAAAGATTTAATAGGAATCTGAGGGGTAACTTTTTTCACATAAAGGGCGGTGGGGGTGTAGAACAAGCTGCTAGAGGAGGCAGGGACTATCCCAACGTTTGAGAAACAGTTAGTCAGGTGCATGGATAGGACATGTTGGGAGGGGTATGGACCAAACGTGGGCAGGTGGGACTAGTGTAGCAGGGACATGTTGGCCTGTGTGGGCAAGTTGGGCGAAGGGTCTGTTTCTATGTTACACAGGATACTGAGTTGGATGATCAGCCATGATCATATTGAATGGGGGTGCAGGCTCGAAGGGCCGAATGGCCTACTCCTGCACCTATTTTCTATGTTTCTTTGTTTCTATGTTTCACTCTATGACTATGAGATAAGCACAATCTTAGTTAAGTACAAGGAATGGTACACTGATTTAGTAAATAATACTTTTTCAAGATGCAAGTCTAGGTTGTTATGAATGTAGAGTATATAGAGCCATAAAGGCCCGTTGTCCTGGTGGCGTTGCAGGGTGGGCCTAGCCAAGCGTTGTTGTGGGTGTCCTCCACTGCTCCAACACTCTGTGCCACTGCAGGCCCCGACCCATCTGTACGCTCGGCCTCTGGATCCAGTCGAGTCCCAGGCTGATGCCGGGCCTACAGAGGCCCACTCCAATGATGCCCTGATTAGACACATCGACCCTTGAACTTGAACTCACACAGCCACCGTTCAGTCTTCATGCCCCTCAAAGCATCTTGTCATTCTTACTGAAGCTACTGAAAATGGTTGGATCGATTCCCCCTTATTGCTTTAAGGAGACATCTTTCCTGACCTTTAAAATACATTTAACGTTATCCGTCTATAAGCTTGGGCTCGATAAGGAAGTTTTGAAACCTTATTTATTCCATTAATTATATAAGTATTATGTTTTACAGTTTCTAACTCTCCCCCAAGTGTGCTTTAAACTGAATCTCAGAAAACAAAGCTGCATGCACCAGTACAGGTTGAGATTTCTCACAAATCATTCCGGGCAATCAGGCACAGGATTAATAATTAACAACTAAATTGGATTAAACAAATAGAGAAGTTTATAATTTTTTTGACCTCGGCGCTTTCTTATCCTCTGGGCCATTTGAAGATTCATTCTGTTCGAAACATGACATGTGGTGAGTGTTCCATCCTTAAGAGACAAATGTAAAAATTGTCCCTAGTGGGTATAGGACAGTGTTAATGTGCGGGGACCGCTGGTCGGCGCGGACCCGGTAGGCCGAAAGGGCCTGTATCTGCGCTGTATCTCTAAACTAAACAAATCAAAACTAAACAAAAAGGAAGATGAGACTATGAGTCCACAGTTCCCAAAGCTCTCTAGTTCCGGGGTTTTCCCTTTCACTTGGGCCTGCTGTGGAGAACTGAGAAAGATTAATATCTATAATCAGTCAACAACTACCTTGTCAGTGTATCATGAGACCACTTGGAAGGTAAAAGACAAATACGATGGAGATTGGTGTTTATCATCTAACAATTCCCATGTTCTGGAAGAATATGAACTTCCCTCTACCATTAGCAATAATAGAGTGGGCTCAACCTGTGCTGGTATTTTCAGATCCTGATGTTGTAACATAGTATGAGGATAATTCATCCATTATTCAGACTTACATCACAACCCCGGCCTCCGGAGAGACAAAAATATTGTTTTCTATTACTTTAAAATGGGCTGCTTACAGCTCTGAGCAATTCCCTTCCCGCACAACTTTATTGCATAGCAGTAATTAAATAAAGTTTGGTTTGGGTGCATTGTATCTTGCTACATCGGCTGCAGGTAAAATTAATCAAAGTGGAATGAGATTACCGCAGTAATATTTGCAGAAGAATAATGCTGGGGAAAAATTATATGATCCAATATGTTCCTGTTTGCTGTTACCCCTCTGGGATGGAAGCAGAGGAATGGAGCCTTGGGGTAGTTTGATGATCATCGCTGTCAACTTGCTTTGAGGAACCTAACTCCTTTGTTTCCTTGCCATTATCCCCTGCCTGATTCTGGATTAAATAGAATGTGGATGAGGTATAATGGGGAGCAAGGAGTTGGAATAGTTTTTGATTTCTGGGTCTACTGTCATGACAAGCTAATTGCAATTTAATTCGTTTTTTTTTTAGTTTAGAGGTACAGTGCGGAAACAGGCCCTTCGGCCCACCGAGTCTGCACTGACCAGCGATCCCTGCACATTAACACTATCCCACACACACACACACACACTAGGGACAATTTTTACAATTCAACCAAGCCCTTAAATCTGTGCGTCTTTGGAGTGTGGGAGGAAACCGAAGTTATCGGAGAAAACCCATGCAGGTCACGGGGAGAATGTACAGACAAGCACCCGTGGTCAGGATCGAACCCGGGTCTCTGGCGCTGTAAGCACTGAAAGGCAGCAACTCTACCACTGCGCCACCGTACTGCCCTTTTCTTCTGTTGATATTATTTCCGTCTTGTTCCCAGTGGGTGTCGATCATAAGTGAAAAAGCTGTAAACATCTGTGGTTACTTCAGTTTCAGACTCACGTTGACTATCAAACGGCAGTTCCTACACGTGACCAAGAATGCTTGTGCATTTACATTCCAAAGGTGTACACAAAAATAATCCACATCTCTGATCTTGTTGGATCATATTTGCCAAAAGCACAATCAAAATATGCAAACATTTTGTTGTTTGTTCACACATGCAGTAGCTCGCATCTTTGTTCGTGGTCCAGGCTTTTTTGTCCCTCTGTTTTTTTCATTAATTCACTCCACTTTGACTCATCAAAGAACAGCTCCTCAAACTGAATGTTACCAAGACATAATAAGAAAACGTAGGACAGGCAATAGATTTCTTGTCACTCCCATCTGTTGAGAAGCCGGCATAGAATTGACAAGATTCCTCTGCAAAATGGTGCCCTCTCCTTTCAAACTCAAGACACTTATATGTGCTGACAGCGTTCATTCAGTGTTTCTGATCAGTTTTTTTTCCTTGGTGGTTTCATCCTGTGATCCCATCAGCACCGCCAAATGTGTGAAATAGAATGGGAAATTTGGCCCTGCCAAGATGGCCTCGCCATTAAATTGCAACGCCACTGTCCTGCATCCGAACTCTGCCGAAGCAGGGTATCCCCCGTTTCATACACAGGGAAAGGACATCAAAGATAACTCCAAGTGTGGGGAAAGCTGGAATCAAACTAGAAAGTGTGGTCTACAGTACATTCACCAGGTCAGGCAGCATCTGTGGAAGGAGAAATAATTGTCGCTTCAGGTCGAAACATTAACTGTTCCTCCTTCCACACATTGCTTCCTGACCTGCTGAATGCTTACAACATCTTCTGGTTTTGCACCTGAACCAGGATTTGCAGATCTTCTCAGGATACCAGTTCAGTTGCTTTTATTTCAAGAGTGTTTTATTTATTTATTTACACACACACATGCACATATTACATATATATTACACACATATATGTGTATGTGTATATAAATGTGTGCGTGTGTATAGGGAGAGGGAGAGCGAGAGCGAGAGCGAGAGAGAGAGAGAGAGCCTCTTTCGGGCCTACGTCCGTGCACGTGTGTCCATGGAGAGGGAACCCGCGGTGTCCACGGGAACTCTGGAGGCCTTCCGTGGGCGCTGGTCACCGCGTGGGGTTGAGAGTATTGTGAAAAATGAATGCAATGTTGTATTATAATGATACTTGATATAGTGTAATTTTTATTTATGATTTGATGTGTTGTATCATTTAATCATTTAAAAATAAATTGGATAGGCATATGGATGAGAAGGGAATGGAGGGTTATGGTATGAGTGCAGGCAGGTGGGACTAAGGGAAAAAAGTTGTTCGGCACGGACATGTAGGGCCGAGATGGCCTGTTTCCGTGCTGTAATTGTTATATGTTATATCATATGTTTGTGTCGAATAAAGTCTATGAAAAGAAAAAAAAAACAAAAAAAAACAATGCCCCAAGTCTATGTAGTTCAGAACATATTTCTTGTTTCCTGTTCCTTGTGAGATGCATTCTACAATACTAGACACTATTTTAAGTTTATAACAGTTTCGTGCTCCTACTTTATATTTCTGTACCATAGAAAATAAAGTGTTCTTTCTGATCATCTGCAATAATAGATCTGCTGACCTCCTGTGGCAAACAATAAAGGCATGTGGCCAACTGGGTATCATTAAAGATGCAGCAATATCTCAGGAGTGAGACTGATAACAACGGTACCCGGACGTGGCGCCGGCGGACGAGAAGCCGAAGCAAAGAAGTCGAAGCCAAAGAACCGAATCGAATCGAGGCCGAAACGCCAATAAACCAAAAGAGTACAAAGACGAAATGCCTACTAACAGAAAGGATGGGATGCCTAAATGCAAACTAACTGAAAGAGCGGACGCGTAAAAGCCAACGAACCGAAAAGCTGCGTCGCCTAAAAGCAAACTGCTCTGTCGAAACGCCACCTACCCGAAAGGTGGCGCCGCCTACAAGCGAAAGGACCGACTCCCGCTCAACAGAAACGTACAATAACGGACATGACGTTGCCGGGGCCGGGACTTGTCAGCGATTGGTCCAGACCCCCACGTCCATCACATCACTGTGGAGGGATGAACATTGTCCCACACCTCCGCTCCACCCGACCCACAGCCCTCGGAGGGTGGCCATGGGAGAGTGGGGGCTGTCCCGAGGGATGCGCACCTTCGGCCGCTTTCAACTTGGTGCTTGGCTTTAGATTGCCCAGTCACCTATGGCTTGTGTGGGAAAAGGACCATGCTCCCGTCTCCCCCTTCTCTTTCCCCTCTTCTCTCTCTTCCTTCTCTCTCTCCTCCTCTCTCCCCTCTTCTCTCTCTCCTCTTCTCTCTCTCCCCCTCTCTCCCCCCTCTCTCTCTCCCCCTCTCTCCCCCCCCTCTCCCTTCTCTCTCTTTCTCCCTTCTCTCTCTCCACCTCTCTCCCTCCCTTCTCTCTTTCTCCCTTCTCTCTCTCCGCCTCTCTCCCTCCCTTCTCTCTCTCCCCTTCTCTCTCTCCTCTCTTCCCCTCCTCTATCTTCCCCTCCTCTCTCCCCCCCCCTCCCTCCCTTCTCTCTCCCTCCCTTCTGTCTCTCCCCCTTCTCTCTCTCCTCATCTCTCTTCCCCTCCTCTCTGCCCCCTCCCCCCCCCCTCCTCCCCCATTCGATTCAGATCGTTATGAAGTTTCACCTCTCAGCTATTTCCACCGGTATAATAAGCTTCCTTATTAGCTCTGATTAGCGGAATAGTGGAAGCTAATTGCCTTGAGCCTGAGCTCTCATTGATTTTCTATAACGTTCTATTTGCCTGTGTGTTGATTGCCATTTTAATTATGAATTCTGTTCGGATTTTGGCCTTATTTTAATTACAACGGTGAAAAGCCAGATTCAAACAAAGAGATTATATTTGGCATAAAGCCACAACTCATCATTCCCCATTATTTCGCATTAATTGACATTACTGGTATCAGTTTAGCTCCTTTCTGCAAGTTTGAATGTTGCTGGTTCAAGAAAGACTCACACCTTAGCACGGCATGAGGTAATGGTTACGTTACAGTGGGGACATCCATTGCATAATTTCAAGGTTTCAAGGTCAGTTTATTGTCACATGTACCAATTAAGGGACAGTGAAATTTGACTTACCATACAGCCATACTAAGTGAAATGCAACAAGACACACAACCACATAAATGTTAACATAAACATCCAATACAGTGGATTCCACATTCCTCACCTTGATGGAAGGCAATAAATTTCAAGCTTCTTTCTATTTGTTCCCCCGCGGTCGGGGCAGTCAAAGCCCCCGCAGCTGACAATCGAAGCCCCCTTCGGGGTGATCGAAACTCCCGCTATGGGGCGGTTGAAACTCTCTCGGCTGCATGGAGCTCCCGAATTGGCCTCGTCTTACCGGAGACCGCGGGGCTTCATGATGTTAAAGTCCACAGGCCCCACGGTTGGAGCTTTGATCCCCAGCAAAGGGATCGCAATGTGAAAGTCCCGCAGACTCCCGCAGCTTGGAGCAGCCAGGTCGGTTTCCATGAAAGACTACCAACTCCCCGATGTTAGGCCGCAGTGCGGACGGAGATACGATACGGAAAAAGCATTTCCCCCCACCCCACCCCCACGTAAGACAAACCAAGGAACACTAAAACATATTTTTTAACACATACTAAATATAACGAAAAGTAAGAAAGGACAGACAGACTGTTGGCGAGGCAGCCATTGCTAGTTTAGTTTAGAGATACACTGGGGAAGCAGGCCCATCGACCCACTCAGTCCAGGCCGAATGTCTATCCCCATACACTAGCCCCATCTTGCACACTAGGGCTAATTTTTACCGAAGCCAATTAACCTACAAACCTGTACGTCTTTGGAATGTGGAATGAAACTGGTGCACCTGGGAAAAACCCACACGATCATGGGAGAACTTATAAAATCCATACATACAGCACCCGAGGTCAGGATTGAACCCGAGTCACTGATGCTGTACACTAGCGATGGCTTGTTGGATGCTCTGGGTGACCATCGACAATCACAAGCAAAGGATATTTGTGAGCTCACACCATTTGTCGGCAAGGTGGCGTAGCGGTAGAGTTGCTGCCTTACAGCGCCAGAGACCTGGGTTCGATCCCGACTATGGGTGCTGTCTGTATGGAGTATGTACGTTCTCCTCATGACCACATAGGTTTTCTCTGGGATCGTCGGTTTCCTCCCACACTCCAAGGACGTACAGGTTTGTAGGTTATTTGGTTTGGTATAAATGTAAATTGTCACTAGTGTGTGTAGGGTAGTGTTAATGTGTGGGTCGGCACGGACTCTGTGGGCCGAAGGGCCTGTTTCTGCACTGTATCTCTAAACTAAACTAAACTAAATGCAGAGCCCCTTAAGGGCCTGTCCCACTGTAAGAGGTCATTCAAGAGTTCTCCCGAGTTTCCCCTGATTCGAACTTGGATAATTACAGTAATAGCCGCTCGTAGGTAGCTACATGTTGAAAAAAACTTCACGAGCTTACCGTGATTCCCGAGTACCTGCCGTTAGCGTTACGAGCCGCTAAGAGACACCCTGATCTCTGACGTACCCGTTATGTGCATTCTAAGTACTTACCACGAGTTTGATTTTTTTTTTAACTCGGGAGAGCTCTTGGGTAAACTCGTATAGTGGGACAGGCCCTTTAATCTCTCAAACACAGAAAAAGTAATTTGAGATAAAGGGGAGGCAGGTTATTAAATACTGAGGTTCTGTAAGTCAATGATACAAGTCATTTGGTGCAGCTCTTCCTGGGAACCAAAAGCTTAAATATGTGGAGAGATGTTCGCTGAGGTTTTCCTGAATATGCTTTTATTTTTGGCTAATTTAGGGAAAAAGTACAAAGCTTTGGCAAGGAATCTGCCTGACAATGAGGACTCATTGGAGGGAAATGAGGCATAAGGGGCTAAGCTCATAATACAGATATTTTTAAGTTGTTTGATCTTCTTTTAAAAGTTTTTTCAATGTTTAAAACTTTATTAAAAGTATATATTTTCCCATCCCCGTCCCCCAATATATATTTTCTCATTCTCTCTTCTCCGAATGTTCCTGTTCTCTGCAACCCATCTGCCTATGTTCCTTCTCCCAATATCATCTTACAAACGTACCTTTTCTTAATGTCTATTCACCTGATGCCTCGTTTCTCATACAATAGCCCCATTCCAAATACCCTTCACTGAGTGTCCCAATTCTGTGTCTCTCTTCCCGATGTCTAAGCTCCCATTCCGTTCTCCCAACATCTCATTTTGCACCTTCCCTTTTTCCTCTCAAGTGAAACTTCTCCACAAAGTGCCTGCTCCCATTGTCTTTCCCTAAAAAGTTCCCATTTGTTAATGCTCCCTGCAATGTTCTATTTCCCAAGATCAATCCTCTGTTTGCTGTGTTCAGCTTACCAAAGTTCCGGCCATGAATTCCAATCTCCTAGTGTTCCTTATCTCAGTGCTCCATCTACCATCTTCCCCATCTCAATGTCACTTTCTCATAGAGAGGTGTGGTATGGTGGCGCAACGGTAGAGTTTCTGCCTTAGAGTCCAGGGTTCAATCCTGACTACGGGTGCTGTCCGTTAGGAATTTGTACGTTCTCCTTGCGACCAAGTGGGTTTTCTCTAGGTGCTCAGGTTTCCTCCCACACTCCAAAGACATACAGATTTTGTAGGTTAATTGCCTTCGGTAAAAATTGTAAATTGTCCCCAGGGTGTAGTGCATGCCGTGATCGCTGGTCGGCACGGACCTCGGTGGACCGAAGGGCCTGTTTCGTCGAAAGGTGCGGCCTCGTCAAAGTTGTTATTGTTTGGTGCAGAATGGGCTCCTGATTTTCCCAGTACATATGGAGGAGCTGGAAAGAACAGCGTGTGAGGTGTATCCACGTTGATGAAAGAGTTAGCTGGATGTAGATAAGGTTTTGCTTCCCGACCTTGAGTCAGCCCTGCAGCTGTTCCTTGGAAGGCGGAATGGACATTTCCTGCAGCTTTCACCTCCCCTGCAGCTTGCAGCTGACGGTAATAATTTGCCTCCTGCCTATCATCCCCAGCGACAAAGGAATCCGGAGAACGTCTGAGCCATTGCCTTCTCCGTCTGGCTAATTGATGCAGATCACTGATCTTCTGTTACAAGCCCCAGTTCTTTCATGTTTTAGTTTTCACTCCGCAGAGCTCGTGTCACATTCATTAAAGACATCAACAGGGTTCGTGCTTTTGCAACGGACCAGATTTTGCAGTGTTTTCGAGTGAAATGTCTGCTGCCTGCCTGCGTCTCGCTGGGCTTTCAACGGAGAAAGTCTTCACAGAGGCCTCAGCACCCTATTCCCATGCCTTCCTCAGCAAACTGGGATCTCTCTCATCAGCCCCGTGGGTTTTTATTGCATAAGGCCATAAGTAAGAACTTAATATTGTTGAAATATTGTAGAGGTTACTTTACCATCTCCTTGCTCGATGAGCCAACCCTCTGCTTGTCCTATGAGCAGCCCAGAGTCTGTAAAGGCAGCTGATTTCAATGTTACTTCAGTCTATGTGAGCAGAGATAGAACTGGCATCTCTTCCCCATTGCTTCACCACTTGGAAAGTATATTAACGGAGGTTAGCGCAAAAAGCTGGAGTAACTCAGTGGGACAGGCAGCATCTCTTGAGAGTGGGAATGGGTTGATGTTTCAGGTCGAGATCCTTCGTCGCATTGAAGAAGAGTCTCGATCCGTAACGTCACCCATTCCTTCAGACTGAAGAAGGGTCTCGATCCGAAACGTCACCCAATCCTTCAGACTGAAGTAGGGTCTCAATTTGAAATGTCACCCATTCCTTCTCTCCAGAGATGCTGCCAGTCCCGCTGAGTTACTCCAGCTTTTTGTGTCTATCTTTGGTTTAAACCAGCATCTGCAGTTCCTTCCTACACACAAGATTAGCTTCTGTTTACAGAGCTGAAATAAATATGTGCCTTGCCCTCTGGCCACCCCTGCTCACACCATCACTCCACACACGTTGGTACAATTCTGCCCATTACTTGTAAACTCCAAGGTTCATACTAGTAAAAGCCAGCATGAGATCCATATCTATTTTCTCTTTCCATTTAACACCTTGAAATGTGATGCTTGACGTGTGAAGGTTTGTTTTTATTTCAATTCAGTTCAACCAGCGATGAACATTTAATTGGAGGACCTCCTCATGATGTGGTGGTGATTTTGGTTTAGTTTAGTTTCGAGATGGATGCAGCGCGGAAACAGACCCTTCAGCCCATCGCGTCCGCGCCTGACCAGCGATCCCCGTTACATGAGCACATGCACACTGCTGGCAATTTACAATTTATACCAAGCCAATTAACTTACAAACCTGTACAGTCCATGGAGTGTGGGAAGAAATGATCAGCCATGATCATATTGAATGGCGGTGCAGGCTCAAAGGGCTGAACGGCCAACTCCTGCACCTATTTTCTATGTTTCTATGAAACTGGAGCTGCCGGAGAAAACCCACGTGGTCGCGGGGAGAACGTACAAACGTTAAACTCCATGCAGACAACACCTGTGGTCAGGATCGAACCGGGGTCTCTGGCGCTGCAAGGCAGCGACCCTACCGCTGCGCCATTGTGCTGCGCCCTAATTTCTTGCAGAAGATTTGCTGTCATTCCCTTCCAGCCAACGGGAAGCCCAACCATGAAGGAATGGGTGATGTTTCGGGTCGAGACCCTCCTTCAGTCTTGACCCAAAATGTCAGCCAATCCTTCCATCCAGAGATGCTGCCTGACCCGCTGAGTCACTCCAGCATTTTGTGTCTACACTCGGTGTGAACCAGCATCCGCAGTTCCTTCCTACACAGGAAGCCCTACCACCTGCTCGCAAATCAAGATGCAAAGGCAAGTTGCCAGATTGAGGGCCTGCGTGTGTTTCTAGGTCCCCTGGAGATGTGGGGCATCTCCGCACTGCGGAGATGCCCCACATCTCCAGGGGACCTAGAGTCCAAGAGTCCAGCTCCTGAGCTCCCTCCTTGACATCAGGAAAGGCATTCACCGAGTGTTGGCACCTGAACAGGAAGCATTTTCTGCAACTCCCGCTGCAAGGAGCACCCGTGTGTTGCTGCGATACCCAGCCATAAACCACTCACCGCTCAGAGGCCTAGCAGCACTCTTGAAAATCATACATGCCGACACCACTCTTAGCTTTATAAACACACTGCTTGAAGTGAAAGCACCAGCTCTCCCGGCTATGAAACCCAATGATACAATAATTGTTTCTGAAGAACACTGTGTGGTGACAGCCACTGCAAGAAATGCTTTGAGCCTTTGATGTAGTCTGTGCCAGATTTCTAATAAAGATATACAATAGAGCAGACCTGAGGATACTGGGCGCTGCCTCTCTCTCTCCATCCCTCCCCCCTTCACAGTTCTCCGACTAATCTGCCTGTCCTCATTTACAGGTACATGAAGCTTGTTTCCAAATGCATCCTGCTTCTTTCATTGTAAGTGGCTGAATAGAAACATAGAACCATAGAAAATAGGTGCAGGAGTAGGCCATTCGGCCCTTCGAGCCTGCACCGCCATTCAATATGATCATGGCTGATTATCCAACTCAGTATCCTGTACCTGCCTTCTCTCCATACCCCCTGATCCCTTTAGCCACAAGGGCCACATCTAACTCCCTCTTAAATATAGCCAATGAACTGGCCTCAACTGCATTCTGTGGCAGAGAATTCCAGAGATTCACCACTCTCTGTGTAAAAAATGTTTTTCTCATCTCAGTCCTAAAGATTTCCCCTTATCCTTAAACTGTGACCCCTTGTTCTGGACTTCCCCAACATCGGGAACAATCTTCCTGCATCTAGCCTGTCCAACCCCTTAAGAATTTTGTAAGTTTCTATAAGATCCCCCCTCAATCTTCTAAATTCTAGCGAGTACAAGCCCAGTCTATCCAGTCTTTCTTCATATGAAAGTCCTGACATCCCAGGATGATGGGTGAAGGCAAGAGAAAATGTTGAGGAAGGTTCAACATGATTTTTAGTTGTTTTAGTTTCGGAGATACAGTGCGGAAACAGGCTCATCGGCCCATCGAGTCCGTACCAACCAGCGATCCCCTGCACATCCCAGAACATAAATGCTGGAATAGCTCAGGCAGCATCTCCGTAGAGAAGGGACGGGTGACATTTCGGGTCGAGACCCTTCTTCAGACTGAGACAGGGGAAAAGGAGATACAGAGATCAGGAAGCGTGCAAGGTGTGAAAAGGAGACAAAGCGGATGGAGATCAAGGAAAATGTAGAATAGATCATTGTTAGCTGGGAGAAGGTAACAACAAAGCAAACAGAGATAAAATATAAATGAGGACAGTCAGACTAGTCGGAGAACTGTGAAGGGGGAGGGATGGAGAGAGAGAGGGAAAGCAAGGGTTACTTGAAGTTAGAGAAGTCAATGTTCATACTGTTGGGGTGTAAGCTGCCCAAGTGAAATATGAGGTGTTGTTCCTCCAATTTGCGCTGGGCCTCATTCTGACAATGGAGGTCAGTGTGGGAATTGGAGGGGGAGTTAAAGTGTTTGCTACTTGGGTTAAGGATGTGAAACTCTCAGATTGGAGCATTCATGCCATTAATCTCGCAGTTTATGTGCCGAATGCTGCACTACTCTCTGGAGGTCGTGCGGGGAGGATTAGGTGGTTGTAATCCTTTTGTTAATGAGTTCAGCAAGGGTGCAGGAGGCAGCACTGATGCAGTCGTCAATGTGATGGAGATAGAGTCCGTGTTTGCTGCAAAAATGCAATTTTATTTGAAAAAATTATAACTGTTCTTGGAACAACAGGCCATGCAGCGCAATTCAAGACCGTGTGTTTGTCCATTTATTTCCTTACATGTCTCTGTGTAATGTCTGAAACACAATTTTTGTCCCAAATGTATTCTCTCCTCTCTTACGGGCAGCATTGTTAATGTATCAATTAATGTTAGCGCAGTGTTAGCCCTGGCAACATGCTGCTAAATTGATGATGTTAAGAATTTATTTGGTAATAGATTTGGATACTCAGAATAATCCGATCAACAAGATACCGATCTGACTTCACGCCATGAAGTACATCTTTGCTCATTACATAGCACTGCAGAGACCAAAGAACTACAACAATCTGTAACTAATAGTAAGAGTTTTTATAGCTATATAAAAAGAAAAAGGGTGGCTAAGATGAACGTTGGTCCATTGGGAGGGTGAGACTGGAGAGTTGTTGGTGGGGAACATGGAAATGGCAAAGGCATTAAACGAGTATTTTGTATCAGTCTCACCATAGAAGACACAAAAAATATTCCAACGCTGGATAAACAGGGGGCGGTAGGAATGGAGGAGCTAAATACTATTAAGATCACCAAGGAGGTGGTATTAGGGAAAATTAATGAGACTGAAGGAGGATAAATCCCCTGGGCCTGATGGATTACATCCAAGGGTCTTGAGGGAGATAGCGGTGGGGATTGTGGATGCATTGGTGATAATTTTCCAAAACTCCCTGGAGGCAGGAACGGTCCCCAGTGGATTGGAAAATGGCCAATGTAACACCTATATTTAAAAAGGAAGTAGACAGAAGGCGGGTAACTATAGACCGGTTAGTCTAACATCGGTGGTGGGTAAAATGTTAGAGACAATTATTAAAAGAAACACTAACGGGGCACTTGGATAAACATGACTTCATCGGACAGAACCAGCATGGTTTGTGAAGGGGAAATCCTGTTTAACGAATCTGCTCGAATTCGTTGAGGAAGTAACAACCCGGGTGGATAAAGGGGAACCGGTGGATGTGGTATACTTGGACTTCCAAAAGGCTTTTGACAAGGTGCCACATAAGAGACTATTGCTAAAATAAAAAATTATGGGATTGGGGGTAATATATTAGCATGGGTAGAGGATTGGCTGACAAATAGGAAGCAGAGAGTGGGGATAAATGGTTCATACTCGGGATGGCAACCGGTAACTAGCGGGGTTCCGCAAGGGTCGGTGCTGGGACCCCAGTTGTTCACAATTTATATAAATGATTTGGAGGAGGGAACCAAGTGTAATATATCAAAATTTGCGGACGATACAAAAATGGGAGGAAAAGTTGGGGATGAGGAGGATAGGAAGAGTCTGCAAATGGATATAGATAAGCTAGGTGAGTGGGCAACAACTTGGCAGATGAAATTTAATACTAATAAATGTGAAGTCATTCACTTGGGAAAAAAAAATGATAGGGCAAGTTATTTTCTAAATGAGGAGGAGCTGCGTTGTAATGCAACGCAAAGGGATCTAGGGGTATTAGTACATGAATCACTAAAGGTCAGTATGCAGGTGCAGCAAGCAATCAGGAAGGCCAATGGAGTTTTGGCCTTTATTGCTAGGGGGATTGAGTATAAAAACACGGAGGTCTTGCTGCAGCTGTACACAGTATTAGTGAGACCACATTTGGAATACTGTGTACAGTTCTGGGGTCCATACTTAGGAAGGATGTACTAGCCCGGAGGCAGTGCAGCGAAGGTTTACAAGATTAATTCCTGCAATGAGGGGATTGACATATGAGGAAAGGTTAAGTAAGCTGGAGCTCTACTCTTTGGAGTTTAGGAGAATGAGAGGCGATCTCATTGAAACATATAAGATCGTGAGGGGCCTTGATCGGGTGGATGCACCGAGGATGTTCCCAATGATCGGGGAAACTAGAACTAGGGGACATAGTTGCAGAATAAGGGGGGGCTCTTTTAAAACTGAGATGAGGAAGAACTTCTTCACCAAGAGGGTGGTTAATTTATGGATTCACTGCCCCAGGGAGCAGTGGGAAAGCAGAAACGTTAAATATATTTAAGTCTAGAATAGATGGTTTTTTTAGCTGCCGAGGGATAAGGGCTACGGGGAGAGGGCAGGGATATGGACCTAGGTATGGTTAGTATAGTGAGACCTGAGTGATCTCCTGGACAAGTGTCGATCGCCTGGATTGGGGTCGGAGAGGAATTTCCCGGATTTTTTTTTCCCGAATTGGACCTGGGTTTTATCCGGTATTTTGCCTCCCCAGGAGATCACGCGGTTCTTGGGGTGGAGAGGGGTGATAGCGGTATGAAGGGGAGGGTAGTGTCTTGTGTTCTGTGTCTTGTGTCTACTGTTGTGGGTAAGTGTGTCTGTTTAGTGTTCAGCCATGAGCGAATGGCGGTGCGGGCTCGACGGACCTGGTGGTCTACTCTCGCACCTACTTTCTATGTTTCTAGTGTTTCTATGTTTCTATCATTTTACAAATTCCAGTTCTGTCTTTGTCACAGTCTCTCTTGCCTCTCTGCCTGCACCGTGGCGCATTGTCGCCCGCGGGCAGCACGGTGGCGCAGCGGTAGAGTTGCTGCCTTACGGCGCCAGTGACCCGGGATCGATCCTAGCTACGGGTGCTGCCTGTACGAAGTTTGCACCTTCTCCCCTTGACGGCCTGGGATTCCTCTGTGTGCTCCAGTTTACTCCCACATTCCGAAGATGTGCAGGTTTGTACGTTAATTGGCTTCGGTAGAAATTGAAATTTGTGCCTCGTGTGCAGGATAGTATTGGTGTATGGGGATCGCTGGTCAGCGCGGACTTGGTGGGCCGAAGGGTCGTTTCCACGCTGTATCTATATCTCTAAACTAAACTAAACTGCACAAGTACTCTTGCATTCAGATATTTTTGCTGATGTACGTTTTTAGCCCTTTAAAGAAACTTCTTGGTGACATCTAAGAGAGAACCACAAAACCTAGGGGTCTTTGACCAGAACCTTCGCTCTGGTTCCCTTGCCGCAGGTGTGGACTGACCTGCTGAGAGCCCCCTGGCATTTTCTGCTTTTTATTTCAGACTTCCACTTCCAGCGGCTTCTGGGTTTTCAGCTGAGCTGGGCTCTTCCCACTGTGCCTCATGCCGCACCTTGAATCCAACTGCAAATCAGAGTTTGATGAAGGTAGCACTTACAACAGGAGGTGAAAGAATAACAAAGTACCCATTCAGAAATCCGCTAAAACGCTCCTTATTCCATTGAGATCGATGGGAGTACTTTCCGCTGTAATCTCAGATGGCGGGTAAATAACCATATAACCATATAAGATGCCCTTATTAACTCTATATAAATGAAGGGCATCATTTACTGTTCAGGATGCTCTCAGAGTAAAATCAATTCTCCTTCCCACTATACGGTTCCCGGGTGCCCTGTTTTATAATGATGACCGAATGATCATTATTATATTTATCCGCATAAACCTCAGCCTGGATGCTTAATAAGCCCAGGAAATCAATACCCTCAGCTCATCATTCCACCAAACCTATCATTTTCAGTGTGCCTCGGCAGTGAAGAGCGAGCAGGTGCAACTGGGGAGACTGCAGTAGACTTGAATTTCAGAGGGGATACCGGGAACTGCAGATGCTGGTTAACGAAAAAAAGCTATAAAGTGCTGGAGGTTTCAGACGGCAAGCTCTAATTACATGATTCAATGGTTCAATTATACTTTATTGTCAAATGTCGGCAGGTACAGTGAAATTATTTGATTTTTGTATACAATACACAAAGTACGCAGAGTCACCACGTGTCTGGCACCGACAAGCTTACAAAAGTACTCTTTAGAGTCCCAATGGTCCATCTTTGCTCTTGGTGCTTCCCCACTCCCATCCCCTTTTTGTTCCCTGATAAGCCTGTTACAATACACATTTATTGTCATTTGAGCCCCAGTGAGACTCAAACGAAATTTTGTTTCCACAGCCATACAAACAAAAACAATGTCCTACAGACATACACACAATTAAGTTCACACAAACATCCATCACAGTGAACCCACTGTGATGGAAGGCAAAAGTCTTTTCTCTCCCCTGCTCTCCCGATGTCCAAGCCCCAGGCGGGCGATGATAAGTCCCACGGCCATTTTAGGCCGTGCCGGGCGATTTACGGCCCCGCTCCCGGTCTAGAAGTCTCGAAGTTGGAGCCCCCGGCGGGCGCTGTAATGTCCCACGGCCATGAAGCCGTGCCGGGTGATGTATGACCCCGCTCCGGGTCGTTCCAAACCCTGCGACACGGGCTGGAGAAGTCGCGTTGCGGGAGCTCCGGGAAGCGGTCTCTCTCTCCCCCCGGACCCGCGAGCTCCCGATGTCCCAGTCCACCGGACCTGCGGCTGCGTTGCTGGAGCCTCCGAGCCCCAGGAGTCGAGTCGCAGCAGCGAGTCACCACCGCTCCCCACGTTCCGAGGCCGGCCAGCCCCACGATGGTGAGTAGTCCGCAGCGCAGTCTCCCGAGCCCCCGGGTCGTTCAGGTTGGAGGCCGCTCCACGGTGCTAGGCCCCAACGACAACGGAGACCCTACAGGGAAAAGGTCGGGTCTCCCAGACAGGGAAGAGATTTTAAACGGTTTCCCCCTCCCCCCCGCCCCCCACATATACACATTTAAAAACCAGTATTTAAAAAACACCAAACACTACATTTAACTACATTTAACAAACACTACATTTTTCCTGTGCATAATGGCTCTATGTTCCATGTTAAAGTCACCCTCAGACCCGAATCTTCGAAGAATAATATGCCCAAACGTCATCAACAAAATCTTTATCTCTAGACTAAACTAAAAGTGGAAGCATTAACATTCCTTCTCTTTCCGCAGATGCTGCCCGACCTGCTGAGTGTTTCTGCTTTTTTTTTTGTTTGGTTTAGAGATACAGCGTGGAAACAGGCCCTTCGGCCCACCGGGTCCGCACCGACCAGTGATCACCGCACATCAACACTATCCTACACATACTGTACTAGGGACAATTAAAAACATTTTATACCAAGCCAATTAACCTACAAGCATGTACTGTGCATCTTTGGAGTGTGGGAGGAAACTGATCCCGGAGAAAACCCACGCTGGTCACGGGGAGAACGTACAAACTCCACACAGACAGCACCCGTTGGCAGGATTGAACCCGGGTCTCTGGTGCTGTAAGGCAGCAGCTATACCGCTGCTCCACCGTGCCACCCACAAGTTTGAATACCTCAATGTGCTGAATTTAACTTGTGTTGAGGTTAAGGCCGCTGTCTACCGGTGGGAGAATTCCTACTTCCATAAAATGCACAGTTGAGGGGTGAAGCTAATTCCACAGACATCCTCTGCACGACACCATGACCGTTTCCAATGATAAAAGTAAGACCATAAATTGACTTCTATTTCCACGAGAATGCATTGGGATTCAGGCCCTGCATGTGGGGATTTAGAGATGAAAGACACCAATTCACATAGAACATTAGTCAGTTCTTGCTGTGCGATAAAAGGGGATCAATCCTGATGCTCTGTGGAGTTCAGGGATTATCCATGAGAGACTTCAGTATAGAGGGCTTAACTGGTCAATGAGAAGAGTCGTTCTGATGGGGTCGGGAGTGAACCAAATACACTGAATCAGCTGGTAAAATACTCCAAGCTTGAGCCGACCAGAGCCTTTAGAGCGGAGATGAGGAAAAACATTTTCACCCAGAGAGTTGCGAATCTGTGGAATTCTCTGCCTCAGAAGGCAGTGGAGGCCAATTCTCTGGATGCCTTCAAGAGAGAGTTAGATAGAGCTCATAAAGATAGTGGAATCAAGGGATATGGGGAGATGGCAGGAACGGGGTACTGATTGTCGATGATCAGCCATGATCACAGTGAATGGCTTGAAGGGCCGAATGGCCAACTACTGCACCTATTGTCTATTGTCAAGAGAATCAATAACAATTGGTGCCTTGTGCTACTTCTGTGTGTTCCATTGCTGATATTGTTCATAAGAATTGTAGCAGAAATAGGCCATTCGGCCCATCAAGTCTACTCTGCCATTCAATCATGGCTGATCTATCTTTCCCTCTCAACTCCATTCTCCTGCCTTCTCCCCACAACCCCTGACACCCATATTAATCAAGAATCTGTCAATCTCCGCCTTAAAAATAGCCACTCTTGGCCTCCACAGCTGTCTGTGGCAATGAATTCCACATATTCACCACCCTCTGATTAAAGAAGTTCCTCGTCATCACCTTTCTGAAGCTATGTCCCTTTATTCTGAAGCAATGGCCTCTGGTCCTGGACTCTCCCACTAGTGGAAACATCCTCTCCACATTCACTCTATCCAGGCATTTCACTATTTGGTAAGTTTCAATGAGGTCCACCCTCATCCTTCTAAATTACAGTGAATGCTAGCAGGAACTACTGGGAGAATGGATTTGATGGAATTGGCTCAGGTGAGTTCTGCTGTATGATTTTACCGGGTTGTATCCAAAACAAAACATTTCTCTGTACCTGGGTACATGTGACATGTGACAATAAAGTATCATTGAATCATTGAATCATTGAATCACTCTGAGGGACTGACACAGACTCATTGGGTTGAATGGCCTCCTACGTGATATGAGAAATCTTGTGGAACTCCTAACGGCACTAACATCTAACATTACTGTTGCAACGTTTAAAAAGCAATTAGACAGGTACATGGACAAGACAGGTTTGGGGGTTATGGGCCAAACATAGGCAGGTGGAACTTGTGTAAATGGGACATGTTGGTCGGTGTGGGGGAAGTTGGGCTGAAAGGGTCTGTTCCCACACTGTACGACACTCTGACTCTGTGACACTTTAATCCTCCACTCATTCTCCACACTGAATGAAAGCAGGCTCTTTACCTGCTAGAGGCGTCGCACACAATCGAATTGTGTTCACAGATCGAAAGTACAACCTCAACAAGGTTCAGGTTAATGACCATTCTCCTACCATGGCCTTGGCCGGCAAGGTTAATAGCAGCTCACTCCCAGCAGAGAATGATTTACGATCGCCACTCTATACCAGTCTGATCTCAGTATTGAACGGGCAACGCTGAGATTCACAGTCAGAGAGCGGTGCGCGAGGGGATGAGAAAGCAGACCAGTTGTGTGCTGATACCTCGTACTTTGATTTCCCTGTAGGCGAATTAATGTTAAGCTCCCCCCTGGGAAATTAAACTGAATTTTATGTTATAACAGACTTAATTTAATCTGCTGCGGGTCATTGAAAACAATCAAATGGGAACGATCCATATGATTTCTCCCCATCCACTCCTGCATCAAGTTTCTTCATTATCCTTCCACACTCCCCTTCCCATAATGACAACAGTGTTTTCTGTTCTTCATCGATCTACTGCGAATCTTGACCAGATATTGTCTTTGATTCAAACACGGGAGGCAGAATATTAATTCTCACAAAAATGGGTAAGCTAAAAAAAAATCTAAAAACACTAGCTGCATTTAAATAGGGGGGGGGGGGGGGGGGGGGGGGGGGGGGGGGGGGGGGGGGGGGCAGGGGGGAGGGTAGGTCTGAATTGTTCCCTATGGAAGAGGATTGCTCATTTAAGTATCATTATGAGGCCACTTTCTTTTTATTTTAATGGTAATTCTTTTTTTAA